>NC_048232.1:36740538-36754470 GCF_002007445.2 Ailuropoda melanoleuca | reverse complement strand
GACACTACAGATAAAAGACTGGTATCCAAGATCTACAAAGAACTTCTCAAACTCAATACACAAAAAACAAATAATCAAATCAAAAAATGGGCAAAAGATATGAACAGACACTTTTCCAAAGACATACAATTCTTAACATGCACGAGCCTAATACTGGATCATCAAAATATGTGAGGCAAAAACTGACAGAATTCGAGGGAGAAAGAGAGAAATCTGCTAACTTACTCAAATTTCAATCCCCCTCTCTCTGAAAAGAATAAATCCAGCAAGCTTCTGCTAAGGACATAGAACCCAACCGCATCAATTAACTGGTTATATTTCACACCTAAAGATTACTTTATCCAACAATAACAGAGTTCACAGTCTTTTCAAGCTCACATGGAATATTCACCATGATAGACCACATGCTGGGCCATAAAACGCATCGTAACAAATCTAAAGCATAGAAATCATACAATGTGTGCTCTCAGACCACCACAGAATTAAACTAGCAATCAATAACAGAATGATAACTGGGAAATCCCAAAATACATGGAAATTAAACAACACACTTCTAAATAATACATGATTTGAGGAAGAAATTTCAGCAGAAATTTTTAAATATTTTGAACTAAATAAAAATGAAAACAGAAATTATTAAAACTTGTGAGATGCATGGAAACAGTGCTTAAAGGGAAGTTTATAGCACCGAATACACATATTAGGAAAGAAAAAACCTAAGATCAATAATGTATGTTTCTATCTTAAGAAACTATAAAAAGAAGAGTAAATTAGATCCAAAGTAAGCAGAAGAAAATAAATAAGAATCAGAGTAGAAATCAATGGAATTGAAAATAAGAAGTCAATAAAGAAAATCAACAAAGCTAAAAGGTAATTCTTTGAAAAGAACAATAAAATCAATAAGCCTCAAGGGTGTCTACGTGGCTTAGTTCATTAACCCTCCAACTCTTGACCTCAGCTCAGGTCATGACTTCAGGGTCCTGGGACTGAGGCCCACCTGGGCCTCTGTGCTCAATAGGGAGTCTGCTTGAAGATTCTCTCCCTCTCCTTCTGCCCCTACCCCTGCTTGCACACACACTCTTACTCTCTAATAAATACATAAATGTTTTTAAAAATCAGTAAGTCTTCATCTCTAGCTCCCTAAAAAGATATGACACAAATTATTAGTATCTTAAATGAAGGAAAAGACATAACTACAGATCCTATGGACATCAAAAGGATAATAAAGAAATATTATGAACAACTGTGTCATCATAAATTTGATAACCCAGGTTAAACAGAGCAATTCCTTGAAGGACACAATCAGCCTAAACTTACACACAAATAAATAGACAATCTGAATAGGCCTATATCAATCAGAGAAATCAAATCAGTAATTAATAAACTTCCATAACAGAAAGCACTAGGCCCAGATGTGTTCACTTGTGAATCTACCATATATTTAATGAAGAAGTTATGTCGGTTATCTACAATATCTTTCCGAGGACAGAGACAGAGGGAATCCTTCCTAACTCATTATATAAAGCCAGTATTATTCTAGTATCAAAACTAGAAAAAGACATAAGAATAAAAACTAGAAACCAATATATCTTATGAACATAGGTGTAAAAATCCTCAACAAAATATTAGCAAATCAAATCCAACAATGTATAAAAAGAATTATACACCACGAACAAATGGAATTTATCCCAGGTATGCAATGTTGGTTCAACATTCAAAAATCAATTAATGTAATCCATCATATCAACAGGCGAAAGAAGAAAATAACATGATCATATATCAATAGATTCAGAAACAGCATTTCGCAAAATTCAAGAACTATCCATCATAAAAACTCTAAACAAACTAGTAATAGAGGGAAACTTCCTCAACTTGATAAAGAATATTTACAAAAACCTACAGCTAACATCTGCTCCATCCTATTCTATTTCCTTATCTCATATGCCCTTGCATTAGCCCCCTGTCCCCCCAAAAAATGGAAGAAAGAAGAGATACTTCCCTTCCCTCATCTTAAAAAGCCACCATATATATAATACCCTTAAGGATCACTGGCCCCTCACTGTAGTAATCAGATTTTGTTTGGTTTTGCTGGAAAACATTAGTAATGAACACTAGGTGGTATTGGGTGAATAAGAAAAGACATATATAATATACTAAAATGGACAATATAACAAAAATACATTCATAATTTAAGTTGGCTAAAAATGACATTTCAAATCAATGCAAAAATAAGTGTGGGGATAACTTGGTAGTCCTATGTTTAAAAAAATAATAAGTAAAAACTTAACTCTACATTAGAGTTAATTTGAGGTACAAGAAAAATTTGGATATAAGAATGGATCTATGTATTTTATCATAATAAAATATTGATGAATTCAGATACATAACAAAAGTTATACAAAGATCAAACATACATGCCACTCATTCCACAGTCTCTTTTCTTTTATAGAGTTTCTAAATATCAATAAGAGAAAAATCAGTAATAACAGAAAAATGAGCACTTGCTATAATGAGATTTCTCAGGGAAGGAAATCCAAAGGAATCTTAAAGGGTGAGAAATGTTTATTCTCAATCATAACAAAATAAATATAAATTAAAATTATACTGATACCATTTTTTCTCCTTCAAATTGGTGAAGATTAAAAAGCTTGAGAACACTTTGTATTGATAAAGTTTAGGTAAAACAGACTTTTTTTTACATTATTGGGGGATGAAAAACAGCAAAAAAAACCCCAAAACAATCTAAATGTCTATCAAAAGCAGAATGATTAAATTGTGGTGTTTAATGCAATAAAGTTTAATGTAGTTGCTTAAAAATATATAAAGAAGCTTCGCACATAATGAAATAAAATTATTTTCAATACATATTGTTAAGTAACAAGTCAAGCTGTACGATAGTGTCTATAATAAGATGAGTTGTGTGAAAGAAAAGGGGGTGTGTATGTATGTATATGCACATTTGGTTATATAAACATAAAATATGTGTGGAAAGTAACCACTGGAAAAAATAATACAGGTTGAATTCAAGGAAAGAAAGTGTATAATTGGAGATCAGTTATGTCAAATGGATTTCTACACTGTTATTTTATATATTTAGAATTTGAACTATGTCTACGTATTACATCAACAAAAATACTAGTTACAAATTTACAAGTTTCAAGTTTGATATTTGGAAAGTGCAATATACCAGCAATCATAAATGTTTTTTATCACACTGGAAATCTATTTATTCAAACTGGTGTATTCATTTGCTTTTCTGCCTCCCTCTTCCACATTTAAAGGACCTTTGTTATTATATCAAGCTCACCCACATAATCCAGGATAATCTCCTGATTTTATTTAGCTGATTAGCACTCTTAATTCCATTTGCAACCATAATTCTCCTTTACCATGTAACATAACATTTTCACAGGTTCTGTGAATTAAGATGTAGACATCTTGGTAGGGCCAATGTTCTGCCTCCCACAATAGGCAACTTTTGGGAAATATCTGTACTTTGCTCGTGTGTAAAATGGAGCTACCACAACCTCAAAAACAATTTGGGCTTAAGCTCTTTCTGCTTTTTGAAATTATGAATTATGCTATATTAAACAGTATAGGGTTAGGAGTCAGAGAGGTGCAGCTACCAACCACAGGTAGGTCTGTCACCTTTCTAAATGTGACCTTGAGATCTTTCCTTCAATTTTCTTAGCTTTGATTACTTATGCTCTAATATGGGAATAAAAGTATGTACCTCATGGAGCTGTTGTGACAATTGAGTGAAATAATGTATATAAAGCTCAGACACATAGTAATGAAACTATTTCAATTTAATAACATGGATGAATCTTAAAACTTAATGTTAAATAAAAAATGATGGAATACACACATAAACTGCATAGGGAAAGGATTCATGGAAAAGCATATAAACACTTTCTTGTTATTGAAAATATTCTAATTCTTTTTTTCAAGATTTATTTATTTACTTGAGAGAGACACAGAGAGTGAGAGAGAGAGTGGAGGGAGGGGCAGAGGGAGAGAATCTTCAAGCAGACTCCCCACTGAGCATGGAGCCCACACAGGGCTGGGATCATGACCTGAGCCAAAACCAAGAGTCAGACCCTTAACTAACTGGGCCACTCGGGTACCCTGAAAATATCCTAATTCTTAAGTTAGGGGGTGAACTCACAAAGGATTAATTTATAGTTTTATTATATTTTTAAACTTGTAAATAGACTATCAACACCTATCTATCCTTTTATGTTTACCAAATGCTATATAAGAAAAATTTTAATTAGTAAAATTTTTTAAAAATTCAAGTGCCATGATTAGAATGAATAATTATAAAATGGTAGAGGAGAAATGTCCATTTATTATGCAAAAAATAATCACTGTACCACCTTCCTAATACATAAATTAACCTATTAATTATTTAATATAATGAGAATAAGATCCTCTGATATAACAGAAGTAGGAAACTGGAGAAAGGCAAATAGTCTGAGAGAAATGTTGATTCCATTCATTTAAATCTCTTCAATTAAAGCATTTTTCATTAAATTATCAATACTTCTCTTGATCCTAATTTCCTCTTTTGGATTAGATCCTACAGTCCAGTTCACTCTGGTAAATTTTATTGAGTTTACCCTACAGTAAATCCTTGTGAGTGAAATCAGCATACACTTCAAATGAGGAAAAGAAAAATGAATCTGAAGAAAATTGACCTGCATCCTTCAATTGACTTTGAAACAACCACAGAGCATTTTAAAAATCAAGTTTAGAACTATTTATCCCAGTGAGAAACCCAGAAAGAAAATGTTCTTTACACTAAAAGGAAAAAAAAAAAAAGCTGGCTCCAAAGAAACATACAGATTAAAAGCTTTTTATCAATAAAAAAGATCTAATTACTATTGTCAGGATCGTCTTTTATTGTAGCACCTCAACACTCTAGAGAGGATACCATCTGGGCGGATTTCAGTCAGCTGGTGAAGGTAACCTAGCAGAAATGTCAGCAATAAAAACTGCTTTCTCAAATCTTTCTGATTAAATACTCTAGCATAAATTCACTCAGAGTTGTTAGGGAAGCCACTGAAGTTCATTTGTTAATCCTTGAAAAAATTAATTCTGAAATCCACAAAATGTTTGAAGTCTATTCTGTAATCTGATTCATGTTATACACCCTTAATTGAACTATAATTTTCTGTCTTTCTCAGTGATGTAATTAAATCAGAGTGATTCAACTCTCTATGATGATTGAAGGAGCATGGGGCTTTAGTTCCTCCTTCCTTTTTAAAAGGTGGTTTGTCAATGAACTGAAATCTGTGGGACTGGATTAAGGCACTTAAATAGATGTGCCTTCCAAATAAAAATATTTTGTGGAATAAACTGGTTGTCCTTGCTAAATCTTTCAGTAGCATTGAAATACTCTTATTTCTACCATATGAAGTTTACTGCTTTTATTACCATTATACAAATTCTATTTATGTAATTATTCCATCTCCTTTTCTTCAGGAATCAGAGTTTGCTTTGAAATATGCCAGTGATGGGGCCCCTAGGTGGCTCAATCTGTTAAGCAACCAACTCTCGATTTCAGCTCAGATCATGATCTTGGGGTTGTGAGATCGAGCCCCATGTCAGGCTCTGCACTGGGCATGGAGCTTGCTTAAGATTCTTTCTCTCCCTCTCCCACTTTCCCTCCCCACCCTCTCTCTCTCTCTCTCTAAAAAAAGAAAAACAAAACAAAACAAAGTATGCCAGTGATGATTTGTAAACTCGAATTGGGATTCAAATAGGATTTGTGAACATGCAGGAAAGACTACCAGAGATATTTTTAGCAATTATATGCTAATCTAACTCATGTGCCCTGAAAAGATGATGATTTTCCCCTTTTCAATCCATTGGGAAAGACCTATTTTTTAAACTTTGACTTCTTATTTTGCTATTGAAAAAAAGGTCCATACCTGTCCATATTAATATATAGTTGTTTGAAATGATGGACTTTTCCTAAACTGGGTTATCTTCTCATTGAGCAGGCTGCCATTAAACTTGATTGTGGTTCTTAAGGTGTGTTCATCAAGAGAAATAACCTAAACACCAATTCTAAAAATTATCTCCATACAAAATAATTTACTATCTTTCTTAAACAAAAATTGCAACGGCCAGTCTGTCTCTCTTGTTTTCCTTTACTCTTTTTTTTCCTTTTAGCGTCAGGGAGGGGAGAGGGGAGGGGAGAGGAGAGGGGCAGAGGGAGTGGGAAACAGAGAATCTCAAGCAGGTTCTACACTCAGCGCAGAGCACGATGGAGGGCTCGATTTCACAACCGTGAGATCATGACCTGAGCCGAAATCAAGAGTCAGATGGTCAACCGAGCCACACAGTTGCCCCTCCTTTACCCTTATTCAGCCATTTACTTCCCTTTTGCCTTCATATTGTGTTTCATCATGTCCCTGGATCAATAGTGTTCTTAGTACATGTAAGGAAATCTTTTTGATATTGACCAGGCTTAAAAAATAAAGTAAAAATCAACATGTCATCTCTTAACATCAGGAAGCAGACCTGGGACACAAAGTGTCCTGCCCTGAAACCCCCTCTATAGCCTGGGGCCCACTCCTTGCCCCATTTCTTCCTAGAATTAGATGCTCCTGGCACTGTGTGTATCTCCTGCTCATAAGCAGTTTTGTCTTTGGAGTGCTTTTTGCCTTGTGGACATTATACCTTTTCCTTCTTATTAAACTCTAACACATCAACTGCTGGTGTGAATTACCAAGTCATCTTTGAAATCTTTCTGGATATCAGTAGCTAAATCGGACTTCATACTGGCTCACCCTAGTAAACATCACTATTTTCCTAATACCTGACTCCACTTACCTGACCGATCCTATCCCTTACAGAGCTTTAAAACACATTTCTAAAAAAATACTGAATCAATTATTTTTATTGAATTTTCCAGATAATGACTAACTTTTCCATTTTAATATGTAAATCTACTGAAGACAACATGGATGCTATGAACAACCTGTAGAATGTGTATTAAGGGATGGGTTTCATTCAACATTTATTCAGAAATACATAACGAGTATCACCATGTAGTAGCTACTAGAGTAACACAAGGGATATGACAACGTCCCTGCTTTTACGGGATTTTGTAGAGTAATACAGACAATATGCTATCAAAATAAATTAACATATGTGGAATTTAAGAAAGAAAACAAATGAACATGGGGGTGGAAAGAGAGAAGCAAACCATAAAACATAACTCTTAACTACAGAGAACAAACTAGGTTGCTGGAGGGCAGGTGGGTAGGGAATGGTCTAGATGGTTGATGGGTATTAAGGAGAAAACTTGTGATGATCACTGGGTGTTATATGTAAGTGACGAATCACTAAATTCTACTCCTAAAACTAATGTTACACTGTATGTTAAGTAACTGGAATTTAAATAAAAACTTGAAACTGGAAAAAAAAAACCAACACCAAACCTTCAAGCTTACAATGATTCTGAAGATAAAATTAACATGATGATCTTTGGGTAATTTTAATACTATGAACTAATAAATCAGAAATATGAGAGCAATTGCTAAGTATTAGCTGTCAACAAAGGCCTGAATGATGAGAAGTCACGAGCTCCAGGACAATCTGCGAAGAGTGTTCTAAGAGATAGAACAGCAAATGCAACATTTTAGAAGGAAATATTTAAAAAGTTAGATCACAGGGTGTCTGGGTGTCAGTCAGTTGAGCATCTGACTCTTGGTTTAGACTCAGGTCTGATCTCAGGGTCCTGAGATCAAGCCCTGTGTTGGGCTCCATGCTCAGTGAGGAGTCTGCTTGAGTTTCTCTCTCCTTCTCCTTCTGCTCCTTCCCCTGCTCTCTTTTTCTCTCTCTCAAATAAATAAATACATCTTAAAAAAAGATCACATATAACATGAAGAAAGTTACATTTTAAAAAGAGGAAATTGACATTAAAATACATTCTTTGATAGAGGATAATTCTGGAAAAGAGCATAAGGTTACATTAATATGAAATATCATTAAGAACAAAAAATATACTTTCTCCTAACAACAGCAAAGAAATATAGAAGGTTACAGACTCAATCAGAATAATGATTGCTCTCCAGATTAGATTTGGACTTCTGAAGTTCCCTGGAAAAAGTTTATTGGTGTTACTGTTGTCTTTCATTTATGTTTTCTCTTCTTTTTACTCTACAATTAATTCTTTCCAGAAAAATGTGCACAACTCCTCTGAAGTATAGGCTGAAATAAAATAGTATAGATTCAGAAGGCTTCCGTCTCAACGATTGCACATTAAAGGTTGTATACCTGAGGATAAACATGACTAAAGAGAAAGCACCCGATCCAAACTGTAGAGGTCCTCTGCTTTCTTTGGTCTAAGTAACCACAAAAGTATAGAAAGAAATGACTTAAGTTTGTAGTGATGAAACATGGTCTTCATATTTCAACTCTAACTTACTACCTTGAAGATATTATACACTTATACAATGAACAAGATATTCCAATATTATCTTTGAAAGATTCCTGAGAGAAATGTTAAAATCTAAACTGAACACTATGTCATGGGGAAGAGTTTGTAAATAGTGGTGGCAGCTGGAATATTTTAAAATATGGATTGTGAACAACAAATTGTTCTTTCTGTGTTTGATCATGGCTAACTTAAATTTAGGAATAGCATAAAAAGGCATTATGCTAGTTTTTAGCACAATAGGTTAGGCAAACAAATCTAAGTTTAATTTCAACCTTTGCCACTTCTGTCTTTCTAACTGTGTATCCATATTTCATTCTGTTGTAAATGTCCAATGCTGATCAGGATCAAGAAAATCTAATTTAAACCTTTATTTCACAAAGAAGAGTTCAATGACTGGACCAAGATCACAGGCCTAGAGCAATGATGGTAAAACATAGCCCTATCTGCCTTCTCCAAATCAAAAAAATTGATGACTGCCCCCATTAACCCATTAAAAATATGCTAAGGGGGTGCCTGGGTGGCTCAGTCAGTAAAGCATCTACCTGCGGCTCAGATCATGATCCTGGGGCCCTGGGGTCAAGCCCCGCATTGGGCTACCTGCTCAGTTGGGCATCTACTTCTCCCTCTCCCTCTGCCCCTGCTTGTGTGGTCTCTCTCTCTCACTCACTCTCTCTCTCAAATAAATAAATCTTTAAAAAAATAATATGCTAGGAAATAAATATTTTTCTATTCATTTCTTTTTTGATACCACTTAAAAATTTTTTTTCCTTATTAATAATGACTGACCATAAAACAAGAGTCCTCTTTTTAGTATTATTACTATCTTCTGGGAATTGGGAGGACTGTTAATTCATCAGTTTTAAAACGAGTTGCTCCTTAGCAACCTCCAAAGGTAAAACTGAGGTTTGGCTAGGTATCTATAAATATGTGCATTTTCTTTTTGTTGTAATATGAACTTATGGCTCAAACATATTTTATTCATTTTAGCTCCTGGGGTAATTATTCTCATCAGTTCATAAATTGCTATCATAGTTTGTCCTCATTTGCACCTGAGTTCTTTTGTCATAATTTAGTAATTTAAGAGCTTTGTTGTTTTGTTGTATGTCAAGATATTCTAAGTTCTTCCCAAACATTTCTGTCCCCACACACTTAATCAGCCATTTCTTCAAAGTGTTGTCCTATTTCCTTTCAGTGAAAAATACAGTTTAAAGACCACAACTGATTCTTGAATAAGATGGTGGAGGAGCAGGGGACCCCTTTTTCACCTGGTCCCCTGAGTTGAGCTGGATATCTACCAGACCATCCTGAACACCCACGAAATCAGCCTGAGATGCAGGAAGATACATCTAGATCTCTACAAACGAACATCTCCAGTGCTGAGTATTGAGGTACGTACAAAGTAGGGAGCCGTGAATCCACGCACAGATATCGGAAGATAAACGGAAGGGGGAGGGAGCCGATGTACTAGGGCACTGGGAAGTAGTAGCCACCTGCACTGGGGAGCAGACTCCCCGACCAGGACCCACAGGAAAGCAGACCGTTACCCCAGGGAATGTGCTCGAGGTGAGACTGAAAACTGGAGCTCCAGAGCGCTCACTGGAACTAGACTGAAACCGAGAGCTCGGGAGCACGTGCAACCAGACTGAAAACCGGAGCTCTGGAGTGCTCACTGCAACTGGACTGATACCGGGAACTGGGGAGGGAGTGCACGCGTGACCAGACTGAAAACTGGCTCTCTGGAGCACGTGTGAACCATACTGAAACAGTGAGATTGGGAGTGTGCCCGGAAACGGCGGCGGCTGGTAGTGTAAGAAGCACAAAGGACAGTGATGTGCTGGCCCTGGAAGTGAGGCCTAGGAGAGCGGCTGTGGGGCGCACAACCCTGGACACTGCAGGGTTTTTAGCAGCACTGACAGAAACAGAGTTAAAGTGGCCAAGAGAGCTCAGTGGAGAGTGGACTGTGATCTCCCTGTTCTGAGACAGAGGCTAGGTAGGATATGGCCACTGATGCTCTGACTTTCAGAAGAGGCACAGCAAACCACCAGGGAAAGCCGCCAGAGAACAAAAGCCTGGAAATACCAGTTCACATTGTGCCCATCCCCAGCCCCTCTCACAGGGGACAGGGCAACTCTACCCAAACAGGGTTGCCTGAATATCAGGGCAGCAGTCCCCTCCTCCAGAAGACAGGCAGAAAAATCAAGAAGCCAACATCCCTAAGGTCCCTATAAAACAAGTGCACACTGCCTGGGTCCTGGTCAATATTTGGGCTCTGGGCATCCCCGCAACCTCTCTTCATCAGAATGACAAGGAGGAGAAATCCCCCCCAGCAAAGAAAAGACAATGAGTCTGTGGCCTCTGCCACAGAACTGATGGATATGGTTATAACCAAATTGTCAGAAATAGAGTTTAGAGTACAATGGTCAAGATGATGTGTAGACTTGAAAAAAATATTAACAAGAATATAGAATCTCTAAGGGCGGAAATGAGAGTGAATCTGGCAGAAATTAAAAATGCTATGAATCAAATGCACTCTAAACTAGACGCTCTGACAGCCAGGGTAAATAAGGCAGAACGAATTAGTGAATTGGAGGATGGGACGGTAGAAGAGAAAGTTAAAACAGAAACTTGCCTCAAAAAAATCCAGTCTTAAGAATGTAGATTAAGGGAGATTACTGACTCAATGAAACATTCCAATGTCAGAATCATCAGCATCCCCAAGGGGGTGGAGAAAGAGTGAGGTCTAGAAGAGATATTTGAACAAATTGTAGCTGAGAACTTCCCTAATCTGACAAAGGAAACAAGCATTCATGTTCAAGAGGCAGAGAGGACCCCTCCCACGGTCAGTGACAACAGACCTTCACCACGTCACATCATAGTGCAATTCGCAAATATTAGATTCAAGGATACAGTATTGAAAGCAGCCAGGGGGAAGAAAACCCTTAGGTACAGAGGGAAAAATAGCAGAATAATGTCAGACCTGTCTACAGAGACCTGGCAGGCTAGGAAGGGTTGGCAGGGTATTTTCAAAGCTCTATCTGAGAAGAACATGCAGCCAAGGATCCTTTATCCAACAAGGCCATCATTCAAAATTGATGGAGAGATAAGGACCTTCCAGGATCGGCAGAAACTGAAGGGATTTGTAACAACCAAACCACCCCTACATGAGATATTAAGGGGGGTTCTATAAAAGTAAAAAGGCCCAAGAGTGATACAGAACAGAAATTTACAATGTATAGAAACAAAGACTTCACAGGCAACATGACATCATTAAAATCATATCTCTCAATAATCACTCTCAATGTGAATGGCCTAAATGCTCCCATAAAATGCCACAGGGTTGCAGATTGGAAAAAAGGACATGACCCATTCATTTGCTGTCTACAAGAGATTCATTTTGAACCTAAAGATACATCCAGACTGAAAGTGAAGGAAAGGAAAACCATTTTTCATGCCAATGGACCTCAAAAGAAAGCTGGGGTAGCAATTCTCATATCAGACAGATTAGATTTTAAACTAAAAACAGTAGTTAGAGATACAGAAGGACACTATATTATTCTTAAAGGATTTATCCAACAAGTGGATATGACAATTATAAATATCTGTGCCAATAGGGGAGCAGATAGATGCACAAGTCAACTCTTAACCAGAATAAAGAGACATATATATATAAAAATACGTTAATAGTAGGAGACCTCAACACTCCACTATCAGCAATAGACAGATCACCTAAGCAAGAAATCAGCAAAGAAACAAGAGCTTTGATTGACATACTGGACCAGATGGACTTCATAGATATATATAGAACACTACACCCCAGAACAACAGAATACTCATTCTTTTTGAATGCCCATGGAACTTTATCCAGAATAGACCATACACTGGGTCACAAAACAGGTCTCAACCGATACCAAAAGACTGATATTATTCCCTGCATATTCTCAGACCACAATGATCTGAAACTGGAACTCAATCGCTAGGAAAAATTTGGAAGAAACTCAAACACTTGGAAACTAAGAACCATCCTGCTCAAGAATGATTGGGTAAACCAGGAAATAAAAATCAGTTTAAACAATTTTTGGAGATCAATGAGAATGAAAACACATCATCCAAAACCTATGGGACACTGCAAAGGCAGTCCTAAGGGGAAAATACATAGCCATCCAAGCCTCACTCAAAAGAAAAGAAATTTCTAAAATTCAGTTTTTATATTCTCACCTCAAGAAGCTGGAGCTGGAACAGAAGAACAGGCCTAACCCATGCACGAGAATGCAGTTGATCAAGATGAGAGCAGAGATCAATGAATTAGAAACCGGGAGCACAGTAGAGCAGATCAACAGAACTAGAAGCTGGTTCTTTGAAAGAATAAATAAGATCAACAAGCCATTGGCCAGACTTATTCAAAAGAATAGAGAAAGGACCCAAATTAATAAAATTGTGAATGAAAGGGGAGAGATCACAGCCAACACCAATGAAATAGAAGAATCATTAGAAACTTTTATCAACAGCTTTATGCCAATAAATTAAACAACCTGGAAAAAATGGATGATTTCCTGGAAACCTATAAACTACCAAGACTGAAACAGGAAGAAATTGATTATTTAAACAGACCGATTAATTATGAAGAGATTGAAGCAGTGATCAAACACCTCTCCAAAAACAAGAGTCCAGGGCCTGACGGATTCCCCCGGGAATTCTACCAAACATTCAAATAAGAAATAATAGCTATTCTCCTGAAGCTGTCTCAAAAAACAGAAACAGAAGGAAAACTACCAAACTCATTCTATAAGGCCAGTATTACCTTGATCTCCAAACCAGGCAAAGACCCCATCAAAAAGGAGAATTACAGACCGATATCCCTGATGAATATGGACGCCAAAATTCTCAACAAGATCCTAGCTAATAGGATACAACAGTACATTAAAAGGATTATTCAACAAGACCAAGTGGGATTCATCCCTGGGATGCAAGGGTGTTTCAACATTCGCAAATCGATCAGTGTGCTAGTTCATATCAACAAGAAAAGAGTCAAGAACCGTATGATCCTCTCAATAGATGCAGAAAAAGCATTTGACAAAATACAGCATGCTTTCCTGATTAAAACCCTTCAGAGTGTAGGAATAGAGGGTACATTCCTCAATTTCATAAAAACCATCTATGAAAAGCCTACAGCGAATATCATTCTCAATGGGGAAAAGCTGGAAGCCTTTCCCTTAAGATCATGAACACGTCAATGATGCCCACTCTCGCCATTATTATTCAACATAGTACTATAATCCCTTGCAACAGCAATCAGACAACAAAAAGCAATAAAAGTTCCCAAATCGGCAAAGAAGAAGTCAAACTGTCTCTCTTCGCAGATGACATGATACCCTATATGGAAACCCAAAAGAATCCACTCCCAAACTACTAGAAGTTATAGAGCAATTCAGTAATCTGGAGGGATACAAAATCAATGCTCAGAAATCAGTTGCATTTCT
>NC_048232.1:36633794-36737098 GCF_002007445.2 Ailuropoda melanoleuca | reverse complement strand
TTTTTTTTTAATTTTATTTATTTGACAGAGAGAGAGAGACAGCCAGCAAGAGAGGGAACACAAGCAGGGGGAGTGGGAGAGGAAGAAGCAGGCTTCCAGTGGAGCAGGGAGCCCAATGCGGGGCTTGATCCCAGGACCCTGGGATCACACCCTGAAACGAAGGCAGACGCTTAACGACTGAGCCACCCAGGCTACCCAGAACGTGAAAACTTTTGACACCATTTTTTCATGACTGTAAACCAGTATCTTTCTAAAACCAAATATATTTTCCAAAATCTAGTACTATTTTATTTTTAAAAAGATTTTATTTATTTATTTGAGAAAGAGCAAGAGCATGAGCAGTGGGGAGGGACAGAGGGAAAGGGAGAAGCAGACTCCCTGCCAAGCAGGGAGCCCAATGCAGGGCTCAATCCCAGGACCCCGAGATTATGACCTGAGCCAAAAGCAGATGCTTAACCAACTGAGCCACTCAGGTACCCCTCAAATCCAGTACTATTTTAGTGCATTTAATCCCTCGAGATGTTTCTAGAAACAAATCATGTGTCAGAGAGTGGAAGAGTAAGAAATTTGTTTCTTTTCTCTCCCATCCACCTCCCTGTCTTCGTCCCTCCCTCCTCCTCTTGCGCGCAGCCTGCACACACACACACGCACACACACACGCACACTCACACGCTTTGAACATACATGACTTGCTCCCTAGCCAAAGTTTCTGTTCACTCTAACTGCATCTTTTCCTAAATAAGCCTTCAACATTTTGAGAGATGGGTATTTGAAAATGACTGAAATTCCCTGTGGAAAGAATGTTGCACCAAATCTATTGTGGATGATGCTCTAGCTAATTATAAAGTATTTCCAGCGAGGAAACTAGTAAGAGTAAACATGTTCCAGTGGACTCATGAAAACATGTGATTATAAATTGAAGTCCAAAAAGGAAAAAGGCTCAATCCATATGCCAAGTCTTTTATATAAGACATAAATTTTACAGAAGTAATTAGATTTTGTGTTTTTTAATAAATAAAAAGAACATTACAGTTAAGCTTATTCTCCAACTACATTTAGTTGGATCTAATTAGAGTAATGATCATCTATCAATATGAAACTAGGAACTTTTTATTAGATTAACAGGTTTATTTTCCAAGCAAATAATGCTATGAGATTTCATGCAAACCAATATTATCTGTACCAATAAATTCTAAAGAAATTGATTTCCTAAAATAATGTTAAATATCTTCTTATTTACTTGAAAAAAATACATTATGAATGTAGCTGCTATATTGGGCAAATCAAAAGAAAGAAAAAGAACAAGGAAAGTTATTCACATTTTTAATCTCTGAAAATACCTGCCAAATTTTTAAAATGTGATATACCTGCTTGACTGAAATACAAAATTCCAGGCTTCAGGACTTAGGCTCCTCTACAGTGCTGAACATTTGGATTTATAACCTAATAATGACAATCATGAATTCAAAAATGGTATATTTCGATAACTATTACTTTAGCCTATCTTAATATGTGAGGGTACAGTCCTTATTTTAAAAAATAAATTTCTCAGACCCATGGAAGCTTCTTGTCTAAGTACCTTAAAATGAGGAAATCTTTTTTTGTTTTGTTTTGTTTTTCCTCAACGGCAGAATGCTGGCTTCATTCTGCACTCTCTTAGTGTGAGATGCATACTGATTTGCAGTGCATGGGAACTTAAAAGACTAAACACAAGGTAAGTGAGCAGAGATACACTTACTTTAGTATAAATCTTCACTTTGAATAAATATCATGGGTTTCACATTCAAGAACAGCACAGAATATATATGGAATGAGATTACCTTAAAACATTTAATATTTGAAGGAAATTCAAAATCATTATCTTTTATCACAAAAATTGAATGGAAATAATATGATACAAAAGAAAATCATAAGCATAGAAAAGACCTTTGTATTTTAATTATCACTACATATTTTTTGGTATTCCTTATTTTTTATTATTTTGTGACAAGAAAAACTGTCACATATACTAACAGTACAAATGCACAGACAGAAAAGAACACTATATATTTCCAAGTAACTATGAACAAGAGAAGATTATTTACTTGGCTTGGTAAAGCTTCTCATACACAATGGTAAGAATTATAAAGCCATAAACAAAAATTGAGAAGTGTCTTATTAAAACACACACACACCACCACCACCAACAAAAATCTAGTGTGGTTATCCATAATACCAACTTCAAAAGATCTTTTTTATGGAATATACATTTGAGCTAATACAATTTAATAGGTCCTGGGGTGGCTGGGTGGCTCAGTTGGTTAAGCAGCTGCCTTCAGCTCAGGTCATAGTCCCAGGGCTCCTTGCTCAGCTCAGCTTCTCCCTTTCCCTCTGCCCCTTCCCACCCCCATGCTCACTCATGTGTGTGCTCTCTCTCAAGTAAAAAATAAAATCTTAAAAAAAAATAACTTCCACTTATAATAACAAAGAATTTATAAAAGTACTGTGGAGTTTAAAACAAAATAGCTGATCTTCACTTTTTATTTGATATATAAAATGAAATAGAAAGGATGAACTGGATATGTTTTGTGTTCATGGATATTCAACTCATGTTTGCTACCCACAGGGGAATTCAAACTATAAGGTAAGGAGAATAATTCTTAAGCTACAGCACCAGCATTATGCATCTAAATTAGCGTTTCCTCCTTCAAAATAGTCATCTTGCTTTTCTAAAACATTTTTAATTATTCTATTAAAATTGTCTGCTGTGCCACAAAAAACAATTCTATGAATAGACTGAAGGACAGAAAAACTTTCCTTTGAGACTCAACTCAATTTTATGATAATAGTTAAACATAATGAAGATAATGCTAAGCTCAAGCACAGCATTATCATTGAGGACCAAAGATAAGGTGTTACTGAAAGGTTGAGGAATTTTTATTTTTTTTAAAGATTTATTTATTTATTTGAGAGAGAGGAGGGGGGAGGGCAGAGATAGATAGAAGGGAAGAAAGAATCTCCAGCAGACTCCTCACAGAGCAGGGAGCTGGAAGCAAGGCTCCATCCCATGACCCTGAGATCGTGACCTGAGCCAAAACCAACTGAGCCACCCAGGCACCCCAAGGCTGAGGAATTTTTAAATGCAGAGTAGAAACTAGTTCTGAAAGCACTTCCAAACTGTGTTAGGAAACATTCATCAGAGGAAGCACTACAGGAATATTAACTTGCTTCCCAAATGTCTTCCTTAGTGGATATCACTAATGGGGATATAAATGTTCTGGACATCACATTTTAAAAGTGAGAACCCCTTATATCATTTAGAATCCCATAGAAGTATGCACATTTAGAATAACTGCAATTTTAATTTCTCTTGGAGAAGCTAGAACTAACTTTATATGCAAAGTGTAAAAAAATGGAAAAAATGGAGATAGACAATTATGGCTAGCCTTACTACCTACCTCCTAATATTTCTTCTCAGGACAATACAATAGAGAAGTAATTCTATGTGGAAAATATATCCTCAGCATACATTGAAGAAAGAGAAAAACACATTTCAAATTAAAACTGAGCAAAAAAGAGAAAAGAATACCAAAAACTGGCCTCAACCTTTTGGTTCACAACCTTCACATTTCCCCCAGGTGAAATCCACAACTGATCCTTGAACAAAGAGGAGAGCAGGGAGAGAATGAAGAAAGAGGCAGGCCACCCCAATTGGTAGGTGGAAGGTTTAGTAAGCAAAGAAACTTATGAGGCTTGTCTTGGACAGCAGCAAGACAGAAGTCCTTTTATCTAGCAACAGTAGAGGAAAAAAAAATAGAGGAGGGAGGCAGATAAGGAAAGGTACGGAGGGGCCCAAGTGTGATCAGACACTGCCACCATATTAAGTCCATTCTAAACCTGAAAATACTAAAAATGTAACCATACACATTAAAATACAAGCTACAAGGAATAAACCTCAAATTGCATTTGATTCTAAGGGGCAGCTACATGATTTAAAGGGAGAGAAATAATTTAAAGACCCAGATGCAAGTTAAAGGTTAGTCTTCAAAACACACAGATTCTAGGGAGGAAAAAAACAAAAATAAAAGGAGAAGCACTTTAGAACTGGAGTAGAAAAGGAACAAGAAGAAATAAAGACAAATTTTAAGATCCTACAAGACAAAAATAAATCCATAAAATAAGACTTAAAACAAGCATACCACCACCAAAACAAACAAACAAGGAAAACCACCAAAGTATCCAATTTGCTACTCTGACAGAAAGGGTACCTACCATTAAACTAGAAATTTTGTGAAATGTTTGGAAATGTTGAAAATGAACATTAGGACAATAAATTCATACAAAGTAACTGCATAAATTCGCAAACAGAATTTCATACAATTGAAGAACTTCAGTTTCAACTGAGGAAAATCCACACCACTCACCAATAAAACTCCATGAAATGAGAAAATTGTGAGTCAAAACTACAAAGAGACTTGCATGTACTTGAGAAAGCACTTAATGACATGAGATCACCTTGAATCAGAAATGTACAAATTACAAAGAGAAATAGATAAAAATCTGGAAGAAAGGAAATGGTTTGAATGAACTCAGCAAAGAAATATAAAAAAGGACAAAATTGATTTAGAAATAAATAATAAATTAGAAGATACCCAAAGTAGAAAAGAGTCAAACAATAATCTAATAAAGGGCATCAAAAAAGCCAGAAAACCAAGGAAACAAAGTGACATAAATAAATAAAAATTATCAGAAAGGAGTAGAAATGGAAGTGAGAGTAATATTAGAAGTAGTGAAAATGCACAGAAAACTTTTATTTATAGTATTAGAGTCCCCTGAAGAAGTAAAATAATGGAATACCATTATTATGTAAAACTACAATCTAAGAAAACTAGTAATAGAAAAGACCTGAATCTAAAGTTTCACTGGGTACCTAAAAAAATTAACCTGAAATGATCAACCCTGAGACTTATCAGAGTAAAACTTCAATTTCCTGAGACTTATCAGAGTAAAACTTCAATTTCAAAGGTAAAGAATAACTCTTCTAAACCTACAGGAAAAGAGTTCAAATAATTAACAAAGCAAAATATTTTGTAGACCTTTCAACCTAACTTACAGGATTTCTTGCTTCAGCAACAACATAGAAAGGGCTTGAAGTTATCTCTCCAGTACTTACAACAAGATAAAAAAGCTTAATAAACTTAAAATTAATGACTGTTCTTAAACCCAACAGAAAACTGAAGTTTCAGGACAAAACGTCATGTCCACATATGGAGAGAGAGGCAAATCCAGAAAGAAACAGGCAAAATCTACTTACTTGGAACAGAAGGTGATGGATTGTTTGGAACACATAAATAGTAATTTCAATAAATCACTGGTGTCTGAGAGTGAATTAGTGCCACAATGAGACTTCAATGAGTCACAAATGGGACCCTCCATAGTTTTGTGAATGTTAAGAAACCCCACCAGATTCTCATGGTAAAGATCTATAAAGATCTTCTCCTGGTTCTGACCCCCACACCAACAGAAATTCAATATATCAACAGCGGATTACAGCTGAAAGTTTTAAGATACTGACTTTCTGAGGTAGAATACTTTGTGAAACCCAAAGTTGATAATGTATGCAAAAACAAACTTACTAAAGGAATACGAACCTATGGTGTGGTATCCCCAGCTACCGCAAGCATTAAACACAGCTCAGACACTATCCAGATAAACAAAGTTCCTATTACCCAATAAAATGTGTGGCTTTCAACAAAAAATCACAAGGTACGCTAAAAGGCGAGGAAAAACAGTCTGAACAGAAAAAGAAAGCCTCAGTACCAGATTCAGATGTGGTACAGATACAAATCTACCAGGAAGAAATTTCATATCACCATGATTAATATGCTAAGGATTCTAAAGGAAAAGCTAGACAACTTGAAAGACCAATGGGTAACTTAAGCAGAGACATGATAACTACTATTCATACTATTTAGAGGGATTAAACAGAATGAGTACTCAAACCATGCAAATGCCTGAACATTGAATCTATATTGCTAAATGAGAGAAGCTAATCTGAAAATGCTATATACTGTTTGATTCCAGCTATATGATATTCTAGAAAAAGCAAAATTGTAGAGATGGTAAACAGATCAGTTGTTACCTCTAGTTTGGGAGGAGAGGAAGAAAACTGAACAGGTATGGTTCAGGTTTTGAGGGGCTTAGGGGTTTTTTTTGTTTGGTTGGTTTTTTAGTGTGATGAAACTATTTTCTCTGACACCGTAGTGGTGGATACATGACACTATATATTTGTCAAGATACACAGGAAGTTAAACCACCAAAAATGAGCCTTGATTCAAACAAATTTTAAAAATAAAGTCATTTAGGAGATTATAAGATCCTAGGATAGAATGCAGAATATGACAACCAATATAACTATATTACAAATATGTGAAACAACTTCACTGAGAGATGAGAGGAAAGTCACTAACCTAAATAACTTTGTAAATGAGTGGAGTCTGCAAGACTAAAGGCAAAACAAACTGTATGTAAGCACTGTACTCTACTTGATAAAATTGTTTTCCACATGGATACAGGTTAACAATTTTGTTACCAATATTCACAATTCAAGCAACAAAATAAAACAATATTAGAATATACTACAAGCTTCATAATCCACTTCCATGAGTCTATACAAATATACATAAAATATTGAACACATAAATAAGGAAAATAGACAAATCTATTCAGAATGATTATAAATAATTAATGTAGATATTCTCCTCATGAAATGCAGCTTAACTCTCCACAGCTTAAGTGTGGACTGCACATGGTGAGTTCTTCAAAGAGTACAGTATGGAGGGGTAAAATAAAAACAAAACCAAAATCAGTTACTTTATGGTGGAGAAACCTGATAAACCCACCTCATACCATTGATCAAGTTTTACATCAATAAGGATATATCATGTTGGTAGTAACCATGATATCCCAAAATCAATATTGTGCCTCCATGGTGTTCCTCCTAAAAGCACCTCCCGAAGTCTAAGCATGACAAAAACATCAGAAAAACCCAAACTAAGGGTTGTTAAATCATCAAAAGCAAGGAAAATATGAGAAACAGTCAAAAGCCAAGAAAAGCCCTAGTGATAGAACTAACGAAATGTAATGTAATATCTTGAATGGCATCCTGAACAGTAAAAGGACATTAGATAAAAACTGAAGAAATCTGAATAATATATGGACTTTAGTTAATAATAATATATCAATATTGGGTCATTAATTTCAACCATGCTAAAGTTAGATATTAATAGCAGAAATTGTGTATGGAGAGCATGAGAACTCTCTGTCTCATCATTTTTTGTAAATCTTAAGTTACAATCTTATTTGATGGGGAAACTATATGCATTACAACTGAGATCAGGAATAAGGAAAGGATAACCACTATCTCTGCTACTATTCAACATTGCACTACAGATATTTGCCACTACAATTAGGAAAAAAAAATAATCTATTCCATAATAAAAATGTATAAAAAAATTAAAACTATCTGTATTTTCACATATCAAATCTTAAAAACCCTAATGATTCAATGATAAAATGAGTTACTTCAGTAACATAGCAAGAAGCAAATTAGCATTCAAACAAAAATTAACAGCCTTCACACACACAAAGAGTAAGCAGTTAAAGGACATAAGGTAGAGAAAAATATCATTTATAATGGCAAAAAAGAAGGATTAAATACTTAGGGAAAAATTAACAAAAATGTACGAACCAAAATGAAGGAAATTTTACAATACTACTAAAAAGCACAAAATTAGATTCAAACAAATTGAAAAGCATTTCTCTGCTTTTGCATAGGATGACTCAGCATTATATAATTTCAGTTCTCCTTAATTTAAAAATAAAATGCAATCTTAATAAAAGCATCAACAAGTTTTTTAAGAAATTAGACATGTCAATACTAAAGTCTGCTTAGAAAACTAAGTGTGGATGTATAGCCAGAAAAACACTGAAGAAAATAAAAACTCAGTAGAACTAGCTCTTCCAGATATTAAAAAGTACTATAAGGTCACTAATTAAGACAATGTGGTATTGATACATGAATAGACAGAAAGACCAGAAACATTGATTAGAAAGCCCAGTAATAGACCAAAATATATGTGGAAATTTATATATAGGATAAAGATGGTTTTATCAAGTCACTGGGTCAGAGCCAAATGTCTTCTAGCTGGTATGGAACAACTGGGTAATTACTTGGAAATAAATCAAATTAGATCCATATATCACACTATACACAACAATAAGCTCAAAATAGATTGGCAATCTAAAGGTTAAAAGCATACAAGAACTTAGCATAATATATAGACTTACTGAATAACTATGTTGTATATCTGAAACTAATGTCACATGTATCAACTACATTTCAATAAACAATAAAACATATAAATACTAGAAAAAAGTGGGTGAATTCTAATTTAACCTTGGAGTTAGGGAAAGATTTTCTACCTATAACAAATATAAATTGACAAATTTGATGTGTGTGTGTGTATGTGTGTGGCATCCTGCATGGTTTAAAAAATCATAAATACATTAAAAAGACAATTGACAATAATTAGGGAAAATATTTACTATATATATTATATATAAGAATATAATATACATGTGTTATATATGGAAGACCAAGGGTAATATCCTTTATATGTAAAGAACACTAAAAATTAGGGGACAAAGACCAAAACGGCATTTAAAAGTGGGAAAAACATAGACAATTCAAATAAAAATGGTCTTCAGACAGAATAAGTGAATTCATTCAGAATTAGAGAAATACAAATTAAAATAACATTAATAATATCATTTGTCATCTATCAAATTGTCAAAGATCAAAAATATTGTGTAACACTGGTGAAATAATTACTCTAATACACTGATGTTTGAAATACAAACTGGTAAAACTCTTTTAGACAGGAATTTCTTAAGACCTAACAAAACCACATACATACTTACTGGTTCACCCAGATCCTCACTTCTAGAAACCTATCCTGAAGACACATCTCCATCTGTATGAAAATAGAAGTGTATGAAATTATTATTTGCAGCACCATTTGTGAGTGCAAAACATTAGAAATATCCTGTCTGATCATGCAAAAGAATGTGGTTGAATCAATACTGTCACATCCATAAAATGGAATTCTAGAAAGCTGTTCAAGAAAAACAAAGAGGGATATTTCTGTCAATTTAAATATGAAGTGTTTTCCAGGATATTTTGTTGTTATGTGCTGAATTGTGTTCCCTAAAATTCATATGTTGAACTCCCACTATTTTAGAAAGTGACTGTATTTGGAGATAGGGTCTTTAAAGAGTTAAGTTAAAATGAGGTCATCAGGGTGGGCCCTAATCCAATATGATTAGTCCTAGTAAGAGGAAATTAGGACATAAATAAACACAGAGAAGATGATCATGGGAAGTCACCAGAAAAGATAGCTATTTACAAATTAAGGAAAGAGGTCTCAGAAGAAGCCAATTCTGTCAACACCTTGATCTTGGACTTCTAACCTCCAGAATTGTGAGAAAATAAATTTCTGTTTTTTAAGCCACCCAGTGTGTATACTTTGTTATGGCAGCCCCACAAATTAATATAACTGTTAAATGAAAAAGAACATGCCATCCTTCATGTAAGGAAGAAGAAGACATACGAAAATGCACATTTATCTTCTTACCTTTGCAAGAAAAGTGCAGGAAAAATGAGCCAGAAAATAAAAAGGTTGGTTACTTAGAGGGTCTGAGGGGAAATGACTGGAAAGAAGAGAGAAATAGGATGGGGTGGCATGAATTGAGAAAACGAGACACTTCTCTCAGTATACATTTTTGTGTAGACATGATTGTTAATATTTATAGTACAGTTTCACAAACCCTCAAAAAAATTAAAACAAATGAGAATAGAAGGAGCAAAGTGGAATAAAAACAATAACAAATGAACTGAACTGTATCACAAATAAATAATATAACTACACTGAGTAAGAAAGGAACTAATATTTTGCTTTGGAAAATAGTGTCTTGACTAGATACTGTAAAGCTAAAGACAAAAGGAACTGTCCAGAAATACTAAATTCTATTAATAAATTGCTGTTTCACATAGGTGTGGTTCAGCAAATCTGAAATGCCTTTACATATATATTAGAATTGACAATATAAGGATATATATTGTATATAAGGAACTTAAATTTTCCATGTTTAGAGACAGAAGTTACAAAGAAAAGGGAGAAGGCTAGAATAAACTTATGTCACTTGGTTGGAAACAGAGATATCAATACAAATTCATGTTTTTAAATATATAGCTAAATATAGAAGTAAGTATTGATGCTTACATTTGGCTGAATTAATATAGGTGTATTTCCTAGTTCTATCTGCTGACACAGTCTAGCTGCAATGTTACTCCAGCAGCAATAAACATTCACAGCAGCCACATCTTGCTTTCTAAACACCATTCTTCAATAAAAAGAATCAGGGCTCTTAATTGTAGCATCTATCTGCAGACCTTATCTGTAGCAATTATTACTACAATATTTTCCTAAAGATGATTTTTTAGTTCCCTCTTTCATTCTACATGTATTAATTGGAATTTTTCTGTAAAAATGCATATCCTCATTCCAACTGTGAGAAAGTAATAGACAAATCCAAAATAAGGGAGATTTCACCAAATAACTAACAAGTATTCTTCCCAAAGTGCCAATATCATAAAAGCTAAGAAAAAACTGAAAACTGTCGCAGATTAAAGAAGGTAAAAAGACAAAACTACTAAATATAATGTGGGATCCTGGATCCCAGAACATAAAAAGAGAATTGGAGGAAAACTGGTAAAATCTGAATAAGGTCTATAGTTTAATTAATAATATTGTGCTAATGTTACTTTTTACATTTTGATCATTTTCCTATGGTTATTTAAGATGTTAATATTAGATGAAGCTAGTGATGGTATGCATGAATTCTTTGTACAATTTTTGCAAATATTTTATAAGTCAAAAAGTATTTCAAAAAAAGAAAAAAATTTGATATATAAATTAAATGCTGAATTGGTCTCTGAGGACAGAGACAGGTCTTTGAGGAGATTTATGTTAATAGTTCATCTTTCACATGAACTAGAAAACTCACTGAGAGTCTTCACTACAAACAAGCAGAATAAAAAAAAATCATGTTATGTACTGTGTTGGAGAAATAATTATGATGATTAGACTGTGGTGAAGTTAAAAGGTATGTTATAATTATCTTTAAATATTTGAAGTGCTGACCAATGATAATTGTTTTGAACTAGTCTATCCAATAATGTCTTCAAGGAAGTGTTGGTGGTTTTAATTTCAATAAGATTTCAATAAGAGTCTCACTATTCACTGATACACTCAATTGATTTTTTGAAACTTATAGGATGTTCTAGGAACTCATGGCTTCCGGTCCTCATTCAATTTATGAGGCAGGTAATGAAATCCTTTACAGAAATTCTGGAACCTACTCTAACTCTAAATCCCCTTTAAAGGAAAAAGTTTATAATAAGACTTTTCACCAACAGTAAATTTTTTGTGGTCCAAAAATATATAGGGATTTCCGAATTATGTGAGAGATCGGACTCAGTGACATTAAATCTCTTTACATCTAGATTTACTTACTAATCTCAGAGTGTGTGCCAAAGGGGCAGAGATCTATAGGAGACTTCTCCAAAAACAAAAGAGCTGGTGGGCATCATTTCCCTCCTCCATCCTCCAGCCTAAACACAGGGACATGTGTGGGAACCAGCATAGCACCAACACTCTCCACCTAACTTGCTAACATTGTATGCTCTACACCTGTTTTCTCCTGTGGCTCTGCCCCCTCCAATACTCCCTTGGCTAATCCCATCCAAATGAAGTGCCACAAGCCTGGAAGTGTGTAAGTAGTCCCAACAGGGGCTAGCACCACTCCATAGTGACTCCTGCCCTGTGGAGAGGGAAGATAACCACAACACCAATTTGACTGTGGCCTCACAGTGGGCTGGGGCAGACATCTGGTCTGACTGCAGGCCCCATCCACCAACAAAAGTTTCGCAGGGGACAACACAGGGAGAGTGCCCTGCAGTTCAGTGCTTTTCCCTCTCTGGCAAAGGTGAGGTGTGACTCAACTCAAGCCTCAGGTGGCTCCAGACTGGCCAACTAACATACAGGGACCAAACCCTACTCCCGA
The DNA here is from genome assembly GCF_002007445.2 of Ailuropoda melanoleuca. Taxonomy (NCBI): domain Eukaryota; kingdom Metazoa; phylum Chordata; class Mammalia; order Carnivora; family Ursidae; genus Ailuropoda; species Ailuropoda melanoleuca. The sequence continues at coordinate 36,724,933 of NC_048232.1, read as the reverse complement.
CAAGCAAAGACAGACACTGCAGATAACTTAAATAAAGGGAAAAGTGTCTCAGCCTCAGTAAGGTTCATACAGCACACATGGATACTCCTGAAGCACCAGGTTCTGGTGAACAGGGGCCATTGTACTGCAGGGGATTACAGAAATTCTTCTTAATAAGGCCACTATTTTCAAGAGCAGGAGACATAGTTGACTTTCCTAACACGTAGAAATAGACACAGAAAATTAGACAAAATGAGGAGACAGATGAATATGTCTCAAATAAGAGAGCAGGACAAAATCACAGCAAAGCAGCTAACAGAAATGAAGATAAGTAACATGCTGGATAGAGATTTTAAAATAATGGTCATAAAGATACTGGGCTTGAGAAAAAAGTGGATGACATCAGTGAGACCCTCAAGGAGATAGAAAACATAAAAAAGAATCAATCACAGATGAAGAAGTCAATAAATGAAAAAACAAGTCACTAGATGGAATAAATAATAGACTAGAGGAAGCAGAAGAATGCCTCAGAGACCTGGAGGACAGCATAATGGAAAGCAATTAAGTTGAACAGGAGAGAGAAAAATACTAATAAATGAAAATAGACTTAGGCAACTCACCAACACCATCAAGTGTAATAACATTCACATTCTAGGGATCCTAGAAAGAGAAGACAGAAAATGAGGCAGAAAATTTATGTGAAGAAATAATAGTTGAAAATTTCCCAAATCTGGGAAATGAAACAAAAATCCAGATCCAGGAGGCACGGACAGCCCCAAACAAAATACACCCAAGGAGGCCCACACCAAGACACATAGTAATTAAAATGGCAAAAAGTAGTGATAAAAACAGAGTTAAAACCAGCAAGAGAAAACAGTTACATACAAGGGAAACACCATAAAGCTAATAGCTGAATTTTCAGCAGAAACTTGGCAGGCCAGAAGAAAGTGGCATGATATAATCAAAGTGTTGAAAGAAAAAAACTGCCAGCCAAGAATACTCTATCCAACAAGGCTATCATTCAGAATAGAAGGAGAGATAAAGAGTTTCCCAGACAAACAAAAGTTATAGGAATTCATGACCACTACCAACTCTACAAGAAATATTTAAAGGAGAGCTTTTGGGTGGAAAGGAAAGAACATAAACAGGAGTAAGAAAAGTTGGAAGCACAAAATCAGTAATATTAAGTATATTTATAAAAATCAGTCAAGGGACTCACAAAATAAAACGATGTAAAGTATGACACCATATATCTAAAATGCGGTCGGGAGAGGAGTAAACAATGGGTTCAAACTTTAGCATCCATCAACTTACTATAGACTGCTATATGCATAAGATGTTATATATGAACTTAATGGTAACCACAAATCAAAATACTGTAATAGCTATGCAAAAAATACGGAAGAAAATCCAAGTATATAACTAAAGAAAGCCAACAAGCCATGGGAGAAGAAAGAAAGTGAAGAAAGAACAGAGAAGAACTACAAAAAAACCAAAAACAAGTAATAAAAGGGCAATAAGTACATACCTATCAATATTTGCTTTGAATATATGTGGACTAAATGCTCTAACCAAAACACAGAGGATAACAGAACGGATTAAAAATGTGAGACCCATCTATATCCTGCATATAAGAGACTCATTTCAGACCTAAAGACACATGCAAATTGAAAAAGGGATAGAAAAACATTTATCATGGAAATGGAAATGAAAAGAAAACCAGCATAGCAATACATATACTGGACAAAAAAAAGACATTAAAACAAAGATTTTTAACAAGAAACAAAGAAGGACACTATATCAGGCAACCTGGGTTGCTCAGTTGGTTAAATGTTGGACTCTTGATTTCAGCCCATGTTATGAAATTGGGGTACTGGGATTGAGCCTCAAGTTGGGCTCCACACTCAGCATGGAGTCTGCTCAAGGGTTGTCTCCCTCTCTCTTTGCTCCTCCCCCAACTCGCATGTGCACACATCCTCCCTCTCTAAAATAAATAAACAAATGTTTAAAAAAAGACACTATATAATCATCAACAGAACATGGAACACCCAAATACATAAAGCAGCTAATAACAAACGAAAAGGAAGATATCAATTGTAATACAATAATAATAGGGGGTTTTAACACCCCCCTTAAATCAATGGACAGATTATCCAAAGAGAAAATCAACAAGGAAACCATAGCTTTGATTGATACATCAGTTGGATCTAATGGATGGATCTAATTCCATCCTAAAACAGCAGAATACACATTATTTTCCTGTGCACATGGAACATTCTCCATAATAGATCACATGTTAGGTCACAAAACAAGTCTCAATAAATTAAAAAAGATTGAAGTATGCCATGCAACTTTTCCAACAACAATGTTATGAAACTAGAAGTCAACCACAAGAAAAAATCTGGAAAGAACACAAATACATGGAGGTTAAATAACATGCTACTAAACAATAAATGGGTCAACCAAGAAATCGAAGAGGAAATAAAAAATAAATAGAGACAAATGAAAAGGATGACACAGTGGTCCAAAATCTTGGGGATGTAGCAAAAGCTGTTCTAAGAGGGAATATTATAGCAATACAGACCTACCCCAAGAAACAAGAAAAATCTCAAATAAACAACCTCACCTTACACCTGAAGGAGCTAGAAAAAAAACAATAGAAAACGCAAAACCAGGAGAAAGTGGAAAATAATAAAGACTAGAAGATATTAATGACATAGAAACTTAAAAAAAATCAATGAAACCATGAGCTGCTTCTTTGAAAAAAATCAACAAAATTGATAAACTTTTAACCAGATTCATCAAAAAATAAAATAAAAAAATAAAGATGACTCAAACAAAGTCAGAAATGAAAGAGGAGAAACAACAACTGAACCATAATTATAAGAGAATATTACAAAAAAATTTATGCTAAAAGACAACCTAGAAGAAATGAACTACTAGAAAAATATAACCTCCTAAAATTGAATCAGAAAGAAAGAGAAAATTTGAACTACCAGCAATGAAATTGAAACAATAATCAAAAAACTCCCAACAAACAGAAGTCCAGGACCAGACGTTTTCACAAATGAATTCTACCAAAAATTTAAAAAAAGAATTAGTATGTTTCTTCTTAAGCTATTCCAAAAAAATAGAAGAGGAAGGAAAACATCCAAATTCATTCTATGAGGCCAGCACTACCCTGATACCAAAGCCAGATAAAAACGCTACAAAAACAAAACAAAACAAATGAAAAAAACTATAGACCAATATCTCTGATAAACATAGAGGCAAAAATCCTCAACAAAATATTAGCAAACCGAATCCAATGATACATTAAAAAAATCATTCAATATAATCAAGTGGGATTTATTCTTAAAACACAAGAGTTGTTCAATATTTGCAAATCAATCAATATGATACACCACATTAACAACAGAAAGGATAAAAATCTTATGATAATTTTAAGAGATGCAGAAAAAACATCTAACAAAGTACAACATCCATTCATGATAAAAACTCTCAACAAGGGGCGCCTGGGTGGCACAGCAGTTAAGCGTCTGCCTTCGGCTCAGGGCGTGATCCTGGCGTTATGGGATCAAGCCCCACGTCAGGCTCCTCTGCTATGAGCCTGCTTCTTCCTCTCCCTCTCCCCCTGCTTGTGTTCCTTCTCTCGCTGGCTGTCCCTATCTCTGTCGAATAAAAAAAAAAACAAAAAAAACAAAAAAACTCTCAACAAAGTAGGTCTGGAGAAAATATACCTCAACATAATAAAGCCTATATATGAAAAACCCACAGCTAACATCATACTCAATGGGGTAAAACTGAGAGACTTTTTCCCCTAAGATTAGGAACAAGACATGGATGTCCACTCTCATCACTTTTATTCAACAAAGTACTAGACATAGTACTAGAAGTCTTAGCCATAGAAATCACATAAGAAAATGAAATAAAATGCATCCATATTGATAAGGAAGAAGCAAAACTTCCACTGTTTGCAAATGATATGATACTATATACATATAGAAAACCTTAAAGACTCCACCAAAACACTATTTGAATTGATAAATAAATTTCATAAGGTTGCAGGACAAAATCAATATACAGAAATCTGTTGCATTTCTATATAATAATGAAGTAGCAGAAAGAGAAATTAAGAAAAAATCCCATTTACAACTGCAAAATAATAGAATACCTAGTAATAAACTTAACCAGGGAGGTGAAAGACCTGTACCCTAAAAACTATAAAACACTGATGAATGAAATTGAAGATGACACAAATGGAAAGATATTCTATGCTCATAGATTGGATGAACAAATATTGTTAAAATGTCCATACTATCCAAGGCAATCAAAATTCCAATCAAAATACCAATCACAGAACAAGAACAAAAAAATCCTAAAATATGTATGAAACCACACAAGACCTCAAATAGCCAAAGCAATCTTGAAAAAGAAGAACAAAACTGGAGGTATCACAATCCCAGAGTTCAAGATATACCACAAAGCTATAGTCATCAAAACAACATGATACTGGCACAAATACAGACACATAGATCAATAGAACAGAAGAGAGAGCCCAGAAATAAATCCATAATTATATGGTCAATTAATCTTCAACAAAGGAGGCAAGAAATTGCAGTGCAAAAATGAATGGCTCTTCAACAACTGGTGTTTGGAAAACTGGACAGTTACTTGCAAAAGAATGGAACTCGACCACTTTTTTACACCATCCACAAAAATAAATTCAAATAGATTAAAGTCCTAAATGTAAGACCTGAAATCATAAAAAGCCTGGAAGAGAGTACAGGCAGTCATTTCTCTGAGATGAGCCATAGCAACATTTTTCTAGATATGTTTCCTGAGGTAAGGGAAACAAGAGCAAAAATAAATTATTGAAATTACATCAAAACCAAAAGCTCCTACACAGCCAAAGAAAGTACCAACAGAACTAAAAGTCAACCTACTGGATGGGGGATGATATATGCAAATGACATATCCAAAATATAGGAAGAATTTATACAACTCAAAACCCAAAAGCCAATACAATTTTAAAAATGGGCAGAACACATGAATAGACATTTCTCCAAAGAAGACATCCAGATTGTCAACAGACACATGAAAAGATGCTCAACATCACTCATCATCAGGGAAATGCAAGTCAAACCACAATGAGATATCACCTTACACCTGTCAGAATGGCTACACTAAAAACACAGGAGACAATAAGTGTTGGTGAGGAGGTGGAGAGAAAGGAACCCTTATGCACTGTTGGTAGGAATGCACACTGGTGCAGTCATGGTGGAAAAGAGTGTGGAGGTTCTTCAAAAAATTAAAAATAGAATTACCATATGATCCAGTAATTCCACAATGGGTATTCCCCCAAAATACAAAAACACTAATTCAAGGGATACATACACCCCTATGTTTATAGCAGCATTATTTACAATAGCTCAATTATAGATACATACACACACACACACACACACACAGTGAAATATTACTCAGCCATAAGAGTAAAATCTTGCCATTTGCAACAACATGGATGGATCTAGAGAGCATAACGCTGAGTGAAAGATAAGTCAGAGAAAGACAAATACAATTACGATTTCACTCATGTGGAATTTAAGAAACAAATAAAGAAAAAAGAGACAAACAAAAAAACAGAGTTTTAACTATAGAAAACAAACTGGCAGTTACCTTAGGTAAGGTCAGGGAGGCGGTGGAGGGAGAAGGTTAGTGAAATAGGTGAAGGGGATTGAGTATGATTATCAAGATGAGCACTGACTAATGTACAGATTTTTGAGTCCCTATATTTTACACCCGAAAGTAATGTAACACTGTATGTTAAGTCTACTGGAATTTTAAAATAATAATAATAAATTAAAAAGAAAATAAAGGAAAAAGCCTTCTAGACTACATTTTGGAATTGTGATTTTTTTTCACTTTAAGTGCAACTATAATAATGTGAAGAAACATACTGTTCAATTGAAAGCAGAACTTAGAATACACAGTGTTTTCCCATATTTTATACATAAGAACTCTTTATTTTTAAATAATGCAAATTTTGAACACAAGTCTATCCAAGAGTTATGATTCAGTGATAATATATCAGGGAATATTCTCGACAACAGAAAATAACAAATTTTAAACATATTGCCTTTAGTGTTGAGACAGCTGAAGATTTGTAAATCACTGGCATTAGTAATCTATGTAAGCTTTACTTCATAAATATTTATTTTTGACAGTATTTTTAATAATATAAACTATTTTAACTTTAATGATAGTAGCAAATAGAATGTTTAGCTTTTTTACTTACTTTAATTTGTGGTGAAAGAATTAGACCCTGAATGCTTCAAGAACCCACTATGGTCAAGCACTCCAATATAATGTACCTTCTGGTACAATACTGCCATACCTGGATTTGATCAGTAGCATCTTTTTTCCTTTCCCACCCTAACACTGTACACTCAAACTCCACTCATCTTTCATTATCCATGTCTCTGGCATACCATTCTCAGATTTCTAGGGAAATAAAATACCACTATGCTTATAAAACTTTGGAGATTCAGCTAAAATTATCAGCAATATAAATGAAACTTCAACAGCTAGAGGAACAATATATATTTTTATAGAACATATAATTATTTTGTTTTTCAACCTCCATTTCCATTCTCCAAAATGTTAATATGTCTTGGGTCAAGCAGAGAAAGGCAGATACACACAAAATAAGCTTACCTCCCTTTTAGGATTCATGAGAGTTTAAGAGAGTTTTTGGCCCTGGTTTCATGTACCATGAATAGAGACGTTTTGGTGTCTGTTTTCTGATTTTGCAGCTGGACCTGAGGTATGTTATAATGTTCAAATTACATTTGCGTTATTAGTAGCTTTTCCCATTCAGGGTTCTTCTGGGCTAAATCTCAACAGGCAGCCTAAACTGTGGTAGGATTTACTATGGCACCAGGAATATTAAATAAGGCTATGCTACACAAAGCAGAACAGAATTAGTGCCAAAGCCTAGTTCTACCTACACATTCACAGTTTATTTGAACTATCGGAAAGTGTTAGACTGGTTCAAATAATAAAGACCGGCTTGAAATTTTAGTGACCTAATTTAGTGGAACAGAATTGTGCTCCAACTGCTATCAGCAAAATGTTTTCAGTTGATTTACAAAATATTGATAGAGCAAATGTTATAACTGTTACCGGGAATGCTCTGGGACATTTTTCTGAATTTATCCATTCTTCATCTTGTCATTTGTACTCAGTGAGAACAGAAATAGACACAGTTTCAGAGATGCTATGGAGAAACATAAAATTTCCATGGCTAAGCAATGTTAGAAGCATTTCATTTAAACAAAGTTTGAATTTCTTTAGGATGGTTTACAAAGCTTCAAGATGCTCTTAAAAATTATGAGAAAAAATTTAATTATTCTGTGCCAACTGATTTTCACTGTAAATTTTACACAGCTAACCCATGCTTATTTTATACAAATTTAACAAATACAGATAGCAAAAAAGGGAAAAATGCGTTATTTCCTCACCCCTATGAGATAAAAAGTATTAGATTTTGATATATATCTAACCAGAATTTTCTAAAAATATATTACTTAATAATATTAAATACAGTGTTTCCATGGGCTACACATTGTTCTGATATTCATTTTTTTTCACTTATAAATGGCCTTTAAGCTTCCGTACATATGCTTGTGTACTTAGATTTATAAAGTTAAAAAATTTGGATCACAGGGAAAACATGTTTTTAAGGGTTTTGATGCAAACTTGTCAAACTCCTTAAACTATTTAATGTGAATTTTGTTATTCTCAAATATTCTTTAAAATTATCTAAAAATCTTTTTGTTAATAAAACAGTTTGATAAAATTCTCCCCATCATTGGGGCACCTGTGTGGCTCAGTGGTTAAGCGTCTGCCTTCGGCTCAGGGCATGATTCCTGGGGTCCTGGGATCGAGCCCCACATCAGGCTTCTCCACTGGGAGCCTGCTTCTTCCTCTCCCACTCCCCCTGCTTGTGTTCCCTCTTTCACTGGCTGTCTCTCTCTCTGTCAAATAAATAAATAAAATCTTGAAAAAAAAAAAAAGATTCTCCCCATCATTCACCGGGGGGAAATGTTTTATAATATACGATTTAAAACAAACTACAATAAATTCTAAATATGTAATTCTCCTAAATAGGAGAATATAAGAAAGATATATGAAATATGTGGAGAAAATAACAAGGAAACAGCATTGATTGAATGACTTCTGGGAAATAAGAACAAAAATAAGTGTTTTCATGTATATTATCCTATTTTATTTAATTATTGCATGAGTAATTTTTTTTCTCTTCCAGAACATGGAACAGTGATTTTAAATTATGACCCTTGTTGATTTATAGTAATAGAACAAAAATACAAACTCCTATTTCCAGTACCCCCAATTTCCTGTTCCTTTATATTATTCCACAAGTGTAATTTTAAGATGACTTTTTTTCCTACTACAATACTGAAGGATTTAAAAATCTTTTCATACAAACAAATTGGATTTGAAGCCTGGAGAGAATATCTAATAAGAATAATAAAATTCTTTCCAAACATCTGAAGGGCTATTCTAAGTAAAGCAGAATAATTAAGATAGCATTTCTCAAAGCGTGTTATGTAAGATATAAAATCATATCCTACTACAAGTAAAAAAGAAATAAATGAATACATGGTTAAGTATTTTTGTAAAGGTATGAATTACATATTATAATCAGATTTGTTTGCAGCAGGAGATTACAGAGACTTTAAACTTCCAATACGCTTTGAAGATTTCAAAGTGAGGGAAATAATACGTGGAATTTCATGAATGTGTATTTATAAGGAAAGTTGTAGGTCCAGTGCTCCAAAGGACATACTTTGCTAAAAGATTTGGTTCTTTGAGTGAATGGGGCTCTCCTAATATTATCAGGTCAATCTTCTGATCCAGAATGAAGCCTTTGCAATGATAACCACTGGGCTAAAAACAAATGATAACTACAGACCCAAACCAGCTCCTGCTAAGAACTCCTACTGCCCTTGCAGTTCTACTTATCCCCCTCTGCATCCATGAAGAATAATTTGCCTTTACTCAGGTTATATCTACCTGCTGCTACTCAATCTGTCCTTTTTTAGTTCTATCCATCAATTTGGTTTTAAGCTTGATATATCTGATAACATTTTGCTTACCCCCTGTTTATTCTCTTATTTCCATCTTCCTCTGTCTCTGTTTTCTTAGGTACTGCCTTACAGAATAATCTACCTGAATCATAGGTAAGCTTATTACTGGTCCTTTTTAACTCTCCTACTGTCTTGAATTCCTTCAGAATCATACATTCTCTCTTCCTGCTTTGGTAGACAATCATTAAAATTATGTCAAGTTCTATGTATTTGCATCTTCACAAATTAACAGCATATTATACCCTTCTAATTCCATTTTTAAGATATCCCAAATAACATATAAAAGATTAAATAACATCTTATTAAATTCACCTAAAATGAGATTAAAATCATTAAATGTTAAAATAATTGTATCTTTTAAAATACAACATTGTTTTGTAAATATATATATAAATATATATTTATATTTATATAAAGGTACAGGAGTGTCTGGGTAAGTGCTTTCCTAGCCTCACAGTAAGGACCAGGCCCACAGCTAATTAAGTGAACAGTGAGTCAGAAGCCTAAAGCAAAATAAGTAAAAGTATAGATTTAAGGGTGAATAAAAGTTGCATGACTCTACTTGAACAACAAGAACAACACTAAAAGCTTTCAGTATACCCTTCTGATTAGACTATAAATACACAATAATTTATAACTCCTTCTATGAAGGAACAGTCCATTATACTGCAGAACCAAGGATCCAAGGCATTGAAAACATCTCATTAAGACCAAGGGGATTTGAAAAGGAATATATCCCTACTTTCTCTGACAAGGCTTTGGCTGGATGTGAGGCATGTATGTGGAAAGCCTGCAGACAATAACATTAAAATTGTCTAATATCAATTTTTATATGGCTCTTCTACTTTTCCTCATAACAGAATTTGTGCTCTGATTTTCCTTTTCTTCTTTTGTCTTATTTACACCATCTTAGAAATACTCTTTAAAAACTTTTCAAGTTACAAATATGAGATCCAAGTATAGATAGTTCACTGCAATTTTTATATGCCTTGCATTTGCTACTCAGACATTCTGCCTTTATGTCTATCTCTTCTCCTTTTACATGAACACTTTGTCTACTGTTTGCAAATGCATTATGTCGTTCAGTTGTTAGATGCTGTAAGCAAGTGTTTATGAACAAACACCTTCAAATTATGTTTATTTAATATAAATACTTATTTTTTGTCAAAATTGCACAAGTAAAATGAGCCACTGATACCCTGAAATGTAAGACATATTTATTTTGTCATGTTTTGCTTTAATTTAGATAAAACTGCTTATTTTTTAGGAAAAAAAATGGAAAATATATATTTTTTTAACTTAGAAAGATGTTTGCATGTTTAGAAAACTTAGATAGCATCTCTTATTTATTAATCAGAAAGAACTATAGTATACCCCTAAACACGGGTTAGAGACACCCACCCCCAGACAGTTGAAAATCCACGTATAACTTTTGGGTCCCCCAAAACTTAACTAAATAGCCTACTATTGACTAGAAGCCTTACTGATAACTTAAATTGTTGATTAACACATTTTTTATGTTATATGTATTATGTACTATATTCTTATAATAAAGTAAGCTAAAGAAAATGTTAAGAAAATCCTAAGAAAGAGAAAATACATTTACAGTACTGCACTGTATTAATAAAAAAAACTACATATAAGTAAACCCAGGCAGCTCAAATCTGTATTGTTCCAGGGTCAACTGTATATAATTTAGCCATAAGGCTAAGTACTTTTCCACCCAATTAAGAAATCAACACACTACTAGAATATAAATGCTAGATACTTAAAAGTAGGAAATGGTAAATATATATATGCTTAGAAAGTTTTATTAATTAGAAGAGATATGAAGAAATAAACCATTTATACTCAGAAAAATGGTATATTAAAGTTAAAAAACTGCAATAGGAGCTATAGGCAACAAATCTTAATTTAGGGACCTAATAAATTGTTACTAAAGTTAAATAAATGAATATATAGTAAGGAAGTAAAGCAATTAGCTTAATAACATGTTCTCAGTTGATCTCTGAGGGATTTTCAGCCTTGGACTCCTCTAATTTTTATGACAAACTTTCCAGTGAATAAAACAATGGTATGGTTTGACATATGAGTACAGTCTTCACATAAAATGTACAAAAATGTTAGATAATGGTAATATTATAAATACATTCTTCCACATGTTTTTATAGTTGTTGGCATATACTATTACATTCTCCAAAGAAATTTCACCAAGGGTTTCAAGAAAATTAGAGGAAAAGGAAGGTTTCAAATACATACATCCTGATGTTATACTATTGTCTTGTTTACTGAGGAAACAATCTCTAAATGTTAAAGAAAATTATATTCATAACATATACCACTACGGAATGAAAAATGATTTCCCAAATTGTAAGTGTTTTAAAAGTCTATACCACATTATATTAAAAAGTCCAATTTTCAACAATAAAAATATGAGTCATGTAAAAATTTTAGTAAATATTACCCATATGGAAAAAAATTAGTGAATAAAAACTGTTCCTGAAGAAGTTCAAATGCTAGATTTACCAAAGACTTTAAATCAACTACTACATATGTGTTAAAGGAAATAAAAGAATGCATGAGAAAATGTCTCACCAAACATGGAATATTAATAAAGATATGGATTATATTTTTTAAAAAGAACCAAATAGAAATTCTGGAATTGAAAAGCATAATAACTGAAAAAATTTCATGATAGGGGCTTACCCAATTTCAACTGACAGAAGAAAAAAATCAGTTAATTTGAAAATTGCTCAATAGAGATTATTCAGTCCATATAGCGAAAAGAAAAAATGAAGAGAAATGTACAAATCCTCAGGGATCTGGTGGAGACCATCAAGCACCAATATACACATAATAAAAGTCTAAGAAGGAGAGAAGAAAGAGAAAGAGGCATTAGGGTATTGAGAGATATACTGCCAGAAAACAGTCAATTTTTTTAAAAAAACATTAATATATGCATCTATGATGTTTACAAAGAATTCCAGGTAGGTTAAAGAGATTCACACTTGGACACATCATATTCAAACTGTCAAAACAAAGGAAAGAGAGTACCATGAAAACAGCATACTATTAGTAGCTGATTTCTCTTCAGAAACTGTGAAGGTCACAAGACAGGGATATTATATTCAAAGTACTGAAAGAAAAAGATTGTTGTCAAATAATTCTATACTTAGCAATAGCATCTTTCAAAAATTAAAGAGAAAATATATTTGAGAAAAATAAAAATAGAATTTATGATTATTTACCTGGATTATCAGCTAATGTCCGCATAAAAATGTTCAAAATGTTTAGACGCTAGGGAAATGCAAACGAAAACCATGATGAGATACCATTACAGAAACACTAGGATGCCCACAATCAAAATGATAGGCACTAAAAGTATTGCTGAGGATGTGGAAAAATTGGAATGGTCACATTTCGGGTGGGAGTGCAAAATGGTGCAGCTGGTGTGGAAAGCATTTTGGTGGTCCCTGAAAAAATAAAATATGAAGTTACCGTATGAATCAGCAATTCCACTTTTAGGTATATACTCAAGAGAACTGAAAGAATACATCTGCACAAAAACTAATGAATCAGTATTCATAGCAGGATTATTTATGATAGCCAAAAAATGAGAAAACCAAAATGTCTATCAATTGATGGATAGACAAACAAAATATATCCATTCAATGGAATATGAGTCAGTCAAAAAAAAAGGAATAAAATAATAACTCATGCTACAATGTGGATGAAACTCAAAGATTATACTAAGTTAAAAAAAAAGGCATACCAGAAAAAATGTCATATACAAATATGATTCTATTTGCCAGGGTTTGGAAGGACAGACAATGGTGAAAGACTGCTAATGAGTATCAGATTTTTTTCTGGGATAACAGAAATATGATAGAATTAGATAGTAGTGATGGTTGCCCAACTTTGTGAATACAGTAAAATCTAATGTTCACTTTAAATAAAATAAAAAAATAAATTCTGAGAGAGAAAATTTAAGAAAAACAATCAAATCAATCAAATCCAAAGGTTTGGCTAAAGACATCAATAAAATTGATAAAACTCAAGCCAGACTGACCCAAAAAACAAAACAAAACAAAACAAAAAAGACAACTCATATTGCCAGTATCAGGAATGAAGGAAGAGATATCGCTATGTAGTCTGCAGACATTAAGTAGGAAAAAGAGGAATTATTACAAACAATTTTATTATATTCATAATCTAGACAAATTAAAATGTATCAAATTCAAAAAACAGGAACTCTTACTCAAAATGAACAAATAATATGAATAGCTTTATATCTGTTAAATACATTTAATTATGGTTAAAAACACACCAAAAATATAAACCCCAAGTCTAGATTTTTTTCATTAGTGGATACTCCCAAATTTTGAGAATTCTACTAAACATCAGTGAAAGAAAAATAACAATTCTACAGTCTCTGAGAAAATAAAAGAAGCAGAAACATTTCTCAGTTTATTTTTATGAAACTTTCATTACCCTAATAACTAAACCAAAGACATTGCCTATTACTGGCCAACACCTCTTCTGAAAATCGATTCAAAAATTCTCAACAAAATCTTATTAAATTGAATTCAAGGGACAGCTGGGTGGTTCAGTTGGTTAAGCGTCTACCTTTGGCGCAGGTCATGAACTCAGGGTGCTGGGATCAAGTCCCACATCAGGCTCCTTGCTCAGCAGGGAGTCTGCTTCTCCCTCTCCCTCTGCCCGCTGCTCCCCCTGCTTGTGCACGCGCACATGCTCTCTCTCTCTGACAAATAAATAAAATCTTTAAAAAAAAATTGAATTCAAGAATATATAAAAAGTATGTGTTACAGCTAAATCAATTAATGCTAGGAATATAAGTCTATGTCAATAAAAATAAATCAATGGAATTAACTATATTAGCAGATTAAAATAAGAAAGATATGATTTTCTTGGGGCACCTGGTTGGTGTGTTAAGCGTCTGCCTTCAGCTCAGGGCGTGATCCCAGCGTTCTGGGATCAAGCCCCACATCAGGCTCCTCTGCTAGGAGCCTGCTTCTTCCTCTCCCACTCCCCCTGCTTGTGTTCTTTCTTTCACTGGCTGTCTCTGTCAAATAAATAAAAATAAAATCTTTAAAAAAAAAAAAAGAAAGATATGATTTTCTCAATAAACACAAAAAAATGGCATGTCAATATCAGTTATGATAAAAAGTTCACAGCAAACTAGGAATAGGAAAGAAATTCCTTTAACTAATATATGGTGTTTACAAAAACTTACAGCTTACAACTTAATGATAAAATAGTGCATGCTTTCCCCCAGAGATATTGAATAAGGCAATGATGATCTTTCTTACCAGTCTTGTTTAATTTTATACTAGAAGTCTTAGTGAAGGTAAGAGTGAAATAAAAAGAAATTTAAAAATTCAGACTGAAATGGATGGAAGAAAGCTGTCTCTATTCACAGATAAAATATTATCTATGTAGAAAATCTTTAAAATTTACAAAATATCTCCCAGAAATGATGAGTTTAACAAGCAGCCAGAATACAAGAGTCGATTGTATTATGTACTACATACCAGCTATCATTAATTTGAATTGGAAATTACCAAAACATTACCTTTTATAATGGTGCCCAAAAAGTTAAAAACTTAGGAACACATTTAACAAAATATGTGAATCATCCATTTGCTGAAAACCAGGAAACACTAATGAAAGAAATCAGAAAAGATCCAAATGGAGAGAGAGACTGTGTTCATGAGTTAGAGATCCTCAGTCTTATGAAGATGTCATTTCTCTACAAACTGATCAATTGATTTAGTTCATTTGCAATCAAAAGCTCAGAAAAAAATTTTGAAGATATTAACAAAATTGATTCTAAAATTTATGAGGAAAGGGAAAGGAGTAGAGTAGCTTATTGAGAAAATGAACAAAATTAGAGGGCACACACTGCTAGTTTAAAGGATGTAGTCTAAAGTGAAAGTATAACCTCTTCCCAGTTAGCCAGACACAGAAAGGAAAGTACTGCCTGACAGATGGTAGCTAGGCTTATCATGGAGATCACTCCATAATACATAAAAATATCAAATCATTATGATGTATGCCTGAAACTAATAGAATATTATATGTCATTTATTCTTCAATTAAAGAATAAAGAAAAGAAAAAGATTGCATGGCTTCAATTATATGTGGAATCTAAAAAAGCTGAATACAAAGAAGCAGGGAGTAGAAAGGTGTTTTTGCCAGGGACTGGAAGGTGGGGAAAATGGGGAGATATTGGTGAAAGGAAACAAAATTGCAGTTATATGAGATGAATACATCTAGAGATCTACTACACAACAAGATGACTTGTTATTATTATAGTTACTAATAATGTACTGTATACTAGCACTTTGCCAAGAGAGTATTCAGTGCCCTCACAGCATACACACACACGCGCGCGTGTGCGCGCACGCACACAAAGGGTAACTTTTGGAGATGGATATGTTAGTTAGTTTGCAGTAATAATTTCACTATGTACATGTAGAGCAAAATACCATGTTGTTCACCTTAAATATATATGATTTTCATTTTTAAAAAGTAGTAGCCAACAAAGCAATGTGATATTTACAGTAGACATACAGATCAATAGAACAGACTAGAGATAAATCCAGCAATAAATCCACACAAATACAGGCACCTGATTTTTGACAGAGAAACTGAAACAATCAAATGGAGAAAGAATAGTCTTTTCAGAAAATAGTGTTGGAACATTAAACATCCATATGTTAAAAAAATCTCAGAACATACCTCACACGTAGTATGCATATAAATTAACTCAAAATGGATAATAAACCTAACTATAAAATGAAAACTCTAAAATTTTTAGAGAAAAATATAGAAAAAAGAATATGGGAGCCTGGGTTTGGCAAAAGAATTTTTAGATGCCACAACAAAGGCATACCCATTAAAAATATTGACAAATGGCACTTTTGATATTAAAAACATTCACTCTTCAGGAGACATTTTTAAGAGAATAAAAAGAAAAGTCACAGTTTGGGAGAAAATAACCAAACATCACATACATGATAGGACCCCTCACCCACAATAATATATGAAAAACGCTTAAAACTCACAGTAAGAATAGAAATAAGTAAATTTTTTAAAAAGAAGAAAAACTATCTATAAAGACATATCACCAAAGAAGAGATACAGATGGCAAATATGCATATGAAAAGATGCTCAATTTCATTTGTCTTTATGGAAATGCAAATTAAAAACATGCCTACTATTAATACATGCCTATTAAAATGACAGATATAAAAAATACTGACAATACTAAGAAGTGGTGGCATGTGAAACAGTTGGAACCCTCCTACATTTCTGGTGCTAATGTAAAATGGTACAACCATCTTGGAAATCTATTTGGCAACAAACACAGCCAACATAAGACCTAGCAGGGGCGCCTGGGTGGTGCAGTCGTTAAGCGTCTGCCTTCGGCTCAGGGCATGATCCCAGCGTTATGGGATCGAGCCCCACATCAGGCTCCTCTGCTGTGAACCTGCTTCTTCCTCTCCCACTCCCCCTGCTTGTGTTCCCTCTCTCGCTGGTTGTCTCTCTACGTCAAATTAATAAATAAAAAATCTTTAAAAAAAATAAAATTAAAAAAAACTATAAGACCTAGCAATCTTACTTCAGGTATTTACTCAAGTGGATTGAAAACTTATGTTCACACATGCACACATAAAACCTATATGCGAAATTTCACAGTGGTCTTATTCACATCATAAAAATCAGATGACAACCTAGATACTCTTCAATAGGTAAATGGGTAAACAGACTATAGTACAGCCATGCAATGGCATAATTATTAGCAAGAAAAAGGAATGAACTACTCATCTATGCAAAAATATAGATGAAACTTACCTGCATGTTGTTAAGTGAAGAGAAGCTAGTCCCACAAGTTCCAATAATATATTATTTTTTACAAATAAAAAGTAGACACAGAAAACTGAGACCATTTAATCCAGAGACCACACATTCAAAAATTTGCGACAGATGCTAATTACATGAGTGAAGCATTCCAGGTAAACTGGTAGGCACTAAACTGATTCTATTATAATCTAATCCTTATAAGTATTATGCCCTTTTAAAACCCAAACTAGACATTAAAACAAAGTATTTTTTTTAACAAAACAGCCTCCATACACAAATTGGGCCTCAAGTTTGACTACTAATCTAGCCTAGAGAAGAAAAGACTCATGTATAAGAAGGGATACTAACTTCAGAATATGGCTCTTTATTTCCACTTAGGTCAAGATAAAAATCAAAGCATGAGAATATTCACAGGAAACATCTTAAAAAATATTTTGACCACCTGGATATCAAAGGATATTATAGAATACCTGCCCTGAAAAGTTTACAGCCATATTAATATACATTTCCTAAACCAAACTCTAAGAAATTTCTATATGCTCACTTTAGCCTTCAAGTTCTATGAATTTGACAATTAATTGAGATAGCCAAGTATGCATACTCAGTTGTTAAATCAATTCTGATATTGAATTTCTTTAGATATGCAACATGAAGCCAGCATCAAAATCAATAGGACTGGCCCCTCCTTGTCACCTGCCAAGAAAACGTCTGTGAGATACAGCAGAACTTGCATCCACTCCTTCATTCACAGCACTAGCGTGCTGCACAGAACATTCACCCTAACACTCGATATAAATGAGTGCTACTCAAGTGGTAATTTTTCAAATGTGAGATCAGTTTGGATTTGACAATTAAAGGAATGTGCTATCCTTCAGAAAATAAAACAATAAGGCCAAACTTTCCTTTTTTTTTTCTAGTTTAGATTGAAGGAGCATCATTCATAAAACTAGATTTTATCCAAACCATGAAATACTTTCAATGCACTGCATCAAAAATATCAAAGTAACAAGTAATAGGCTAGGTTTCTGAAAATATTTGACTTTTAAGGGAGAGCCTGGATTTCTAGAATAATTATACAAACATTGCAGTCATACACTATTAATTCTATGATTATCCTCTCTTCATTGTGACTGCTGAAGCAATTGGTGGAGGTATTCACCATGCTGTAATCATGTTATTTGCACAGGCTGAAATAACTAGGTCAATGGTGCCCTGCATAGTTAATTTTAGTTAAAAGTTCAAATTACTGATTCTTTGAATAATGGCTATTCATAAAAGAAATAGTCTTTAATTTTAAACATCATCAACATAAAGCCGAGTAATTATTCTTAATAATGCAAGTCAGGCTTCAGCCTTTTTGTTTTTCTTATAAAACCTTCTATTACATTTCTTTTTTCCTCTCGTTCAAGATAAACATCAAACTTGAAGCCTGACAATAATTACACTTGGTAACACTGGAGTGAATTTGTATTATTTGAGAGTAAGTTCTTTCACGAAGAAAATTCAATGAAATTCAATAAAATACAATGCAATTCCTATATTAACGTTAATGATGCTCTCACGGAGCTCAGATGCTTGGAGAGGTTTTAAAAGCAGGTAGCTTGGATGCCAGCTGGGGTTTTCTCGGCTCAGTCAGATTAAGCAGAGAACACTTGTGCAGCTTTCTTAGCACACAATTTAGCAGAGTAACAGTCAGGCTTCTCTATTTCATGGGTTGGTTGCTTACTGGTAATATCATTCCTGGGAGAATTCAGACATTTAATTATGCTGTGAATAGTTTACAGTATTGAGCTACGGAATGGAAATTAAACTGAGGACATTTTATTTGTGCACTGGTTAATTAAATAGCAGACAACAGCAAGCTAGACTTAGAGAAACCTCAGCAGATTTGGTTTGCCAACCATGTGTGAAAATATTTTTTTTTCTTTTTAATTTCAATTAGCAGCCCAGGGTGCTAAAATAAAACTGAGTCAAAAGTGAGTTTTGAGGTTTTACCTAGCACACAAAATGACCCAAGGACTTTTAAACATTCAGTAGGTATTCGTAACTCTCAGTTATAAAACTACCTTTTCAAGTTGATATTAAATGGATAAATCATGACTCCTGAAAAGTACAACTCATCGCTAACTCATCACAGATCTAAAATAATACAAAAAAGAAAAGGATTTTACAGGAAGTAATACCATTTTACAAAGCTGATGAAAAAGTATTAGAAAGTAATAAAAAAATTCACTGAAACTTTATTATTAATAAGTAATGTAGGAATGCCTGGATAGCACAGTCGTTAAGCGTCTGCCTTCGGCTCAGGGCGTGATCCCGGTGTTCTGGGATTGAGCCCTACATCAGGCTCCTCTGTTAGGAGCCTGCTTCTTCCTCTCCCACTCCCCCTGTGTTCCCTCTCTCGCTGTCTCTCTCTCTCTGTCAAATATATAAATAAAATCTTTAAAAATATATAAATAAAACCTTTAAAAAAATTAAGTAATGTAGCTCTGAATAATCCCACATATATACAGAGGACATTTTTGAGCCTTTACTGTGTACCATGTATCATGTGCTTTGCTAAATGCTGGAGATAAGATTCAATTTTTTTAAAAGATTTTATTTATTCATTTGAGAGAGAGAGTGCACAAGTCGGGGAGAGGGGCAGGGGGAAAGGGAAGAGCAGACTCCCCGCTGAGCAGGGAGCCCAAGGACCCTGCACTTGATCCCAGGACACTGAGACCATGACCTGAGGTGAAGGCAGATGACTGAGCCACCCAGGCACCCCTCAATTTGTTCTCTTAAGGATATTTTCAAATTAAAATCTGATCCTTTAGTGCTTAATATCCTTCAATCCCCTCTCATTGTTATTAAGATAAAGATCAAAATCTTTAACAAAGCCCTTTAGCTCAAGGGACTATGGAGGATTCTGGCCCTACCCATTTTTAGGGCCATATTTGTAACACTTTCCTGTTGTGTGCTAACATATAGCCATAACACATTTTTTTCTTTTCTTTTTTTTTTTTTTTGCATTGACATCTTTATTTAATCCACTGTGCATATGACATTGTATTGGTTAATCTAATAAGGTCCTTCACAGACAATTTTCCTTTTCTCTAACAAGTATGAAATCAAGTTTAGGGGCAGGTATTATATGTAATTGTCATATTGTTTTAATCTTCTCTCATCTCAACCATGTGCACAACTTCTCTTTGTCTTTTATGATACTGGCATTTTTTTTTTTTTTGGAAGAATAGTCTCTCATTTCATTTTTTAAATAGAATTCTCCTCATTTTGAGTTTGATGATTTTGTGTGGTTAGATTGAGGTTACACATCCTCAGCCACATTGTGTCCTTCTCAAGGTATCACATCTAAGTGTGCACAATGCAGAAACATTTATTTACTCATTTGAGTATAGTTGACACACAATATTACATTAGTGTACAAATTAGTGATTTGACAAGTTCAAACATTATGCTACATTCACCACAAGTGTAGCTAGATCTGTCCCGTTCGTTACATCACTATTACAGTATCATTGACTGTATTCCTTTTGCTGAGTTTTTTATTTCCATGACTTATTTTATGCTTTTTATTCCAGTGACTTATTCATTCCATAACTGGTGGCTATCTCCAGTATCTCCCACTTCCCTTCACCCATTTTGCCCAGCTCCCACTTCTTCCCTGGTAACCATCATAATAACAACCTTTTTTCAATTCCTCAAATGTGCTGGGCTCCTTCCTGACTCAGCCTTTGCTGAATCTGTTCCTTTTCCCTTGAAAGTTTCCTGCTCCCACCCAATTTAAACTTTTCCCCATATTCACTCTTCAAATTTCATTATAAATACCACTATCTCATGGAAACCTTCACTGACCACCCCAGATTATACTCCCATTACCTCTTCTAATAATGGATATGATTTTTTGTTGTTATTGTTGTGGTTGTTGAGCAGGTAATTGGGTATATGTGTCCAGGTTTGAAATATAAATCTGGAGTCATCAGTATTTCAATGGTATTTAAAACTATGAGGCTAAAAGACATCATAGCACAGGAATGAGTATAGACCAAAAAAAAAAAAAAAAAAAAAAAAAAAAAAGAAAGAAAGAAAAAGACGAGTACTGGTGTGCTCCAAGTCTTTATTATTACATCTGTCAATTCTTACCTTTTAACTGGTGAGTTTAGTCCATTTCTATCCATTGTTTTTATCAGTATATTTAGATAAAAATAATTTATCATGTGTTCGTCATGATTTTTTATATTGCTTTTCATTTTTTTCTCTTAAAAATTTGGTATGTTTATTTTCAGCCTAAAAATAATTTCTTACATTCTTAAGATTCTTGATCTCCTCCCAACTTCATCACACTATTAGATTTCTAAGACTGAGTTATGATAGATATATAGATCCATGAACAGATAGGTAGATAGGATCTAATAAATATTCATGTAGATAGATCTAGATAAATACAGATATATATATTTTAAGAATGTAAGAAATGTTACAAAGGTATCTGCTCCTTTTTTCAAATATCTGCTGAATCGGTGTTTACTGTTACTTATACGCTCCTTGCACCACTGCGTTCAATGTGGTTTTTGTGGTAGCAGAGTTCTGCAGCCCTATATAGCCAAGAATATATTTTCATACTCTCTACTTAAGTGGTAATTTGCTGGAATAAAATTCTAAATTCTTTTCCCTCCAACTTTAGAAATACAATTCCATCATCTCTCATTCATGTTTAAAGCTATTGTTCATCTCCTTTGTCTTGCTCTTTTATCTGTAATCTCTTTTTCCTTATAATCTTCTGTCTTTGATGTTTTAAATTTCGCTCTATCTGAAGGACTGCACTGTTTCTTATCTCTCCTCTACTGATGCATGAGCCTTTTCAATACCATGAGTTATCTTATTGTTTAATGAGTATCTTATCATTTTCTCATTTTATTTTTTATTACATTTATCTGTTTTTTAAAAAATATTTTTCTCATTTTTATCCTCCAGTCATTCTGAAACTCCTATAATCTGCATATTACATTTCCATTTTTATACTTCATATCCCTTATGTTTGATTTCTAATTCTGATTTTATAATTTTCTAATTTGTCTCTTGCTGTATCTAATTCCATGTATTGAATTTTGTGTTTCAACCTTTCCATTTTCCATAACTAGTATTTTACTTGGTTCTTTCTTATCTTTTTATAATAATTTATTTCCTTATATAACTTAGTATGGTTATTAAGTTACTATGAAATAGTTCTTTTTGCATTGATGTTTCTGCTCCTGATGTAAATTGTAATGCAGTGTACTTTTGTGTTTTTTCTGCTTTATTGAGATATAATTGACAAGTAAAATTGTATATATTTAAAAGTGTACATGATAATTTGGCATATGTATACATTGTGAAATGATTATAACTAAGTTAATTAACACATCCATCTACAAATTCAGTACAATGTCTATCATAATTCCAATAGCATTTTGGGCAGAAATAGAAATAACAATCCTAAAATTTGTATGGACCTACAAAAGTCCCCAAATAATGAAAGAAATTCTGAGAAAGAAGAACACGTCTGGAGGCTGCACACTTTCTAATTTCAAAGTCTATTACAAAGCTATAGTAATCAAAATGGATATAGTACTGACATAAAAACAGACACATAGACCAACTGAACAGAATACAGAACCTAGAAATAAACCCATGCATATACAGTCAACTAATCTTTGATAAGGGTGACAAGAGCACACATGGGAAAATGGTAGTCCCTTCAATAAATGATGGTGGTAAAACTGGGTGGTAAGACTGGGGAGGAGACACTGGCACTTACTTAAATGAACCTGAGTCTGAACCTTTCTTACATCAAGGCCTTACTCAGGTCTGGCTGGGCAACTTCCACCCACCTTCGGGTCTCCTGGATTCCATAAGGACAGTCAGACACCTCTTTTATGCTCCCATATCCTTAATCTTTAGCATTTATAGATTTTATTAAATACTTACATAGTGCTTACTTTTATTATGTGCTAATTACTGGTCTAAGTATTTTGCTTAAATCCTCAAAACATCTATGAGACAGGGACTACTATTATAATTCCCATTCTATAGAGAAGAAAACTGAGGCATGGAAAGGTTAAGTCATATGCCCCAACTCACTGATCTGGTAAGAGGAAGACAGATTCACAGCCTGGGTATTGTGGCATGAGAGACCCCAGGTTCTTAACTGCTGTGTTATGCTGTGCTTCTGTTGTACCTGCCTGATTTCTTGTCTAGTAAACTTTATTTGAATAGGGCCTGTGTCAATTT
This sequence comes from Ailuropoda melanoleuca, assembly GCF_002007445.2. NCBI lineage: Eukaryota > Metazoa > Chordata > Mammalia > Carnivora > Ursidae > Ailuropoda > Ailuropoda melanoleuca. The sequence goes on along the minus strand of NC_048232.1, from coordinate 36,701,624 downwards.
TTCATCTTTACCTCCTTAGTAATTGGTATAGTGTCCAGGTCCTCAAGAGGGAAAAAACACAAAAGACATACAAATGGCCAGCAAGTACATGAAAAGGTACTCAATATTACCAATCATCAGGGAAACACAAATCAAAACCACAATGAGATATCACCTCACATCTGTTAGGATGCCTATTATTAAAAAGACAAGAGATAATAAAGGCTGGCAAGGACGTGGAGAAAAGCGAGCCCTTATACCCTGTTGGTGGAAATGTAAACCACAATGGAAAATGATATGGAAGTTCCTCAAGAGATTAAAAATAGAACTATGATATGATACAGCAATATCGATTCTGGGTATTCAAAGGAAACAAAATCATTATCTTGAGAAGTTATCTGTACCCCCATGTACTTGGCAGCATTATTCACAATAGTCATAGTATGGAAACAACCTAAATGTGCACCAATGAATGGAAAAAAAAATGTGGTACATATATATAATGGAATATCATCCGGCATTAAAAAAGAAGAACATCCTGTCATTTGCAAGAACTTATATGGACCTATTTTGCTAAGTAAAATAAGCTAGACAGAGAGACAAATTCTGCTTGGTATCACTTATTTGTGGAATTAAAAAAATCCATAAAACTCATAAACGGAGAGCAGAAAAGTAATTGCCAGGATGGAGAAAATAGGGAGGGTGTGGTAAAAGGGTACAAAATTTCAGTTTTAAAATAAATAAGATATGAGGATCTAAAGAACAACAACAAAAAAGAATGAAACTGGAACCCTACCTTTGACTGCTCAGAAATTAACTCAAAATGATTAGACTTAAATGCAAGACCTGAGGCTGTACAACTCCTAGAGGAAAACATAGAGAAAGACTCCTTTTTCCTTTTCTTTTGAAAGAGATGCTCTGCAAATGCTATTTTGTTTTGTGAGCTCATTTCCTCTGAGATGAATAGTTTCTCTATTAAATATTGTGCATGGGGAAGGCCAGGCACAGCTCCGGTCAGCCCCTATGAGTTTGAGATAGTGGCAGATGAATTTGTTTTTCCCAGGGAGAAGTGGCCAACATCCACATTGGTTAGCATGTTTTCCTATGGCACCCTGAGTTTTAGAAGGCTCGGAGATGTGGAAGAAGATATCAAGTCAGACTGCTGGGGAGCAACAAGTAGGGAAGAAGAGATTAAAAGACACAGTGCTGTTCCAGCTGAAGAAAGTGTTCCAAGAGGGGATGCTCATCAAAAGACGTGGACCAATAACCAGATAGAGAAGTGGAATACAAATATGTTTATAAGTTTAGGGAAATTAAACTATACACTTTATGTGCCAATATCAAAGTTCTTCCCCAGAATAATGAGTCAGTCATGTTAAACTTCATTAACTAGCCATTTTATTTTAAATTGCAGTCACAATATATTCCCTATAAGTTAGCAATGAAGATGTATTCTTTATTTCTGGAACAATTATCCCATTTTTTCTATTTCAAATATATACATTTCATTAAAAATGTTAGGAAAGCTTGAAAACATGTAATCTCATATATATTTTTGACTATAAGGTTTCTTATTAACTATCCATATAAACTTTATAAGTATTGATACCTTCTGAATCCTTATTCTTAGCACTGTTTCCAACTCTTGTTTTTTAACAAACTGAGTAATTTGAGAAAGCAAATCGGAAAATGTGTCAGTGCTTATTTAACTGCCATTCAACTTTAATACATGCTGATATACGCCTGTTCTGATTCCAGTTTAGCATGCCATTAGGAAATAATGTGCTTGTACATACTCATTGTTATAACTGTCCTGTTGCAACAACTGGCTAGCAGTAATGCCAAAACAAAGATTCATTACAAACAGGCTAATTTATTTAAGTAAGTATCTCACTGTGTGACCCCATAATCATTCAATTTGACATACTAGTTAAAGTGCCAAATAATTCTCCCACTACATCGTTTATTTTTTATAAATAAATAGTGAGTGTGAGCAATCTTACCCTCTCTGCCTTCATCCCACAATTCATTGTTATGGTTATATCTAAATCCTCAAGTTGGTGGGCACACACTATGGATAAGTGGGTGTTTGCATGTCTCCAAAATGGCTCTGAAGGCATATATTGACAGAAGCACTAATTAGTCAAGCATATTTCAAAGCACATAATTGGTGTGGAGACTTTCAGCAAGGCTTGCTCATGAAACTAGACATATAATTGGTAATATAGATCATCAGGTGTTGCTGTCGTCTTCTCAAAATCACATAGGCAATTCTAAGCAATCAATTCTGAACTGATACATGCTGTATATTTTTTCTTTGAAATAACAAACTTTACCAAACTAGATTCCCACTACTAAATAAAAGGGGAAAAAGGCAAATTTGACAATACAGTGAAGTTAAACTTCCCTTCCCTCCCTCCATCCCTTCTACCCAGAATCTGTAAACTACTACATTTGTGGAACTCTCTTATTTTGGTGATATCTATTCTGCATAACTATCTCAAAATATATTGTCTAAACAAAAATGTATTATGAGTTTTCATGATTTTCTGCATTTTGTGGGCTTCCTAGGTTCAGTTGACCAGCTCTTGCTTGTGGTCTCTCAAGGGGTTACAGTCATGTGTCAGCTGGGACTATAGTAGTCCTAAAAGTTTGACGGGGCTAGATATCTAAGACAGCTTACTCACATGGCTGATGATTGAAACTATCAACTGGAAGTTGAACAGAGGCTTTCAATCAGAGCATCTACACATGGCCTCTCATGTGTTCTGGACTTAGCACTGTATGACAGATAGGTTTATTTATTTTAAAAGATTTTATTATTTATGTATTTGAGAGAGAGAGAGAGAGCAGGGGAGGGGCAGAGGGAGAGGAAGAAGGACAAGCAGACTCCTGGCTGAGTGTGGAGCCCTATGCGGAGCCTAATGTGGGGCTTGAGGCAGGGCTTGATCCCAAGACCCCAAGATCATGACCTGAGCCAAAGTTAAGTGCTCTGATAGATGGGTTTTAAAGTGAGCAACTCAAAAGTAAATGTCCAGAAGACTCAAGTAGAAGCCATAATGATTTTTTTTTTACCTCATTTCTATCACATCTTATTGGTAAAGAACAAGTTGCAGAGTCAATCAGATTCAAGGCGAAAATTCTACAAAAAGATAGATAAACAGAGAGGGCAAGTAGTATCTTATATATTGATTACTAGATCTCCTTTACCCACCTTGGGAGAAATAGCACCAAGAAGAAGCTGAACATGCTAAATACAGGCATACCTGGGAGATATTGCAGGTTTAGTTCAACCACTGCAATAAAGTGAATATTACAATAAAGCAAGTTAAATGATTTTTTTTTTGGTTTCCTAGTGCACATAAAAGTTATGTTTACACTATACTGTAGTCTATTAAGTGTACAATAGCATTATGTCTAAAAAAACAATGCACATACCTTAATTAAAAATACTTTATTGCTAAAAAATGCTAACCACCATTTGAGCTTTCAGGGAGTCATAATCTTTTTGCTGGTATAGCATCTTGCCTCAATCTTGACGGCCACTAATTGATGAGGGTGGTGATTGCTGAAGGCTGGCGTGGTTGTGTCCATTTCATAAAATAAGACACAATGACGTTTGCTCCATCGATTGACTCTCCCTTGCAAGAAAGCTTTCTCTATAGCATGCAATGTTGTTTGATAACATTTTACCTATAGTAGAACTTCTTTAAAAATTGGCATCAATCCTCTCAAATCCTACCACTGTTTTACCAACCAAGTTTTCATGCCATTTTAAATCCTTTGCTGTCATTTCAACAATCTTCATAGTATCTTCATTAGTAGATTCCCCCACAAGAAACTACTCTCTTTGCTCAGCCATAAAAAGCAACTCCTCATCCATTAACATTTTACCATGAGATTGCAGCAACTCAGCCACATCTTCAGGCTCCAGTTCTTATTCCACTTCTATTGCTATTTCCACCATATCTGCAGTCACTTTTCCCACTGAGGTCTTGAACTCTCAAAGTCACCCACGAAGGCTGGAATCAACTTCTCCCAAACTCCTGTTCATGTTGTTATTTTGACCTCTTCCTATGAATCATGAATGCCCTTAATGGCATCTACAATGGTGAATCCTTTCCAGAAAGTTTTCAATTTACTTTGCCCAGATCCATCAGAGGAATCACTATCTATGCCAGCTCTAGCCTTCAAAATGTAGTTCTTAAATAAAAAGACTTGAATGTTAAAATTACTGTTTGATCTTTTCAAGGCTTCAAAATGGATGTTGTGCTAGCAGGCATGAAAACAGTATTAATCTTGTTGTATACCTCCATCAGGACTCTTGAATGACCAGGTGCATTGTCAATGAGCAGTCATATTTTGAAAAGAATCTTTTTTTCCTAAGAAGTAGGTCTCAACAGTGGGCTTAAAGTAGTCAATAAACCATGTTTTTAACAGATGTGTTATCATCCTGGCTTTCTTATTCCATTTATAGAGCACAGGCAGAGTAGGTAAAGCATACGTCTTAAGGGCCCTGGATTTTCAGAATGGTCAATGAATATTGGCTTCAACTTCAAATCACTAGCTGCATTAGCCCCTAACAAGAGTAGCCTGCCCTTTCAGGTTTTGAAGCCAGGTATTAACTTCTCCTCTTTGGCTATGAAACTCCTAGATGAAGACTACTATATCTACACTGAAAATCTATTGTTTAGTGTAGCCACCTTCATTAATTATCTTATTAATTTTCTCCTGGATAATGTACTTTCGTTTCTCCATCAGCACTTGCTGCTTCACCTCATACCTTGATATTATGGAAACAGCTTCTTTCCTTAAATCTCATGAACCCACCTCTGCTAGCTTCAAGCTTCTTTTCTGCAGCTTCCTCACCTGTCTCAACCTTCATGTAATTCAAAAGTTAGGGCCTTGCTCTGGGTTAGGGTTTGCCTTAAGGGAATGTTGCGGCTGGTTTGATCTTTATCTAAACTGCCAAACCTTCTCTATATCAGCAATAAAGCTGTTTCACTTTCTTATCATTCAGGTGTTCACCAGAGTAGCTCTTTTTATTTCCTTCAGGAACTTTTCCTTTGCTTTCAACCTTGGCTCACTGTCTGGCATGAGAAGCCCAGCTTTCAGCCCACCTTGGCTTTCAACATGCCTTCCTTACTAAGCATAGTCATTTCTAGCTTCTGAAGTAAAGTAAGAGACGCGTGACTTGTTCACTTGAACACTTAGCAGCCATTATAGGGTTATTACTTGGTCTAATTTCAATATTGTTGTGTCTCAGGAAATAGGGAGGCTAAAGGAGAGGGAGAAAGATGTGGGAACAGCCTGTCCATGGAGCGGTCAAAACATACACAACATTTATTGATTAAGTGTGCCTTCTTATATGGGCATGACTTGTGCCACCCCAAAACAACGGCAATAGTAACATCAAAGATTACTGATCACAATCACCATGACAAACATAATAAGAATGAAAAGTTTGAAATGCTGTGCGAACTACCAAATGTGACACAGAGACATGAAGTGAGCAGGCGCTGTTAGAAAAATGGCACCAGGAGAGTTGCTTGGGGCAGGGTTGTCACAAACCTTCAATTTGTAAGAAGTGCAATAGCTGCAAAGCGCAATAAGGTGAAATACCATGAAATGAGGTAAGCCTAGACTTATTTTTTTGATCACTTGCATTTAGAGCACAGACATATGCCTTAGACTTAGCCAAAACATACGGCTGCCCTGGCCTTAAAATCTGTAGCTAATAGCCCAAGAAAGTATTGCTATAGAAAGTCATTTCTGGCAGTGGTTTCAACGGTGGCAGCATCGCTTAGTTTTCAAGGGCAGCAGTGCCTGCATCAGTGTCAGTGCTGGTCTCCAATGCATAAGTCAGAATGGTCAGAGTCAGGGCACAGGCAGTAGTGTCTAGTCCTCAGCCATGACAGAGAAGGCTTCACTCGTCTGTGTCTGGATATTGGATGTGAGTCTGCCTTTGTGTTTTCTGAGTCTCGCCCATTGTTTTTTCAGTGATTCATTTTGCCACCAATGATCTTTAAACGTACTCAATTTTTGCAAAGTTGTGCAACATATTTGTATAAGCTTAACTTTAGCTTTTTACTATTTTGCCTTCAAATTTTTTTCTTTTTTTTATTGTTAAAAATATTTTAGAGGAATCCTGACAGAAAAACTTGAGGCGGTGAACCTGATGAGTAAAATTCTTATAACACTGAGTCATCTAACCCACCTTCTAAAGCCAGAACACGAAATAAATGTAGGACTTGTGTTGCCAGGAGGGAAGAGTGAAGGCACATACTGACCAATGAAAGTAAAACAAAAGGAAATGCTCCAGGAAGGATATTCTTAAAGTATTTGGGGCAAATAACTTAATGGTTATACATCAGATTTTTCTCACAGTATGAAAGACGTAAAATAAACACCATGTAGCAAAGGCATATTGTGATTTTAGCTCTTGTTCTGCTATTCAAAGAAAAATTGCCAATAATATGAAGCCAATTTGGAAAGCAGAACCGGATATAAAATAAAAGGGGGGAAGCTTTTAACAAATACCACTTGCGTCTAGTCGTCAATTGCAGCTAGTTCACAACAAACATCATACAAGCATTGAGCTGCTGCATGTTTGAATACGATTCTAGAGTGCTGAATTTTTCTGACCTTATACTCTTACATGGCTTATCTCTCAGGGAATAGACCATTTAGAGCCCTGTTCAGAATACTTTATATCAGATGAGCATATGTGTATGTGTGTTTGTGTGTGTGTGTGAATGTGTTCAGGAGGGAGAGGAAGAGAGAGGGAGAACAAGAGAGTTAAGAGTATAAAATGTTATGAAGAACCAACATAAATAATGCAAATTTCATTCATGGAAATTCCTTTCTATTTTCGGCAGCAGGCCATTTACCAAAGCATGAATATCAAGGTATCAATTAAAGTTCCAATTACAGCATAATATTTCCTCCCAAAAAAAACAGTTGTAAATTGATAGTTTTCCCCAAGGAGGCTGCTAAGTTTCATGAAGGAGTGTCTCAGTTTTGGTAAGACATCTGAAAATTCATTAATAAGTGAGAATAAATATCATAAAATATAACATTAATAACATTAACTGAATTAACCTATGTTTGGCTTCTGAAAAATAAATTGTATTTTGAAAATTCTTCTATTCCTTAAGGGGCCATGACCATGGAAAAAACAATTTTTATGTCCTCTACCACTTCCTTCCGAGTACTTCTCTCATTATTAGGCATGAAGTATGGTTAGTAAATATTTACAATGGGCATGTCAATACTACTATGGAAATATGCTGAAGAGTAAAGAAGGACAGGATGTCTTATGAAGTCATCAGCAGAATATGGATAACTTATGACTCTAACATTGACAATCTTTAAAAATTGACTCTTAGGGATGCTCATGTAGATATTTATTTTAATGAATGAATTATATAGAAATACTTCTTTTGTTTTCTTTTTTTTTTCTTTTTGCTGAAAACCAGGAGTGAGCCATTATATAGAAATATTTCAAATTAACTGGCTAAGATAAATGACCAAAACAACCTCAAATTCCCAAAATAATTGGCAAATTCTGTCAAGATGAAACAGCTATATTAAATACTTTTTTAAAAAAACTTTTCATATGCTGGAGCCCCTGGATGGCTCAGTCAGTTGAGCATCTGACTCTTGATTTCAGCTCAGGTCATGATCTCCGGATCATGAGATAGAGCCCTGCATCAGGCTCCGTGCTGAGCATGAACCTGTTTGGCAGACTTAGGATTCTCTCTCTCTCCCTCTGCCACCCCCACTTTCTCTCTCTCAAAACAAAAACAAAAACAAAACCTTTCATATGCTTATAAGGAGCCAGATGCTCTATTTAGTTAATTCTTAAGATAACCTCTATGTCTGGGTATTATTATTAATCCTTGTCTTATTTATAAGGAAATTAAGACCAGAAGGAATTGAGTAACTTGCCAAAGATTACACTCTTAGTGTGTGGTTAAGCCAAGATTTGAATGTGGGTGGTCTGATTCCAAAGTCAATCTCTTCAAACCCAGTATCCTATCTTTAAAGAGATCACAGCATGTGGCACTTTCTTCACAGATCTCTGAAAGCATTTGTGGAGATTTACTGACTTGAAGTTTTCTTTACTTTCATTCATCACTAAAAGTTGTTCAATTATTTAACATTTCAAGCACTGAAGAGTGCTTTAGTTATTGAAACAAGGATTCTACAAGGGAAATGGAACAAAAAGATCACACTTTGAAACAAAAGCCCTGTTTTGATATGAGAATGTGGTGAATCAATGGAATAATGTTTATAATTGTATTTCTATACCTGATACTCTCTGACTATGATACTATTATCTCTAATAGAAAGTCAAGAGGGCTCTTCAGCCTAAGAGGGTAGTCTCCAAGTAATGATCATTTATGACATATTCCCTCAGAGAGAAAATACTACATGTTTACTACTTTCTTTATTCTAAAGAAAGACCATAAAATATGAATATACAGGAGTAGCCTTTTGGGCATTAGCATTTTTCACTTTGTTTGCACAGCTCACACAATTTAACTGGAAGACAAAATAAGAAGTCTTATTGTAGTGGCGTAATCCAAAATATAATTATCTTATCTTTTAACTCAGGGAATGTCTGGTCATTAGATCATCAGAACAGTATATAAATTAAGATTTAGGTCGGGTAAAATGTCATTTCCCCCTGTATTTCTAAGTATACCTATCTTCTTTAAAATAGGAACAAATCATTGTTTAGCTTTTAGAGCAATTTTTAATTTTTATTTTTATTTTGGCGCTTACACTGACCCTTCCCAGTTGCTCCATAATCCAGTGATGATATCCAGCTCAATCCCCCCCTTAGAGATAGTCTGTAAATACTGGAAAATGTTATTAATAGTACTGTAACTTTTTAAAGTATGTACATTTGGTTGATGTTACCCGTACAAGATACCAGTTTAGCTAGTTACAATGCACATAGTATCAATATTCTTTGCACAGAAATTTCATCTGAATTTAAAAGAAAGTTATCAGTCATAATCATTCAGCTACTTAGCATGTATTAATTGACTAGTCCTATATTCTAGGGGCAAGTGACATAAAAGTGAACAGACAAAGCCCAAGCTTCAGTGGAATTATACTCTCGTAGAGAAGACAGACATTCACAATTGAAATTGAAACATAATTTGTGTTTATTATAAATGAAATATTAAAAAATTAACAAATTGGAGTGATGGGATGGCAATACTTCAAGAGATGCAGTTACTGGAACCCTCTCTAATAGGTGACATTTAAGCAGATCTGAATGAATGACACTGGTCCTCTGACAAGGTGGAAAATGTGGGACAGGAAAGATAAAACCCTAGGATGAGGGGCGCCTGGGTGGCACAGCGGTTAAGCGTCTGCCTTCGGCTCAGGGCGTGATCCCGGCGTTATGGGATCGAGCCCCACATCAGGCTCTTCTGCTATGAGCCTGCTTCTTCCTCTCCCACTCCCCCTGCTTGTGTTCCCTCTCTCGCTGGCTGTCTCTATCNAAAAAAAAAACCCTAGGATGAGAGAAGTTTAGTGTCCAAAGGACAGCACAGAGACCAGGTGGCTGAGTAGCACGAGGCGAAGGGGGAGTTGTAAAAGATAAGCAGAATATTTTGAAATTTCATGACATACACACACACACACACACACACACACACACACACAACCATAATGAAAAGCAACCTTTCCAGTGACAGGTAAGAGGCTAACTCTGTAATCACAGAATCTCTAAATTGTGAATTCATATCTCTTCCCATCAGAAGACACAAAAAACACCACAAAACTCACTATTAGAATTTTATGATATGATATGCAGACATCATAATAAAAGTATGACAGAGAGTAAAAAGACCAAATGATAATAGATGGATGCTTTTCATGTCTCTATGTTTCTCACACAGAGATGTGACTGAATATTCAAATATGACCTCATTTCAATACTGCAGTATATTTTTAACTGGTCACCACATCTTCATTTTACTCCCTCTCAAAAGCCACCATACACACACCAATTCATCTTTTTAAAGTTTACTTTGGGTAATATCTTTCCTTTACAGAGCATACACATAAGAGGTTAAGACTTAGGTGCTGATAAACGCAAATACATTGTTATAAAATACCACTTTTTATGTGAAGAACCATGAAAATAACAATAGCAAGCTTTTAATATGGTCTATATATACTTTTAAACAGTCTACCTGGGACCACATCATTTAATTCCCATAAAAATCCTATGAAAATAGTTTTTAAAAACTGTTTTTATACCCATTTTCTACATGAGTGAGCTGAGGCAGAGAGATTATCCTTTTTCTTGGTGAGTGACTGGGTTAGAATCTGAACCAGGGCTTTCAGGCTTCAGAATCTATGCTTTAACCACTATATATACGCTCATACATATACAATATATAATTATTATTATATACAAATATAATTATATATTATATATTAATATAACATAACATATATTATCTCTATAATATCACATTGAGTACTATATCATTCTTAATTATTTGTGATAATTCCCCAATTGAAAAAAAAATATATATATATATATATATTTTTTTTTTTTGCATGAAGGTATCTCTACTCTCTCAGAACGTTATTTTGAGTAGAGATCCTAGACAATGGATTAAAGTGTCTAAAGATATAAACACATTTTAATCTCTTGATACATGTGCTGTTTACAATTTTTTTTTTGGCCTACCATGTATTATATGTTACGCCAGATGATAATCAATAGGTATATTGCCTAAACATTTCAATAATACATTCTGTCTGCTAAGGCTCATTCCCAGAAGCTGGGCCAGTCTCTGAGTATTTTGCCATAGGAAAGCGGCAGTGCAGGTAGTAACAAGTAAAGTCAGCATGTAAGAATGAGTAAAACCTTAAGAGCTTGAAGGAGAGAAGTAAATAGTATTCCAAACGGAGATTATGGTGTCTCTCTTCTGATTGTTCTCACTTTAGAAAACATCCACATGTATATTACCTGTTCTTTGATAGATGCCTCTATTTTCAAACCAGCTAGATAAAAATTTAAAGATCAATGCATTTCAAAATCACAATGTTTTAAACAACCCTCTTTTTCTTGGAATGATCAACATAACAATTAACTGGAGCTATTTTATGTATTGCCAAAAATATTGTGCATCGCTTAGACTAAATATATTGGTCTGCATTTCCTGGCATGAATGTGACAAAATGTGTGCTTTTCTAGGATGTCAAAACAAGATATCAGTCTTTCTATAATTTTTAATATTTAATGTCTAATGACTCATGTTGACTGATTTTTGTCACGATATATTATTATATGTGTTAAAAATTAAGAGTGGTGCTGTCAGGAAACTTCATGAGGCATTTAACATATGAGCTAATGCTTTCCATAAATATATCCATGCATTCACATTCACATCTTTACTTATCTCATATGAAAGCCTATGGAAAGAACTTCATTAAAGCATTATGAAAAAGATATTTACTGAGAGAAAGACAAAATGATTAATACAGAGCAGTCATGAAACACATTGGAGCTGATGGTCTTGCCATTAAAAGGAGCTATAAACATCGCTGCTCGAAATGGTGGTGTTCGTTAATGTAACAGCGCCCTCTATGTTCGAGAGTATGCAATAGGAGAAGAGTAATACATTCTTTGAATAGCTGATGAAACCTGATTTTTCCCTATAAATTTTTACACATAAAGGTAAAATTAACTTCTTAACTTGTTTATCAGTCAATTTTATAGTCTGGATCCATAAAGCCAAAAGGATACTGTTAAAATTTTATAAGCAAAAAAAAATGAAATAGAATTTTAAATTGATAGCTATTAATTTCTTTGGAGAATAGCCACTTACCTAATGCGTTTGAATATTAAAAGCAGAAGTGATTTTGAGTGGGAAAATAAGACATTTTAATACTGAAAATTAATATTTAAAAGTCTTCAAAGTAATAGAAAAATATTTGACTTTGACATAAACCATAAGCATAAATTATAAGTTTCATTTATAAGGCATCTTTTTGCAAATTATAAGGAAAGCCTGCTGAATTATATAGAAACCTTCTACAAGGGAGATTTTATCAGAGAACTAATACCAGAGGAATAGATGAAATGCACTCTTATAGAAACTACTATCCAGAAGAAAAGCCTTTTTCCTTCCTACCCTTTAGTATCTATCTATATGTATCCATCAATTTCCCAATGTAAATCTTCAGATTCTTTCACAAACTCTGCCCTCAAGGTGTTAAAGATGAAAATTAGAATAGAGAAGCCCAACTGTGTTGAGAGCTTACTTAAATAGGAGTAGTTCTAAATGCCTGTTTTTATTAGTAACTTGAAACGTTTGATCTTTTAAGGTACCCGTTAGCTTCCATTAGTTATTGAAGACTCTAAGCACTTATAAATATTGAATTATCTGACACAAAAATGAAATGCACAAAATGGAAGTTTTGATTGGGGATATTTACTCTAAATTTTCCATTTATGCAACTGTGGTGCTAAGTATATTGCTAAGAAAAAGAAGAAAAGGAAGCTGGAAAAAATGGATGGGACAAATAAGGTTGAAATTTTTCATAAACAAAGTGTTTCTGAAACTGGAAAATGAGAGTGGCTTTAGGATGTCTAAGAAATATCAAGTGTTTCTGTCACACACTTTAAATTTTACACAGTAATAACTTTTAAAGTATAATAATTAAGAGAAATAGTTTTACTTTTTCTGCAAAACTGTCAAACTTTTTCTACATCATCTAAAACATATTGCTACTGAAATTTGAATGTGTAACACTTTACACAGAAGAATACAGAGTCAAATTAAAAAAATAAAACTTTAGTAGAAGAAAAGTTAAATACAAATATAATCAGACCCAACCTCGTGTCTTCCATCAAATGCACTAATAAGCTATAACATGACTAATAAAAAATTATGCATAGACATATTTAAAATTGTCAGGGGGCTTAAGAATAGAACTTATTCTGAAATTTCTGTCAGATCTAAATATAAAGTTGTAACCATTCAAATATCCAAACACAATTTTTTCTAAAAGAATGAGGACCTGAAAACAGGGAGTATGAATAAAGGGCCCATGTTTTCGTTTCAAGAATGTGGTGGAAGAATGAACTGTTTTGCAAGTTATAATTATATTGTAACTTTAATATTTAGAAAATTATTAAACTGTTGAATATAATTTTCTTTTTCAAAAACAAAAATAAAATTTTAAAAGTATGCACTTTGTAAACAATATAACTTTAAAAACTAAGAAAAACAGAAAAGGAGCAAATTTATTTACTTTCTCCTTCAAGGGTAGGGAAGAAAGCTCAAATAACAATTTGAACTTTTTGTTTTAAATACTGAGTGAGTGCCAACATTTACAAATGAAATATTATAGAGCAAAGCCATCTATACAGGAACAAATTGCACAGTACAAAAAAATAAATGCACAAATAGTTCCTAAAGTAGGTTGTCAATTTGGGAAGTGACCATCTTATAAATTTTTTAGTAGATTAGTAGATATTGGGAGGAAAGAGAGATTCTCTAACCACTCATTAACATGCTATGCAGTCTTTAAATGAATGTGACTATATCCCTATAATACTGAAAAGAAAAATGTCCAAAAAGTTAGGGAATTCATTATTCAGAAAATAGTACTTATTTGTAAATTTGAAAAACAGGAAAAAATACCCCCAAACCGTCAAATTTAGCCCCTACTATAGGGTGAGCAGATGCTGGGCACACCCCAAAATCAAGAATGCTTGCAATCAATGATCTGGCAAAGATGATGATGGAGAGTCGAGGTTAAATTAGTAGACAAGTTTAAAAGTCAAGGTTAAAATAGTAGATAAGGACTGGAAATATAGTTATAAAGATATACAGTACCTGCCCTATATCTCATTCTAACTTTACAAAAAGAAGTTGGGGTCTACATGCCTTCTCCATCCAATATATCCCCATTTCTGCCACCAATGACTTCCTTGTTGCTAGATCCTAAATCCTCAGCTCAGGCAATCATCCCTATTTGCTTCCTACTCCAGCTCCTTCTATCTGGTCTTTCCTTGTTACACTTTATTATTTATGTTGCAGCAGAATGACCTTTCAAAACCATCAATCCAGATAATAAGCTCCATGAGGGAAAGGACCCTGACAATGACAAATTCACAGCAGTCTAGCTCCTAACCCATGAGCCAGCACCTGGCACACAGCACACAAAGCAAGCCTTTAAATGAATGTTGTTGAATGAGTGAATGAACAAATAAAAAACCTACTCATTACATTTCCTTCAGCGGCACCGCATAAATTTCCACTGTATTAATGTGACCTAGAAGGCACTGCATACACATCCTTTTTACATATCTGCCTCCATGTGCTCCTTTCTCACATAATGGACTCTAACATCCAACAACAGTGCACTTCTTTCAGTTTCTTAAAAAAAAAAAAAGGCAACAAACTCTGCTTAATTTTCAGTTCTTTTTATTTACTTTCTCTTATCTAGAATATTCCCACACTTTTGCTCTCTTTTTCCCTCTCAATGCCCCTTTTAAGGCTAACTAACCCCTACTCATCTTTCAGCATTAGCTCTCTGACAGTATATCACCTCAGATCTCTCTCTCAAAGCTCCCAAAATACCCAGGACAAATGTCATGCTGAATTCAGCATAGAATACAATGCCAGGCACATGATGTACTCTCAACAAATGTGCATTAAAGCAGCGTAAGTAAAAGAAATGTCAATTGATTGATAATTGGTTGCTTCAAGATTGTTTCGTCCATTTGTTGATCAAAGTTAACTCACTTTTGCACTTGTTTTGAGATTTGAGTATTGCCTTCATGACAAAAGTTCATGACAGGCCTTCTAACAAAGTTTCCAGGATAAAATTAGTACCTATGAAAATGATGATCATATCTTGTCAATATTCAATAAAACTGTTACAAACACTGTGCAAATATTCAGACATGGATATAAACTCATATATATTCATAATAATTACAGATGAATTTAATAAGCAAAACATCACTGACTGACACTGTCAGAATAGGACAAATATGGAACCTCAGTTATGCATCCACCTGGGCTGGAATGTTAGGTTTACCAATTCAATTTTTATGACCTTAAGCTAGTTAGGTA
Organism: Ailuropoda melanoleuca; assembly: GCF_002007445.2. Classification (NCBI taxonomy): domain Eukaryota; kingdom Metazoa; phylum Chordata; class Mammalia; order Carnivora; family Ursidae; genus Ailuropoda; species Ailuropoda melanoleuca. The sequence goes on along the minus strand of NC_048232.1, from coordinate 36,686,517 downwards.
ATATCTCTAAGGCCCATTTTCCTCATATATAGAGATAAAAGCAACTTGTGGTATGATTGGAAGGAATATAGAGGTTAGAGATGTTAAAAAATGGGTGTCATTGTTTCAAAGTCCATGTGTTAAAATCTATACCATATAATGTTTTATTTTAGTGAAAAGGTTATTAACAAATAAAAGAGAGTACCACTCAAGCATACTATAGTAGATATCTTGATAAGCCTGTTTTCCTATTTAAGGAGATAATTAAGATTTGACCATGACTAATTACCTTAGAGATAGGTTTCCTGCCTCTATTGCAAATTAATTTGTGTCACATAAAGTGCACTAAAACATGCATTAAATCAAGTATTCAGTGTCCGATAATCATTCATCTTTAAAAAAAATTAAACACTTGTAAGTGTATCACTGATGCCTTTTGCAATTTTTTAAAAATGTTACCAGAGATTATATAAGATTTTTAGATGGACTCTTCATTTAACCCTTAATCCTTTACTCAACTGGATTTACAGCTAAATATCTAGAGTCAGTCTATAGATTAAAATAGTCTCAAACTATTCACAGCGTTTAGTTTAGCAGGTTAATTGGAATTACTTTTAAAATGTTTCTTATATTCCAGGCACAGTTCTAGGCACTAATGATATAACAATGAACAAAATGGGGAAAAATATCTCTATTCTCATAACAGCTAAAAACATCACCCATTTATTATTTTGGCTCTGCAGGCCAAAAGTCTGACTGGTATTGGCTGGGACCTTTATTTAGTTTCTCACAAGGATGAAAAAACAAGATGTTGGCAGAGGTAGGCTCTTATCGGTACTCTCTGGAAAATAATCTACTTCCAAGATCATCCATGCTGTTAGCAGAGTTCATCTTGCAGTTGTAGGACTGAGGTCCTCATTTCTTTACTGACTATCAGCCAAGGATCACACTTACCTCCTCGCGGCTGCTCCTTGCACATAACCCATTCCATCTCCAAAAGCAGTAATAACGCTTTAAATTCTTCTCTCAATTTGAATATTTCTGTCTTTCCTTTCTGCTACCAGCCAGAGAAAACTCTGCTTTCTAAAGGGCTTACCTGACTGAGTCAATTCCACCTGGATAGAGGGATAATCTCTTTTAAGATCAACTGGTTTGAGATTTTATTACACCCATAAAATCCCTTCACAGCAGTACCTATATTAGTGTTTGACTAAATAATCAACAGACAGAAATCTTAGGAACAGGGCATGTGCCCTAGCTTCTGCCTACCAAAACAGGGAGGTACCAACTTTAAGAAGGAGTAAGTAAAATGCATATTGTGTCAGATGACAGTAAAGGCTGTAGGAAAAATAAGCATTTAGGCTGTAAGAAATGATCATATGAGCAAGTATCATGAACTCACATTCTATAGTCTGAAACATAATACATACCTAGGGAGACCTGGGCTTCTGGAGGTGACAGGCTAAAAGGAACATTGAGAATCTCTCTGGAGTTTAAAGCAGAGCAGTAGTGGGATAATGCTGATATGTCAAAGGGTAAGACAGAGGGAGAGATCTTACCAGGAGCATTTAACATTTGGTAACTCCACTCAACTTTTATTAGTGTTTGTTCATAGGCCAAGGGAGGAAGGGCATCTTATAAAACATATTAACTAAGCTCTACCAATTTAAGAAGCATACAAATAGAAGTTGCACCTATTCTCAATTACATCTTTTTCCTATATACCTGACTGTGGTGTTTATTACTCCAGTGCATGTTCTTATACTGAACCGTGAAACAAACCATATTTCCAAAGTTGTATGAGAACTCACAGAACAGATAAACTGTATACAAGCATGACATGCAAGGTAAACTAAGCCCAAGCCCTTTAACATCAGTTTATTTAGACACATACATTCGAAGCTAAAACACAGACCAACTACCCTAATGCCAACTCCATAGAGACATATATTTTAAAGATAAGACCATTCGTCTTCTGGCGGCTCCTTATTTCACAAAATCCATTCAATCCCTGTGAATATCATTCTATCACTTATTTCAGCATCCAAAATGCTATAACATTTTATAATAACATAAAATATAATTCCCTGACTCCCCATTTTAAGAATCCTCATGGTTCCTCATGGTTTGCATTTTCCTTTGCTATAGCAAGCTAATTAACCTAACAGTAGAGTGTCCCTCATGGTCTCAGGCTGGTGAAGCCTAGCAAGCAGAGTACCCAGCAAGATATGGCCAGTCCCTCAGTGATGCTAACAGGAAGCTCAGCCCTATAGTAGTGTGCACATCTGAGATACTTGGAGTCTCCCTCTGCTGAGGGCCAGCCTATCCATGAGCATGAAGTTTTATTTTTAATATGAGCTCCAAATATTTCACAGGGTTCTCAATATTTGGTTTTCTTCTCTGTCCTGAGAAAAGAGTCCCCCCAGACTTCTAGGTCATTGGTCAAATTTGTATACATTTTCACATATGTGGATCTTCCACAGCATTCATTTGCCACCAGCCATCCTCTGTACTTGTTTATTGTCTGTAAGGCTTTATGTCTCTTAACAAGGTTCAGGAAATGTCTTTCTGCAAAAGGCCAGATAGTAAATATTTTAGGCTCTGTGGGCCAGTCTTTGCTGCAACTCAAATCTGTACTGCAGCATGAAAACAGCCATAGACAATATGTGATAAATGCATGAGGCCCTGTTCCAATAAAACTTTATTTGTACAAACAGATGTTGGTCTGGGTTTAGTCTGTTCACTGTAAGTTGCTGACCCCTAGTTTTTAAGTTGAAATTCAAAGGACAGGAGACAGAGTTCAGAAAAACTGGCCTCTCAAGTGGATTAGAAGCTGACAGTTTCAAAATCTCGTGTCACACTAGTGTGTCACACTAGTGTCCTTTGGACAAATGTTACATCAATTTACCTTTTCAAAACCTTATAAGGACATTCCTCAGTATGCTCTTTATGTTCCTGAAAACATTTTACTTAATTCCTTCTGCCGGGCCTAGAGGCTTCTTTGAGCTACTAGTCTTTGGCCAGGTTCTGAAGATATGTGGTTTCACAACTATGTCCTTACTGACTATTGCAGTTCTCATGGAGTTTTTAAAAATCTGTGTTCTTTCCAGACTAAAAATCTGCTCTCTTCATGTTTCATGTTACAATCCTAACTAATTTGCAAATCCCTCTAACTGGCATAATTTCAATAAGGGCAATTTGGAATTGTAGTGACAGTTAGAAGAACTTTTGATATGAACAAATTTGTTCATTTGCGAGGCTCCATAAAACAAGCATTGAATCAATCAAATTTTAAGGTCTCTTACAATCTGTTAGAACTCAAATTTGAATTCATTCAATTTTTAGGATTTATATAAATTTAAAATTAAAAAATAAGGAAATTTTTAAAAATGTTTAACTTTCAATGGTTTACATTTTTTGACTCTTCTAAATAAAGCTTTTTCCCCCTTCCTAAACAGCTCTGTAAAAGGCTAGATAGTAAATATTTTTTTGTAAAAAATATTCTAGGGTCACCTGGGTGGCTCAGTTGGTTAAAAGTCAAACTCTTGATTGTGGTTCAGGTCATGATCTCAGGGTTGTGGGATCAAGTCCTATGTTGGACTCCATGCGGGGTTTGGAGCCTGCTTAAGATTCTCTCTCTCCCTTGGCCCCTCCCCCCCTCAAAAAATACTCTAAATTTTAGTGAATTAAGCTAATAGTCTTGGTCTTGGTTATATATAAACATATAAACATAATTTAAAGAGTCTTTTAAAATATGATTTGTGAATATAGGGATATATGTGTGCTAACAAAAGTTAATTTAATATTTTTGACAAGTAGGAGGCTCTTTTTAGAAATGAGAGTTACTAATATGAGTTTTAAAACAACTCTATGCCTTCTTCCTAATTCTATCACAGTGTAAATAATATTCTACTTTGTGTAAGACTAATAGCTGTAAGAATTCTTTATGTATCTTAGATATTAACCCATTATCAGATATGAGGTTCATGAATATTTTCTCCTATTACACAGGTTGCCTTCTCATTCTGTTTATCATTTCTTTTGCTATGGAGAAGGTTTTTGGTTTGATGTAGTCCCATGTGTTTGTTTTGCTTTTCTTCCTCATGCTTTTGCTGTCAGATCCATGAAATGCTTGCCGAGAACAGTATCAATGAGCTTTTTCCTTTTGTCTTCTTCTACAAGTTTTATGGTTTCAGGTCTTACCTTTAAGTCTTTAATCCATTTTGAGATAAATTTTGTGAGTGGTGTAAGATATGGGTCAGTTTCTTTCTTTCCTTTTTTTTTTTTTGCATGTGAATATCCAGTTTTCCCAACACCATTTATTGACTAGACTCAATCTTTCATCCATTGAGTATTGCCAAATATTAGTCAAAGATCAGTTAACCATATATATGTGGGTTTATTTCTAGGTTCTTAATTATGTTCTGTTGGTCTAAGTCTGTTTTTATGCCAGTACCATACTTTTCTGATTACTATAACTTTGTAACATAGTTTGGAATCAATAAGTGTGATGCCTCCAGCTTTATTCTCAGGATTGCTTTGACTATTAGGGGTCTTTTGTGTTACCACACAAATTTTAGGACAATTTTTTTCTATTTCTGTAAAAATATCATTACACTCAATGGCAAAAAAAATCAGGTAACTTGATTAAAAATGGGCAAAGGGCCAGAATAAACATTTTCCTGAAGATAATCAAATGGTCAGCAGATACATGTAAAGGAGCTCAACCTCATTCATAATCAGAAAAATGCAATCAAAACCACAATATCACCTCACACCTGTAAGGATAGTTACTGTCAAAGAGACAAGAGATGACAAGTGCTGGTAAGGATGTAGAGAATAGGGAACACTAGTACAGAGTTGGTAGGAATGTTATGGGTACAGCCACTATGGAAAACAGTATAGATATTCCCCAAAAAGTAAAAATAGAATTGCCATATGGTCTAGCAATCCCATTTCTCAGTATATATTTAAAAGAAAATAAATTATTATTTCAAAGAGATATCTGCACTCCTATGTTTATTGTAGCATTTGTTACAATAGCCAAGACATGAAAACAACCTAAGTGTCTGTAGATGCACAAAGAATTTGTGATACACAACACACACACAGACACACACACACACACACACACACACACACACACACACACACACACGTATATAATGGAATACTATTCAGCCATGAAAAGAAGGATATCCTGCCATTTGTGACAACCGGATGGACCTGGATGGACCTTTGAGAGCATTATACTAAGTAAAATAAGCCAGAAAGAGAAAGAGATATACTGTATGATTTCACTTATATGTGTAATCTAAATAAATAGATCTCCTAGAAACAGAGCACAGATTGGTAGTTACCAGAGGCAAGGGTAAGAGGCAAAGGTTGTCAAATGGGAAAAAACGTCCAGTTATAAGATGAATAAATTCTGAGAATTTAATGAACAGCATGGTGACTGTGGTTAACAATCCTGTACTTTATACTCAACAGGTGATGAGAGTAGATCTTAATAAAAATAAAATTTTAAAAATTTTATTATGATTTTAATTCTAAATTTCCATATTTACTTTATGTATGAATCAAAATATGTTATTTCTAAAAATTATTTATAAAAAATATTGTGTTCATCTAAGAAAAACTGTAATAAAGAAAGCCTTTTAAAGAAATTCATTCTTATAAAGTTTTTACCTTGTTCAAGCCGTAAGGATAAACACAGACATGTCAACTTTAGTAATTTCAAGATTCTTGTTAACTGTAAGACCTTACACTAAAATTAACTGATAAATTACATTCATAGAAAATATAATCTGTGCTCATATGTAATCCATTATAGAGTAATCTTCAACTAAAGAAGACATAAATGTGTTTGGGTCATGTTACATACCTGTTGATTTTGAAGAAATATAAAAAAAATGTGTGTAAAGTATCAGAGTATATATGTAGAGCAATGGATATTTATTGTTTATCTAGGACAAAAAGATAAAAAGGAAATATTTCCTTTCAAAGGAAGACAGGTGTGGTTGCTTCAAAATGTAACAGTAAATAATGAAATATAGTTGAAGATGTACAGTAAGTGCAGAGAGTATGAATGAAATGAACTTTGTGTGCCTGATTTATAGTAAGTGAAATTAATGAGATTTAACAAACTTGGCTAAATATAAAAGATTTATTCACAAGGGGTAAAAAGGATTGTGACTTCTTTGCTGCAAATTGTTAAATGTGTGATATGCAAATAAAAAAGGAGTAAGTAGAATTTGAGCTTTCTCTTTGTTATAGTTATTCCATGCCCAAGTAACAGAGTTTCTTTTTATCATAAATATATTTTTTAATTCTCTGTACTTTTTGACATATTTGTAAATTATCTTTGATAATTATTATCGATTTTGTAAAAGTTGAAAGTGCCTAATATTATAGTCACTTATTGCTGAGTGCATATGTGCATGTGTGTGTTTGTGTGTGTTTTAAAATATCATGTGTACTGTTCTTTGCATAATGAATATTATAACTTATATCTGGATACCTGTGGCTTATGTTTGTATCAATGTCCTCTGACAATCTTTTTATTTTACCTTTCCCAAATTTAGATCTCAAACTCAAAATAATAAAACTTCCTTTCTATACCTTAAATAACTGTTTTCTAAATGACCATCGCTAAGAAAAAAGCTACGCTACTTTATTAACGGATGGGAAATTAGAATAATTAGGTTTATCTATCATGCTCAAAATTTTAATTAAAAATTAAGCTGAGCCTTTATACAAGCCGAGAAACACTTCTGGAGCTTCCAAATGCATGCTTAGGACTTTGATCTGGGTACTGTCACAATGAGAAAACCAATGGACAATGGCCACCCAATGCAATGAGTGGTAGCAACCAAAGAAATTGCAGAAGCTGTAAGCAGCTCTGGGATACAGTATTTCAATACTGTATGGAGGAAATCCATTATTTTGTGCTGTTGATTTGGTCATCCTGGATATAATTGTAAATGAAGACCTTCAAGGAAATGTCACAGTAGAGGGAATTATCTTACTGATAACTTACGGAGTTACTGAATAAATAGAAGGCTAGACACACGTTGATAGGAGATATTACGGCTGTTAACCTTTTTATTAAAATTGACTTAGTTAGGGATGGTCAGAATAGGACTCTAGCCACAGCCAAAACTCAACACATAATCTACAAGAAAGAAAAGCAAGTGGTTCTCAGTGCTGATGGACCTCAGAGAAATGCTTAAAACCACCTACGTACTTCACTGAAGAAAATATAAAGTTTATGGTAAACCAACCTGATGGAATTTTAACAGCTTTAGGAGAAGCCATGGGAGCCAGAAATGAAAGTGTGATCTCTAAGAATACTCCATGCAGAACAAAGATATCTAACGAAGCACATTCAAAATTGTTCAATGATGGCACCACTGACTCTAAAGAAAATCCCAGCAGGAAGAGAAATGGATTGTGCACGGATAAACATTCACCGCTCAGTAAGAAGCTCAAGGCACAAAAGATTAGCATTTTAAAGCAAGATAAATGTCCAGGGATATAGCAAATGTGTGGATCATTAATATCTCTATTGTACCATCTAAAAGTAGAATTTTAATTCTGTTTAAATTTATAAATAAAAAGGTAAATGAGTAATAAGAATAAACCAAGTGATGATCAAACCATGGTAAGATTATTAGTTCAAACTCTAGCTTGTTAATTTCTGACTTGAGTTTCTGAAAGTACTTAGCTTATTCTACAAATTTAAGGCTCAAATTTAATATGAAGTTGTCGTTTTACTTCTCATGTTTTAATGTTTGAAATCAGAGAACAAAGTACGACGAGTACCTTATTTGGGAGACTTGAGTGCCTTAAAATATGAATTCTGTAATGATTTAATGTATGTAAGAACAGTCATAGACTGTAATAAAAGATGATATAAACAAAAAATAATATAAGTCTATTTGGTTCCTTAATTTAGGACAATCAGAACAAACCGGGCCAGCCAAAAAGCACCTCAGTCTCTTATTTTTTTAATCACCTACTACTTATCAGTGGTTTGCAAAACAAGACATAGTATCTACCCTTTAAGACAAGTGTAGATAATACACACTATTCATATAATCAAATAAATATAAAATTGGCTTTATGATAACTGCTTTAAAAATGTATATAGCGATAGTCTCAGAAGACTACGTAATTAAAGATACTTGACTTATTTAGAAAAAGAAGATACAAAAAAGATACTTGAATTATTTTGAGGAAGTGTATTCAGGGAACTTTGAGAAAATAACATTTGAACTGGTGTTTCCAGAAAACAGAGAAAAAGTGTTTCCGATAAGAGAATAGCATTTATAGAGACCCTATGTGGGAGGAAATGTGGCACATTAAAAAAACTGAAAAGTAACTGATGGGTAAAGACCTTAAAAAATAAAAGAGTGCTTGATACTAGAGATTTGAGTGAAGAGATATGTAGGGTCGAGATCACGTTATGGACTGTATTCCTTTTCACCAAAACACTAAGAGAAGATTCAAGGATTTTAAGTAGCGGTGTTCATAACAATAAACATAGCAATAGTAAAGCTGGATAACATAGGTTGTGCCTTACTGAACGTCAGGGATTATCTCGAGGGTTTCCTACGTCATTTAAGAACCATTGAGAAGCTCAGATTAGTTCATCAAAACTCACAGAGGCTAAGGAATTTTCTTGTTTGAGTCAAGATTTGTGTATGCAAGTCTCTTGTGATGACCACTTTTTAAAAAACAGCAGTGTATTCCTAGTTCCTGATGCTTTTCATTCTGTAAGTCTACAAATGAGGCCCAGGAATCTGAATATTAATAAGCATGATCAATAATCCTGACAGACTATATATGGACCATAGTGGGACAAAAAACAGGCACCTATTATATAATGTTTCTTATTCCACACACATACTAATGATCTGATCCCTTCGAAAAGTCCTAGAGACTACATAGTCTGATCTTTCACTACCGAATTCCTATATCCTGCCTTCAAAGATTGGAATATGCAGAAGACCGCTGTTCATAGATCTTCAAAAAATCACGCACATCAAGCTAAAACAATGTCACTAGAATATTAGCAAATATTATGCAAGAAGATGGTAAACAAATTTCATAAACTGATAACCTCACCAGTTACAAGATATTCCTATCAAAAATATTGAACTTTCTGTACTTTCCCTATGACAGAAAAAGTCATCTAAGTGCTGAATGAAATTAGAAGAGTGGTTGTCTGACATGGGGTGGGGGTGGGGTTTGATAAAGAAGTGGAGTGAGCAAACTTTTACAGGTGATGGTAATGTAAATCTTGGAAAGGTTTAAGTTGCACCACATACACATTTGAACTCATTGAACTTACACTTAAGATCTATACATTTCACTGTATTTAAGTTATATGCTAATTAAACTAACAAATAAATCAATTGATAAATATAAATAACTGTAACATAATGACCTACTTCATGCCCCATCCTTACAACACTTCTCAACTCCAGTTGTCCTGGTATTTTCTATTCCTAGGAACTTCTTGTGAAGATGTCCTAAGGCACACAGCAATTCTAGAAACACTGTGCCTTTATCCATTCTCCACAAACTTGTCCACATCAAAACACATCATTTCAACTTACATGTTTTTAGTGAGAATAGCTAACAAAACAACATTAAAATGTTGAGAGGTTGAAACAAATTTTCATGCTTTCTTTTTTTCTTTTAAATTTTTTTTATTTAAATTCAATTTAATTAACATATACTGTATTACTAGTTTCAGAGGTAGAATTTAGTGATTCGTTAGTTGCATACCATGAGTTCATTACTTCAAGTGCCCTCCTTAATGCCCATCACTGTTACCCCATCCCCTGCCAACCTCCCCTCCAGCAACCCTCAGTTTGTTTCCTATAGTTTAGAGTCTCTTACAGTTTGCCTCCCTCTCTGTTTTCATCTTATTTTATTCTTCCTTCCCTTCCCCTATGTTCATCTGTTTTGTTTCTTAAATTCCACGAGTGAAATCATATGGTATTTATCTTTCTAACTTACTTTGCTTAGCATAATATCTGCTAGTTCCATCCATGTCATGGCAAATGGCAAGATTTCATTCTTTTTGGTAGCTGAGTAATATTCCATTGTATATATAAACACTTATGAAAGAAATTGAGGAAGACACAAATAAATGGAAAACATTCCATGCTCATGCATTCTTTAATTAAGCTTGTATTTGTTTAATAACTTTGTGAGAAGCAGAAAAAGATAGAATTATACTTTAGCAGTGAAAGGGCTAAGCTAAGAATGACCAGTGCCGGTGTGAGTGAATAAGGTTGACAGTGGGTGGGAATTTTTGACCATTTCTGATGTTTTTGAGGTAGAGAGTAAATAATACGGATATAAATTAGCTTTTCCCCAGAAAAATTTCAAGTCACTTCTATTGCAGAATTCAACCTGAGGATCAACAAGGCAGTATACAGCACAAACTGAGTCACTGACGGAAAATATACTCAATATAAAGTGAAACACAAATTATGAACTATATCCAAGTTAACTGTTTAGATCAACTCTTCATTCTCATCTTTGGCTTCCAGAAATTTTCACTTTTCTACTTATTAAGTGTAAAATAGGAACTGAGTATTTAAAGTTCACATAAAATGGAAGATAACATAAAAAACGTTATAACTATAAAGTTATAGAATTGATGAAAACTTTAATCTAAGAAATTCAAGTAATCACAGTATAAAACGCTTTTTGTTTTGGGGAAAAAAAAATATTTTCATTTTCAAATGTCCCGACTACACAAAAATTAGCTAGGTAGGTAATAACAAAAAAATACTTGAGTCTATTAATTTTATTCAAGTTTCCTTCCTTGTAATCTGTGGTAACTACCTAAGTCCAGGACTTCAAAATAATGGCAATCAATAGTAACGTCCTTTGAAATTAAGGCCATATAGATTTATTAATATTTATCCTTAAAGAATAAAAACCCATTTTCGTGAAAAATAATCTAAGTCTCAAAAAACAAAAAAGGAGTATGACTGGAATCCATATATACACAGGAACAAGCATGGCATAACAGCATTTTGAGGTTTGTTTATGGATGAAATAACTTCTAAGTTGATTATCAGGTGCCAAGACAAAGAGCTTGAAAATGTAAGAGCAAAATTCTCATGTGTTTGATATAAATGATATTGTGATAGCACATTTTAAATGACGGGAAAATATGATATCTATTATGGAAGAAAAACACAACAAAGGATGAATGAATAGGAGCATAAATAAACCATAATATAGCTCTATCAAAAAAACTGATACAGGGAGTCTATAAAGGTAGATTGGTTTGTAAGAACAACTTTATAAAAATTAAATTGAAGTAACAATTTCTCTAATATGGACTATAAATGACACGAAGAGAATAAGTAGTATACATGCATAATAAAAAGAAAAGCAAAAAGAAAAATAATATATTAAAAAAACTTGAATATATGCATTATATTCACAAAAATGTTTTTTAAATCAGAAAGGATGAATAAAGAAGGATCGCTGAAATAGTGTCCTCCTTACGATTTACAAAGAACCTCCAAAGATACTTTGTCAAATTTCCTATCTAACATTGTCAAGAGAGTGACCTGTGGTATTACATTAATTTTACTTTCAATATGCCTTGAATATTTCAGATACAGTTTACCTGAATCTTATACTGCATAGAAAAATTCTTATTTCACATGACTGAAGTGGTCACATGGCTCATGAGGCTGCTTCTCTACAAAAGCAGGAGGGACCCCCACCTAAATTTTGGTTAGGATGCCCACATTATTGATACACCACATTTGCTAACAAAGTATGAGTAGTTTGTGTGTTTTTTTTAACTCACATAAAAATCTTTCTGTGAAGAGAAAGACAGACGTAAGACGTAATAAGTTGTTCTGAAAATTATTTAAGAAAGCAGAGAAAGGATTGCCTTGCTGTTTTTATAGTAAGTAGGGAGTAGGTCCAGGGTGAGGGTTCTTGTACAGGTTTTGAACTTTGAACTTCATGCCAGTGCTACAGGGAGTAGCACTGGGGCTTTTTATCAGCTTTCCCAGATGTGGGGCAGAAAGGGAACAGGGAGGGGTAGGCTCCAAAGCTGCCAGTAGTCAAACATCAAAAACAGAGTCAGACTCTTAAAGTAAAAATAAGAGCAATTTTTTATGAATAATATTTCTCAGGTCCTATGATAAAATCTTCATCTCCATTTTTTCATTTGAGTATCCCTAAAACCCAATTTTTTTCAGATTTAATTTATTTATCTATTTATCTGAGGGAGAGGAGCGTGCACATGTGTGCAAGCGCAGGGGCGGAGGGAGGAGAGAATCTCAAGCAGACTCCACTCTGAGGGCTGAGCCCAACTCAGAGGGTGGGGGAGGGTAGGTCCATCTCAGGACCCTAAGATCATGACCTAGGCTGAAACCAAGAGTCAGAGGCTAAACTCACTGAGCCACCCAGGCTCCCTTCTATTTTCATATGAAAAAACTAACTTTAAATAAAACTTTAAAAGGTGACATCAGGGATTCTAACTCAGTTTTATATGATGCTGTTTTCTTTTGTTTCACATTCATGTTGAAGTTTCCCAAAAACACTCAATGCAAAGCGACAGAAGCCTTTCCATGGAGAACAATCGGTACTATTATTTCCAGTGTTCATTTATTTGTACTGATGCAGCCCATGATAATATTAACTCACATTTTCTGAGCATTTGGTATGTACTCAGGTATCATTCTAAGTTTTTTACAGGGATTTTCTCAATCAACAACAAATCTGTGAGGGAAATTCTCATTTTACAAATGCTGAAACTGAGGCACCTAGTGGTTAAGTTAGTAAAATGTGGATTAGAATTAAAGAACACAGACAGTCCTACTCCAGAAGACAAGTTCCTAACCACATGCTACATCGCTTCTTGGCAGGCACTTCCAGTTCTAGACTACTTTCTCCTTGGGGGACATACAAACAAGGTCTGTTTCAGTTATGTGACCCTGTATCTAGTTAACCTTACAGTTCACATGCCGCTTTAGTGTCAGGTCCCTAACTTCTAACCTCAAGTACAGGTTGAATGTGTCTGTTCCCAGACTATAGCCATGAGAGATAGTCCCACTTAAAATGTCTAAAAAGTTAAATTCCTGTATAATAAACCTAAGGAATATATTAAGCTATGATAAAGTAACTAAAGGAAATGTCACTAAAAATGTCAGAATATTCTTATTTCTTTGGTCTCATTCAAGGAGTTGAATTTCTGATACATCCTCAGAGCACAGGTTTTTAACAGGTAGAAGAAAGGAGGTAGTATATAGCCCTATCTTTTCTGACAATGAATAAGCAGTCAGAGAAGGCAATTAACTCAGCTCCCCCACTCAGTCCCTTTCCTTAGCACATTTTACTTAAACATAATGCTAGATAAAAGATGTGTTCCTTGCTATCATTCCATATATCAGCAAAAAGGTAAGTATAAGCATATACATATCTCCTATGTGGAACATGTATGTTCGTCTCCTTATTTACATGTTTACCTAAACTATAATGTCTCTATTTCACAGTCATCATTTTTCAGGAAAACTTAAAAGAGTTTCTCTTCTCCTTTATGCTTTGGATTCCTTAGATCAGTGCATTTGTCCCATCCTCCCTTCCTCCTCCCCTCTCTTCTTCCCCCTTCTTTTCCTTCCTCCCTTCTTTCCTTTGGCCTTCTTTTCCTTCTCTTTCTCCTTTCCCTTCTTTTTTCCCTTCTCCCTCCCCTTCCTTCCCTCTTCTCTCCTTCTTTATTATTTCTCCGGAGGAAACTTTCTTTTTCAAATAAAGTATTTTGTCAACAACTCCAATATATTTATCGAAGTTACACTTCTATTACTTAGTAGGGGTCCTGGAGCCTTTTTCTCTAGTGACCCCATTCCTTTGCATCAGAGTAGGTCCTCTGACTCTACAGGAATAATTTGAAAATCAATATTCTAGATGACTGGCAAAATCAGCAGACAATCTACTTAAATATCCTAATTAGAGATGTAAGCATTTCTAAGACACTCATATTTTGGTGCATACGGTATTAATAATCCAGTAGAAAAAAAATCTCTTTATTAAATGGCTTTTCTGCTGGCTTCACAAAATTGTCATGAGAATGAAGGTCTAGAATATTAGGGTAGAGATGTCTTAGAAGTTAATTCAATTTCTCCACCTGATGATTGGATTCTATATGCACACATTTTAGATGCAGATCGTATCAGTTTGAAAAGCTCTAATTTTGATAAAATTATTCTTTATATCATCAATAATTTTTTTTGAAAACATTTAATAAACTGAAAAGGGCTCTATAAATACAAGACATTAATACTCTATTTTGCCAGGTAACACAGCGGCTACAAGGATTGACAAGAGGTAATTCCTGGGTCTAGAAGCTTGGAATATTTTGCAGGGAGGAAGCATATGAACATGCAAATAACTACAGGAAAAATAGGATTTGATTTGTGCTATCAAATAACAAAAAATTCATTCTGAGTATTCAAAAAGATATTTCACATCCAGTTGAGAAAATCAGGAATGATCTTATAAAACTAAGGTGGACATTATTTGCTGTGTAAGGCTCTTTTAGAAATTGAAATGCCTAGAGGTGCAAGGCATCATTTCAGTAAGGGTATGGATATGAGGAATGGTACGACCTTTCAATAGTAATAGGTCCAATATGTCCAAATAAAAGCATATTGAGAAATCAGATATAAGGTACTCAATGTAGATCAGCATTAATCATGTTCAGTGCAGATATAATACCACAGGCATTGTAGAAAAATAAAGACTTGGGTTCAAATCCCTGCATAGGTAATTACTATGTAACACTGATAAGGATCTACCAGTATATTTTTCTTCTAAAAACAGGGAATAGGCTACAACTAACCCACTGGGAAACTAGGAAATTAGCATGAGCAAACTGTAAGTTCTTACCATCAACTTTATGATTAATAATGACATGAATTATCGTTAATAATATTCCATCTTCAGGGCGCCTGCATGGCTCAGTTGGTTCAGCGTCTGCCTTCAGCTCAGGTCATGATCTCAGAGTCCTGGGATTGAGCCCCACATCGGGCTCCCTGCTCAGCGGGGAGTCTGCTTGTTCTCCCCCTCCCCCTTGCTCCTGCTCTGTCTCTCTCATGCTCTCTCAAATAAAATAAAATCTTTAAAAAATATAATATTCCATCTTCAAGGAGATGAAAATTTAGTGACAAAACAGGTTTTATTTTTTTCTGTTCATTTTTGTCTACATAACTAGTGCTAATTTTACCGTGAAAGGTTCACGAAACAGTAGCTGCCAATTCCTCTTTAAATTTATCTGAGAAGCATTTATTAAAATAAAGATGACAGTTTTAACTCAACTTCTGTCAGACCAAATCATTATTGTAATAACCTTGCAAATACATATAGCCTAACTTTTATTTATACTTTTAGTCATGTCTTCAAAAATTCAAATTAATTTATTGACAATATTGTTTTTCCATTTATGATAAATGTACAGCTTTTTAAAGCCACATGTAATGGCAAAATTTATCAAGGAGTAGCATGAGTCCTAAAATTGCAAGTAACAGTTTTACAATTCAAATGAGACTATACAATTATTCTACAAATATGTACTGAGTATATACAATGGGCCATGAATTGTTAAATACTGGAAGCTGAGGGGTAAAAGACACTCTTTATCACTAGGGTTCTCAGAAAAAATAAACTGGAAATAATGATAAAGACTTTAATAGTAAAATTAATGTGAGATGTAGGACATAAACAGCTACAATTAACTTTCCTAGGTCTGATAATAGCTAACATTTATTTGAATCATATAACAATGATGGCAACTGTATTGAGTCTTATAAAAACTTCCATTCAATTTAGAATAAGGAGCTAAAATTATATGCAGATTCTATCAGTAACTGTTGTTACTGCCTACCATCTACAATTTTTTCCTGACCAATGAGGATAAACCAGTGAGGCAAAATACATTCTTATGTTTATGAGAGTCCCATTTAAAACTGAAATGCAATTGCAATAAATGCTACGCATTTACAGAAATGCTGCTTACCCTGTTCAACTTTAAGACAACCTTAAAACATTTGTACCATTGGCTCTGATTTCAACTCAACTATTAGGAATTATTTACTATGGGCAGTGAACTAGTGTATTGATTAATGTGAGGAATTTAAACCTGAACGAACCATAGTCCATGGTTCACACTCTGATTTATAGGCATGTCCACAACAAGATAACTAAAAAGAACACAATATTCTGCTCTTGGGGAAATTTTCACAGAGGAGCAGACATTGAAATAGAATGAGTACAGATAGGCTACGCACACAGCATGAATGAAGGCACAAATACTAAAATATTACTAATAAAATTCTATCTGAAGAAATAAATAGAAAAACTTGGCAATGTTATTTTATTTTACTCAGAATATACATTTTCACTAAAATTTATAATTTTATAGGTAAAAGTATAAAGACATAAAATGCACGTGTGTATATATATGCAATAATATTTATAATACTAAGAATGTTACCAAAAAGATGTGCCAAAATGTATAACACTTTATTGCATATGATCTTAATAGCAAAATAGTTTTACTTCCTAAGAATGAAGAAATAAGTTAAATACAGAGTAGATATTAGATTTGAAAAACTTAGAGAAACACAGGCCATGTTTGAAAATATTTCATCAAGTATTCGTTTCTGATCAACTCTGTCTTGCATGCAAAACTATCTAATAACAATGTTTCCTGTGGGTGTGGCTCTTAGTTATAATCTTAAACTTCTAGGGTATTAAAAATATACAAGCTTCTAATATATCTATAATCATAGTTTGAAAACGATGGTGTTACAGACTACATGGTACTTCTAATTCTAATTTATAGTGCTCTGTTTGACTAAAAGGTCAGATTTTTCTTTTCAGTCACCTCACACAACAATGATGGGAAAATAAGATTACTAAAGGTATTTCACTCATAACATGCTCTGAAGCAGTCTACTGCATAACATGCATGTAAGTTAAACAAAGACAGCTGATATAAGATAAACAGAAAAAAATTACTTTAACTGGATATTTTTCATTGAATTCAACTTTGTTGACTGTCTTACATGTGTAGGTGATATAGACTTTTTAATATATGTATTGCCACCAAAAAAGGCAAATTAACTTTTCCTCAAGTATCATATGGTCTATAATATTGGCTTTATGAAAATTCATTTTACCTCCTAGCCTGGAATCTAGACAATTTGTAGATAATTAAGAATGTTTAGAAATTTTGCAAACAAATTGCTGTTTCCTAGAGAATACAGCCATAAAAAGTGAGAAAAAAATGTTTTTTCTATTTACTTAATAAATGACAAAGACTGATAACAAAATGATATTTTCAGAAGTCAAAAGTCCATGCTAACAATTTCAGTGTATAAACAATATCCTTAATTGCCTATTTTTGAGGCATTCTATAATACAGTTGGAAAGTGGAATCCAGTTGAATTGATGGTGTTAACATTTTTTTAAAAGATTTATTTATTTACTTAAGAGAGAGAGTGAGAGAGGGAGCAGAGGGACAGACAGAATCTTAAGGAGATTCTCTGCTGAATGTGGAGCCCATTGTGGGGCTTAATCTCTTGACTCTGAATCATAATCTGAGCTGAAGTCAAGAGTTGGACACTTAACCTTAACACTGAGCCACTCAGGGGCCCCAAATTCATGGTGTTTTAGATGTCTATGCACTGAATGCACTACTGTTAATATTTTTTAAATTTTTTATTAAAGGAGATCAAAATGTCTCAGGTTATCATGGAGAATTTTGAAGAGATAAGAGATCTCCTTGGAGTTGAAGACTGTATGTTTCCACCATTTCTTCCTGAGATTCTAGGTTATTACAATCCCACTATGGTAGGAAGGATAATAGGCCCATATAATTAAGAAAATAGATCACTCTGGGAAGAGAAAGAGATGAGACAGGCAGGACTGCTATTGCACTGAGTAGAGAACAAGATGGTTATTTTGGGTCAGAGAGCTCACCTAATCCATTCAGTGGACAGCCTTTACTTTGAAAATGTGGCAGTGTGAGCAAATCCAGGTTTTGGTTTTTGTTAATATTAGGATTCTAAGTCAGTTTGGCATGGGGTACCACTTAGCTGAACATCATTCTGAAGTGAGGGAATTTATATTATTTCACATCTTGAAAAACTCCTATAGTCTGAGCAACATTTCTCCAAGAAGTGGAGGAACTGGCCTGAGTGTGAAACCTGCCCAAGGACTTCATCTTGCATATGTGATTATAAGTTACATCTGTGTGGCAGCTATAAGAGCATGACCAACAGTGCAACACCAACCAAATTTCTGAAGTTCTTATGGGATTCAGCTTTAGAACTCTGGTGTAGTATAAGAAGTTCAATGACTCTTTGAAGAAAGGGCTTAATCTAGAATAAACAGCTTTGAGAAAAAACTGAGGAATCCTGTTAGTTCATCTGAGTTCCTTTCTCATCATGGTCAGACATAAAACAGCAGAGCTATCTTTGGGGACACTACAAAGCATCCACACAGTCCTGGACATATTAGGAGAAGAGAGAAAGAACTGGGAAATGGCACTGATCATTGCACTTTGAGACTCTTTGAGTGGGGGTGGAGGTATTATTCTCACTCCAGTTTGTGAATCAAAACATTCTAGTTACTGCTTAAACACGGTTTTAACCTTGCAGTCTTCATTGTGTTTTCTCCATTGTTAAAAACAAATTTCATTCGACCTTTTTTCCTTTCTTTTTTGCTGTCAAGCTCTAATGGGTACTGGTTGATTAATGATTAGCTGGTAGATGGAAATGTTTCTAAATATAGACATGCAAATGATATGCTTACTTCTAAGGATCAGAAATATATTAATAGAAGTGATTGTTGTACTAGTATCATTACTTGTACTCATTACAATAATTGGGGAGGGAAAAATGAATGCTTCCAAACTTTTTTTTATAATGCACTTAGAACCAAAGTAAGCGTTAAAAGTCAACCATTTTAATAATGTAGAACAAGACACCAGCAAACTTTCTTCTCTTCTGACCATACTTTTTGTGAATCAGCACAAGAACAAAAACTCTTTTGTTGTTGTTGTTTTTGTTATTAAACAACTTATTTTGTCTCTTTGGGCGAAAATATTCAGCTATAGCAGTAATCAGTTTCAATAATGTGGACTCTTTGTGATAATCAGATAACCACTGTGGCTTCTGCCTTAGATATTTTTGAGGAAACCAATTTTGTTTTTTCTTTGCACAAATAGAAAGAATGACATTTGATGCACAGTATTTCTGTTGTTGCCACTCCATAGAAGCAGGATCAATCACCCTAATCAAAATTTAGTTCAATGTCAAGATGCCGCCAGATGCCACATGTACACCAATAGGGTGTAAAAAACATTAATGACATAATAAGTCTTTCTGGGAAAAGCAGTGTGGCATCCAACGTTGGCCCCAAAATGACTTTGGGGAGTGAGGAAAGGAGATAGGCTCCTCTTTCTTGGTGGTTAGGATGGGCCCAGAGAGAGGTTTCTCACAAACCTTGTATGGCTTGAATGGTTTGAACCTGCCATTGGTGCCAAAGGAGAGAGCATCCAGTCTACCTTATAAGATTACTCAGATGTGGAGGAGGAGGTGAACAGGGAGTGGTAGGGCTTAAAAGCTGTCAACCATAAAACATCAAGAAAGGAGTTACACTCTTTATTACAATTCATCACAATGTTTAATAACTAACACATGTAAAGTTTCATTTAATTGAATTTGAAACTGTTTAATGCATGTTTTTGTTCTGTAAGACCTGTGGCCCATTGCATGTGTTATTTAAGACCCCAACAATACATACTTTGAGAAGTAAAATTAGTACCCTCTCCACTGTCAATAATGTCTAAACGCAGAAGGAATTGAGGAGTATAATGATGAGGCCTTGCATAGTGATTTTAGTATGGACAAAGACAAGAGGGACCTTGAATTTTATTTTGAGTGTCTGTGAGTCAAGAATTTCTAAGAACTCTTTTTCCCAAAGGCAGCAATATTGGATAAGAATTGTTGCGGCCACTGACTGAACCAGATAACCAGACCATTGAAAATGGTCAGAGTCCATAAAACATACAGATGGGGCCAATCTAGTGCTAAGATCACTGTCTGAAATACAGTCAATAGTGCTAGCCTTTGGGTTTCATTGTTGATCAGAGATACTCTTTGTTAAGGGATGAAAACCAGCAGCTTTCCAGCAAGCTCCATCATGTATGAGAATGTTGCTGCCATACATAAAGTACAAAAATTGCCTTCTATGCTATTCATTCATTCAATACCAACGGGCTATCCAGGCAGAGGGGTGGGAGAGTGACCTCCTCTGGCACCATGTATCTGACAATGGACTAGAGACAAGAATGCCATTCCCCCTACATCCAGAATACGTCAGAGGACCCAGATTTAGTTCTATCTTGTAGGTACATTTTTCATTTTATCAGAGAAACTTTGATGGTTGAACCAAGCTTACAGGGTGCTGCTTTTATGACCTAAGGCATGATGAGTAGCTAGGTATGAGCTTAGAACCTAGGTAAGCTCAATATGCAGCCAACAACAACTGCAGCCAACAACCTGCTCTAATGGCAGGTACCACACAAGTTCATGGGAACTTTATGTTCCAGAAGTCCAAAGGAAGTTTGTTGCCATCCTGGTTGATCCAGAGGAGGCATTTGAGGAGGTTGCTAAGTCATCTACAGTGAAGGAGTGCCTGGGAGACATTACAGGGAGTGCAAATTGTACTGCAATTTGGATTGATTCTAGAGACTTCTATAGTAAGGTTCCTCATTCAAAATGGATGGTTTTGCACGTAACAGCATAAATGGATTTAAGTAAAATTTATAAATTGAGAAGACCTAAAAGATGTTTGGCTCATGTTAACACTGCTGTACTGAGCAGATAAATATTTCTTTCTTGATAGTGTCAAGGATGGAGCTACACTTGACTGATCAAAAATTTTTAGGAATTTGACCTCTGGTAGGGCCTTGTACTAGGGGTGGGTCAATGACTCATGTCCTTTTAGAAAAACTCCTTTGTGATTTTTTGTGTGCCCTGAATGAGTTTGTCAAATGAATCCTTAGAGAATGATGTCATTGATGTGATGTCATACCTGTGCTCTTGGAGAAAGCTGAATGGGGTTAAATTTTTTCCTACAAAGATTGTGTGAGATGGCAGGCTATTGAGGTGCTCCATGCATAGTCAGTTAATTGTGTTTCTTTGAACTTAAAGGCAACCTGCAACTGACAAGCTATTGAAATAGGCAGTGAACGGAAAATATTAACCAAATTTTTGATTGCGAAGTATTTACCAGTTTCTGATTGGATGGAGTCAGTATATTCAATAATATTGGACATGAGTATCTTAATGGGGGAAACCACAATATAATAGTTGCTGTAACCCATAATGAGTCTCCATTCATTCATTCCAAGTTTAAGATCAGGCCAATGTTAAATGAAGAAATTGTCAGGAAAACTATTCCTTGTCAAAATGGGCTTTGTATAAGGTTTCAGTCTGTAAAGGCCTGTTTTAATTTATATTGGATTATATTAACTATTTTAACTGGGTGGGGGGGGTGGCAGAGAGAAGGGTATGGCAGATCCCATTTTGTCAGGCTGACTGAGAGGTAACAAGATTTATCTATTTAAATGTACTATTCATTGGGTCAGAATGGCCATGCTCATTATGGGATATTTTAGGACAATAGGTGTTTTGACCATGGGGAATTTTAGGCAAGGCAACAGTTCCAATGGTTAAAGTGAGACTTTTATATTTGGTAACTCCTCCAAGAGAACAGGGGGCACCTTATTAAAATTTAGTGGAATCTCAGGTATAAATGTAACTTGAGCCCTAGTATCAATTAAGACTCTTAAGGTTTGCCAGTTGGTACATTTCAGAAGATTAATTCAGAGCCTATATTGTAGAGGCATAAAGGTCAATCAGTGCAGCTCTATCTTTTTTGATGTTGTTATAAATTATTTTAGCATATTTTGGATTTCCAAATAGGTCAAATTTTGGACCTCTGTTTTATTTTTTTGTTTCCTTCCTCTATATCCAGGCAATGATTATAACTTCCTCTTCTTGTCCTCCTCCCTCTTCCTGTTGTTGTTATTGTTGTCATCCTCCTCCCCCTCCTTCTCCTCCTTCATCGTCATCATCACCATAGTTGAATGGACTATATTCAGTACTACTGCAGGGGAGATTCTCTCTAGCTTGTCCATATTTCAAAGTTTCTTCTTTGAGAGTGTGTTAAATCAATATCATCAGGGTTAGGGGTTTCCCTCGTGGCAACAATTGCTTTACAGAGATTAAGAACCCTGAATTCAAATCAAGTTTGAATGAACGCTGTGATTATGTCACAGGGGTACCATGGGTATTTTCCCTAAAACCCTGAAGATAACAAGTATGGGCAGCAGCAAGAGCAGAAGCATTTTGTAGGGTCCTAACAAGTCATTTTCTTTTAGGGATGTGACCTCAGCAAGCCACATGGTAACTTTTCCTCCACACAAGCGAACATCCAATGTGCCCAGGTATAGCAGAGAATATCAATTTTCCCTTTAAGTATTCTATAAAATGGGTCCCTATGTCTGGTTTAGACATATACTCAGTAGTCACAGGGTAAGAGTTGTTCTCATAATCCTAGCATCAGTCATGGCTTATACTGAATTGAGATACATGATTCAACATAAGACACAAAGATAGTCTGGGCCAGGACACTCAACTCAGGACCACTTTAAAGAGGGCCAAGTCCCACAATTCTGTCCCTAAATGTCATAGTCTGGACCAGGAGACTCAACTCTAGGCCACTTGAAGGAGGTCCAAGTCCCATACTTCTGTCCCTAAATGTCATAGTCTGGACCAAGACACTCAACTCTAGGCCACTTGAAGGAGGGCCAAGTCCCACATTCCTATCCTTAAATGTCCTAGTTTGGGCCAGGATACTCAACTCAGGGCCACCTTAAAGAGGGCCAAGTCCTATACTTCTGCCCTTAAATGTCATAGTCTAGGCCAGGACATTCAACTCTGGGCCACTTTAAGGAGGTCCAAGTCCCATACTCCTGTCCTTAAATGCCGTAGTCTTGGCCAGGACACTCAACTCTGGGCCACTTAAAGGAGGTCCAAGTCCCATACTCCTGTCCTTAAATGCCATAGTCTGGACCAGGACACTCAACTCTGGGCCACTTTAAAGGGCAAGTCCCACATTCCTGTCCTTAAATGCCATAGTCTAGGCCAGGACATTCAACTCTGGGCCACTTTAAGGAGGTCCAAGTCCCATACTCCTGTCCTTAAATGTCAAGTATAAAAACTTCCAACATAGGTGTGTTAAGCTATGAGAGGCTCAGTAGGACTCAACTACAGAGAAGCACAACTCAAAGATCACGTTTGCCATTGGGCAGTGAAGCAAAGCAAAGAATAATGATAACTAGTGGCAGTGATCATTGCCCAGACAAAGCATTTACAGTGCTAACTGCTGCAACCAACTCACAAAGACAGGATGGATACCCCATTCATCATTTGGCTCAGGTATTAGATTAATGATGCCACACACACCAGGAAGGTATGAAAATGTTTAACACTTACATATTGAGGCTTTTTGAGGTAAGCAAGATAATATCCCAA
This sequence comes from Ailuropoda melanoleuca, assembly GCF_002007445.2. Taxonomy (NCBI): domain Eukaryota; kingdom Metazoa; phylum Chordata; class Mammalia; order Carnivora; family Ursidae; genus Ailuropoda; species Ailuropoda melanoleuca. The sequence continues at coordinate 36,662,881 of NC_048232.1, read as the reverse complement.
AATGGTCCAAAAGGAGACTGGCTATACTTTCACATGGAGCAGAGCTGGGATGAGGATAATTATACCTGGGCCAGGGACCGCATGCTTTGAACTTCCCACAGGCACAAAAAGCAAAACATCCAGGCTTACTTTATCAACTTTACCAATATGAAGGGGAAGTGGTAGGACTTAAAACTGTTAGTACTCAATCATCAAAAATAAAGTCAGTCCACACCACAGTTCCAAATGATTTCTCTGGTCTCTGATCATTATTCAATTTCCTTGTGAAAGGACATTATGGTAATATTAAATACCTTTGAGGAATAAGGTCGGTAAAAATAAATATGTGCCTAAATAACATTAATACTAATATATGACAAAGGACCAAATTTAAAATTGAGGAACACTAGAAAATGAATATTGGAAACATTTAACGAGACTGAAGCTAAATTAGAACTGTATATGAAGGACAGTATAACAATTTAGATAATAATATGAAATGATATACACATGTAATTAAAGTTTCACTTCTTTTGTAAAGAATTATTTTATGGGTTGTACCAAGCTGCATATTATTACCTTTCAATGATCATGTAATCAGATTTAATTCTGAATAGCCTAATTTGTCTGCTTAAATTATCAAGCATTAAAATTGAATTTAAATAATTTAGTTCTGAATATGTATAAACATTAAGAGAGGAAAGAGTAGCTATTTATTTCACCACCAAGAAATGAAAGCCAGCTGAAATTCTAAATATCCAACAAATTCTACATTAACCAAAACGACAATATTCAAGATAGAAATAGAAACACATTTTTTACCTAGATTTAGATATCAATTTCATAAACAGCCTGCTAGTCCCCTCTAAGCATCTCAGATGTGCATGAGTCATGCTTTGCACTGAACAGCCTAAATAATGTGATCATTCCTAACTCTGTTACCAGCACCTTATGCTCTAAATGCCATTTAGTGCAGATAATGGCACTAATGCATTATTTTCAGAGATCCCTCTTTTTTAAGAGGAAAGTGAGTACTTAAGTTGACTAAATGTTTGTGTGTCTAAGTCTTTGGGGGATATACAGAGGACAGAAGGAAAAACTCATAATTTGCATAAATTCTGTGATGTCTCTTTACTGTCACTCACAGTGTCACCCATATATAATTTTAAATAATTTTGATAGTATTCATTGCAATTTAATCTTTTTTCTCTTTAGTAGATACTCTTTTAAGTCTTTTTCCTTCAACTCTTGTTAACAAGAGTTAACAAAACCTATGAGACAGAAAATATAGTAAACTATTGAAATAGGATGCTTTTATTTTGAGGGAAGCCTAGGATATTGCAATACTAGAGAAGCTTCAGCATATACTTAGAAAATTAAATATACAAGGTATAATTTAAGACACAGATTCATAAAGCTCTAGTCAAATAACTTGCTTAAGATCAACAGCTAATTAATTGCAAAACAGACTTCGACTCTCAAAGCAGTAACTCTAAGATATCATTATAATCAGAGACTAATGAATATCAATCCTTGAAGATAAAAGATACACTGTCCATTAAGAAAAAATTAACAATTTAATTACAAATGTGAATTTTCTCATGCAATTGGTGATCGGCATAAAATTATGGGAAAATAAGCTTAGAGACAAAAGCCACAGTACTTTCAATACTGTCTGCTCAAGAAATATACTGGTTATAAAGCTATAGGGGAAATTTTATCTCTAAATAAATATTCTCAATTTTGTGTGATAGGATTATTTCACGGAGTTTCCCAAAGTTCATATAAAAAAATCCCTTCTAATAAATAACATTTTATTTCACGTGGTTTCATGCTTGCCATGTGTATCAAAAGGGAATACTTTTGGTTTCAATTAACAAAATATATAACTAACAATGGCTTGAAATATAAAGAAATTTATTTTTAAATTAAGGCGTATCATAGAAGTAGATGGTAGTTACTCAGTTCTTAAACAATATAAACCATCCTTAATGTATTGGTTTTTCTTCTTTATGCTGTCCTTCAAGTTCACAAAATGGTGGTCAAAGGTATATGTGTGCATTAAAAGCAATAGTAAAAGGAAAGGAGTAATTCTACCTATATTGTGAGGTCTTTTATCAATAAAACAAAAGCTTTCTCGGAGTCCTGTGACCTTCAGACTTTAGATGATCATTTGTGGATTTTATCTTACAAACATGGCCATCTGTAACTCAAGAGAAGCTAAGAAAGCCACTCTAATTGGAATTAGCAAGAGAGAACTGGTTTGCAAATGGAAGTTGTCCTACCCAACTGATGGGATGAGACACATCAAGCAATCTTTGACCACAAATTGTTCCATAAAAAACTGTGATGAGAGCAGAATGGAAAGTCTTTCAGTTAATACACTGACATTTTGTTTTATGTATATGTGTCTTGTATAAATTTTATGTGATCTTTTTCTGACAGAAATAAACATATATGAAAACAGAGAAAAATTCCATTTCTACACTGCAGGGCCATTCCACTATATAGATTAGCAACTCTAAAGGGGACTGTCTATGTATCCTCTCCCAAGTTAAAAGCTAGAACCCCTTGACTTCACTGTTCAAACAAATGTGTTGGGTTTTGAGGTTTGTTAATTATCATTACTCTTCCCTTTATATAGATTGTGAATAAGGTGAGAAATAGGTATAGTTTTCAGATTAAGGTATTTATTTCAGCTTTGCTAATGATAAATCTGGACTAAACAATATAACTTTCATCAGGGGCTGAATTTTAGTCCTCCTCCTACTTCTCCTGTTACAATCCATTCATATACGTGGAGAATCATAGCTTTATTAAAACTCATTGCAATGAAAGAGATAGAGTTAGGGTTAGACAGAGGGAGGGACAGAAGGAGAGGGAGGGAAGGAGGCATGGGGGGCATGGGAGGGGAAAGAAAGAGAGAGGAACTCAATCTGCCTTAATTGGGATATTAGATGTCTGGGAAGTTCTGATGCATGTGAAGAGATCTGCCTTTGTTATTTGAGCAATTCCTCAGTGTGCATGTTGATGACAAGAACCTTTCTCTTACCATTAAACCTGAAAAATCCAGGTATTTGCTTTCCTAGATAACCTCACGACTAAAGCAAAAGTACTAGTCCTAGACTCCAGTAATCAGATGCCTCTCTCCCAGACCCTGAATCAGCAACTGAAGAAAGATGAACTATGTAAAATCCAGGACTGCTGTGGCAACAGCAAATCCTGCTTCTGGGACAATGATGGCAGTGGTGCCAAGACTGGGATTTAGTGTTGAATCATAGAGGTGGCAGCCGTATCAGCCTTCAAATCCATTTTCCCTTGTAGAAAAGAAATAGTGTTCTCACTGAATGCACACTGTCACATCATTTTGGACATGGTTCTCTTTGCTACTGAGTGACCCTACATGAGCCAGTTTAAGCTAAATTATGTTGTTTAACAAATAAACCAAAATCTCAGGGGTGAAAAACAATAAGCATTTATTTCTGGGATATTCCAGAAATTTATTTCTAGGAATATTCCCTAATGGGACATGCTGAGTTTATGAGAGAGAAGAGAGATGCTAGAAATAAAGCTGCTTTTCAGAAGTGGCGTAAAAATACTCCATTTACATTCCACTGTCCAAAGAAAGTCACAGAACAAAGTTTGATGTTAGTGGGATGGGAGCCATGTGTTTATTTTTATCTCCTGTGTATTATTTAAAAACGTGATTCTTAAAATATTTTTAGCAATACTGTGAGCTATGCAATATCATTTCAGTACACTGCTTTTCTGTAAGAGTTAGTTTCTGTGGCTTGCAACTGGATTCATGAATACCCCTAGTAAACAGGGACTAAGCCCTGACTTTGGTGCTCTGACTACACACAAACAGGAGCAGAAAAAGAACCATGAAGAAGACAGAACAAGTTGGTAAAATCACTGGCATAAAAATGTTTCCCAATTCTACAGTATAGCATAGTGGTTAAGCACTGGCTTTTGGTACCATAATGCTTTGGTTAGAATCTCAACTCTTGTGCATATTACTCCTGTGACCTAGGGCAAAATATTAAACTGTGTCCAGGTTTCACTGTCTGCAGAAAGGGAATAAGGTACCGACTTCCTAGGGCTGTTGTGGGCATTAAGCGAATTAACTTATGGACATGGAACAGTGTGTGAACCATAATGGACATTTAGTTTTAGATATTAGTGCAATCACTATTTTCATTGTTACCCTAAGAACACAGCTGAAGATTTTTAGCCTCTATTTTATGAAACATGGTGGATGTGTGCCTGGGTGGCTCAGTTGGTTAAGCATCCGCCTTTGGCTCAGGTCATGATCCCAGGGTCCTGGGATCGAGTTCCTCATCAGGCTCCCTGCTCAGCAGGGAGTCTCCTTCTCCCTCCTCCTCCCCTCCACCAAGCATGCACTTTCTCTCTCTTGTGAAAATAAATAAAATTTAAAAAAAAGAAAAGAAATGCGGTGGTAACCCAGGAAAATGCAGAAAATGGCTCTCCTCTCCAGAATGAAGCAAGAAGTCTGAGCAGGATGAGGTCAATGTGAGCCTGAGTAATTATTTTAAATCACATCTCACAGAAGTTAATCTTGAGTGTATACTATGGCCAGCTGTATTTGCTTATCAGCCCCTCCAGTGGTTTGGCAAGCCAACCAACCAGAAACCCAGCATGGCACTCATGTTAAGTTTCCACATAAATGTTATTGCTTAGGAATATCCTCTGGGGCAAATTTGTTAGAAAAATATTTCACTAGACAGAACTTAGTCCCATTTCATTTTAAAGGAGCGGCTGATAATACAGTGCCTCCGATCTTGGCTGAAATATTGCCTTGTTGCTATATATATAAGAGCTTAATGACAATATCAGTGAAGAAAAAATTATATTCCGAACCTTTCCACAGTCCATTGTGTCAAGTGTACTATGCACCAAGTAATGACACTTGCATAGGGACTTAATGTTGTCAGTTGGGTCTAACATATTAAATTTCATTCAACATAAATACTACAGTTACAGAGAGAAAGTAGGAAGGAAGGAAACTTGCTATCATTAGGGACCTATCTGATAGTTCTTTTCGCAGTTTAACAATAGAATTTGGAATGGAGAGCTTCAGGAGGTAAAGGACAAAGTGGTACTCAGCACTTAAAATTCCTAAATAGAAAAATTTCTGCTGATTGCACTTTTTAAAAACCGAAATAAAATAAGGACATGAAATGGAGAAATAAGTTTCTCCACTTTTTTTTCTTCACTTTCACTGGGAATAAAAAGAAATTTCATTATCCAGTGGGGGGTGGGGGGAGATAATGATCAAGTAAGTTAAATAGTTTAAAATTGGAAGTTGCAGAAATATGGGAGGTATAAATGTAATACATTTATTCAAACACAGCACACAGCTATTATAAATAGTTATACCTCTAAATGAACTATTGATTATGCAATATGTGTAATTTTAGAAGAGTAATATTATGAAAAACAACATTTGCATTTTTCTGACTTATTTGAAAATTTCAGATATTCTTGTGAATTAGTGTTTGTTTTAATGAGTTCCTTAGGTTTTAAGAAAAGACCAAAAAATGACATAAAGCTGAGAAAACATACATATATCTATTTTAGGATACTTCACAAATCTGTAATTACATTGCATTAATTTACTTTATTATAAAAAAAAAAAACAAATGTTTAAAAACCAGTTTTTAAATCATGCTGACTTTCCAAGGGGCTACATTTTTGGAAATAACCCAGCCCAAATTATCTTTGATGGCAAATAGGTAGCCATGACAACATCTTTGAGAAGCCAAAGAGCATATATGACCCACTATATATTGTTAATCTGTAACATGGATGGGAAAAATTTCTCTAATTAATTTGAAATATTTACAAAGATGAAGGTCTTTTTCAATTAAAAATTAAGACATATAGGGGGTTAGGCAGGAAATATAATGAGAAGAGGGATGAAAAAGTAAAATATCTGTTGATTAAATTAATAAAATCAATTAGGCACATTGCTAGATGCTTTAAATGTGTTCTATGATCCATGACATTTCTATGAGAGGAGTAAAGAACCCTATTTTTGCATTTGGGAAAGCTCAAATTCAGAGAGATAAAGTAATTTTCCCAAGGTCACATGATTGACAAAGGGCAGAGATAGACTAGGATGCACTCATCATCATACATCGCATTAGGACTTCAAATCCAATGACAAAATCTACAGTTACAGACGTTATGGAAGAAGGAAATTAAATCAAATAAACCAGATATTCCACAGATATGTGCCCCAGGTCAAGGTAGAGGAAAGGCAAAAAATACTTGAATCTGAAGTTCCTCTCCTCAAAAAATGCATACCACATTAGATGCATGCAATAATACAGTCCAGTTGTAAAGTAAAGGTCAATTATCATAGTTTATTCATTTAGATGGACATATAGCATCTAAATCAATGGACACACTTACAACTTAAAGATTAGGAAAGGGGAAAAAGATTAATGAATGAAAGCACATCTTATATTGAAAATGTATTTAAAATAACGTTAACAGCTTCATTGAAGTGTAATTGATATAGGAAAAACTGTATGTATTTAATGTGTACAATTTGAGGAGTCTATTCATATGTAAACACTTGTAATACCATCATCATAATCCAGGTAACAGCTATATTCAACACCTCCCAGACTTTCCTTGATGGGAGGGTAAGAACACTTAACGTGAGATCTAGCCTTTTGAAAAATTTTGAAATTTACAATACTGCACCATTAACTGTAGGCACCACATCTTATAGCAGATCACTAGAACGTATTCCTCTAGCATAACTAAAACATTAAACTCTTTGAATAACAACTCCCCATTTTCCCCAACCCCTAGCCCCTGACAACCACTACTGCTTCTTTGAATTTGACTATTTTAGGTACCTCATCTAAGTGGAATCATGCAATATTTAAAATGCAATACTTTAAGTATTAATTCTTGGCTATGGAAAATACTATTCTTTCTCAATGACTGCTGTTCCTATATTGAGCCTAATGTTTACAATTTTCAAAGTTCAGTCATGGTTAAAAATTACTTTAAGATATACATCAGTTAATTGAGTATTCAATCTGGAAGATTCAGATACTTTCAAGATAATATTGTGCAACAAGCACAGTATTTTTTTTAACTTTACCAATGACACATGAACCATTCTTGTGAAAACTTCAAACAATACAGGCCAAGCAAAAATACACCTTTCTTTTCTCTCCACAACACCCTCCTCCTCAATAGAAATGACTGTTATTTACTGTGATCATTTTAGTATGTTTCTTCTAGAACTCTAGTTTATTACATGTGTCTATATATGGGTTGTATGTATGTGTGTATGTATATGTATATATACATATACATATGCATAAACACACACAGTATATGCATATGAATTATGTATGCACACATACTTACAGTGTTTGCTTTGAGTTTCTGAGAGCTGAAATGAAATCACATTGTATGTATTTTACCATCAGTCTTTCACTCAGGATTGAGATTTTCCATGCCAATTACATAGATCTATCTTATTATTTTAACTGCTGCATCACATTTCAATTAGTAAAGGTTTTCACTGTTACAAAACATTACAGGGAACATCTTTGTGATAATTTTATAGACTAGAATCCTGAAACTGAAATTATTTATTATGCAATAATGAGTTATGCTTCAAAATATAGTAGGTACACTGAGAACCAATACTGAATATGAGTTCCCGTTCACTCTAAAATTCTTCAATGTATATATCTGTTTAACTGCTCTCATCTTGTGAAGGAAAAAAATACCAATGTATTAATTTGCAAAACATGGTTTACTTGTGAGGTTGAACTTACATTCATATTTTATTAGCTAGATGGTATTTTTTTTTCCATAAAATTGTTCTTAATATTATTAGGCCATTAAAAGCTGAAGTGTATTTCTTTGTTTAGTGGTTTGTGGGCAATATTAATATTATTAAATCTTAATATTAAATAAGACTAATAATTTCCTCTTAGAATTGAAGATATTTTTCTCCCAAACTGTCACTTGTCTTTTAACTTTGTGTATGTTGCTTAAATGCCCTTCCTTTTTTTGTTAAAGTAGTACTGAATTGTGCTTACTTGGCCTATTATCTACAGAGCTGATAGCAAATAAACTTTTCCTTAAGTCTATTTCAGATGTTACTGGTTAGTATGCATCTCTACATTCTATCTATATTAATAAGTGACTTATTTATACTAGGTTTTCAAATCAAGCAATGAAAAACTCATTTTGTAGCTACATCTAAAAGATGACGTAAATGTAATTATTTTAAGACCTTGGTTAAATCATTTGGTAGCCTTCATCCTTCTAAAACTTTCTGTGTGTGTGTGATCTCCAAGCTAATGTCTTAAGGCCAGGTACCTTGATAGAAGATTCTGAGTCTCCAGCTACTAAAGATCACTCAGAGTTACCTTTGTAGTCCCAAAATTTATCTACAATTTCCTTTTCAATAATAGCCTATAAAGAGAATTTTCTTTTAATCCGACCAACAAGTGGTAGAACACGGAGAAAGGCAGTCATGAAAGCACAGCTTCACATAACCATATCAATGAAAAGGAGTTTATTTTACAATCTCCTTGTATCGTTTTAGATGCTGTTTCCGGGTTCGTCTTCACGAATCACTGTTTTTCATGCTACCCACTACTAAAATTCTAATAGTTCCCTGTTGCCTACAGGTCACTGTAAGACATACTGAAATTCAAGGCTCTGCATAATCTGGTCTTACTGTACCTGTCTCTTCTTATGTCTCACTTTTCACTCCCTCTTGACTCAGTAATGAATCCTGCACGCCATCTAGGCTTGCAGTTTGGCCCTATGTGGGCTAGCGGTTTGCATTTTCAACTCTAAGATCTTGAGTAAAATGGTTGAAATAATACACTATAATTGTTAGACTCAGACTTTATATTAAAGGCAATGAGGGGATACTGAGTAGTTTATCTTCTCTCATCAAAAAGAGGAAGATAAATCTTAAAAGGGCTTATATAACACCTTTCATTTCTTTTTATTCTCTTTTAGCCCTGAATAAAACATAAATAGCTGATTTAAAAAGTTATGTGCAATAGTTAACAATATCAAAAAAATTATTTTTTATTAGATATCTGAATTCCAAACCAGGAAAGACAAAATACATACAGGAACTTCTAAATCTTTTTCCCAGCATGTTGTTCTTTTTGGACATTTGTATTTCAGTTTTATAAATGAAATTCTAGGCTGTAATTTATTGAATGATACAATAATGTAGCAAAAAAAATTTCATTGGCAATAATGAGAACTAAAGTTTTTAAAATTCCAATTTAGTATGCGTGAACATACTCAATAATTTTCTGACTTTTTTGAACATTCTAAAATATAGACAGAAAATAGGATACAATAGATTATTCAGATTAATTAAATTTTAATGTGCCTTAATATTCATGTGTGTGTAATGGATTTGGTTTATACTACTAGAATCCTGGTTTAGAAAAATTACATTGAGTAATGCCTCTGTGTACACATTAAATGCTATATAAATGTCTGGGGAAAACTTGTATTTATATTTTATTTTACTAAGAGTTAAAGTATACATTTTGAATGAATGGATCACTATTCATTACTTCCTGCTTCTGCCTTTATGGTAATCATTTGGGGTTCTAAACTTGGTTTAGTCTCCATGACATCTCCAAATGAAATTTCGAGCCAAAAAAACACAAATAGAAGTTTGGACACATATGGATGATTTTTGATAAAATCATCCTCAGAAGTAAAGTGCATTGAGAGGACTAGAAACAGGCTTTGGAGAAAAGTAAAAATTATAGACAAGACTATGACAATAAGGTAAGTATATTAAATATACAGATGACCAAATCCACCAAATTTTCCCTTTGGTGAGGAACATGACTGGGAGAAAAACAAAATGTTAAATTGTGTTCCAAGTCCATTTTGAACTGGTCATAAAAATAACATGAAAGATAAAATATAAAATTAAAAAGTTACAAATGATTTATCTACCTGTGTTTATATGTTCCCTTGCTGTGCTGGTTGTGTAAGCGCTTTATTTATTTATTTATTTATTTATTTATTTATTTATTTATTATTTTTTGACTTGGTAAATATCTAATTTATTTTTTTTTAACCAGGGATCAGGGATATTTTCAAGAGTAAGAAAAATCAGTTTATTCTCTTACTTACAAGTAGTTATTTGGTTGTAAGCGATAGACACCAAACGGAAAAAAAAAATGTGTAGGATACTTTACAGTTTACAGAATTGAAGAAAGAGTTTAGCATTCAGTTCTAAGAAAGAACAGATATCAGGGAAGCTCCAGTGAGCTTAACCTCTTAGAAACTGAGTGCACAGAGAGTAGAACTGCTACGAAAATTGAAATTTGTTAGAGAAGCACTTCATTTAAAGATTGAAGTCCCTGAACACAGTCCTGGAACCCCCTCTTAGCATCTGGTTCTCTGTTGCCCATGAGCAAACTACTCAACTTCTGACCATTCTGACTTTGAACACTGAGTTCTTTTTTTGCTGCCTTTCCTGCTTGATTCATAGCAAGCATAATAGATATTCATATAAACAAAACAATGAGATCATTGTCTCCTCCACAATTCTGGATGTCATATGCCTATACATTTTCCTAACTGAAAATGTGAAATTGCTAAATCTTGACACTGTGTCTTGTCTTTCTCCATCTGAACATTGGCTCCTCTATAAGTATCTCTCCCACTTTTTAAAAATTCTGACGCATGGTGTAATGACAGGACCCACTCCCTCTTACTACTTGCTCTTCATCAGGAATCTTGAGATATAGGTTTATATTTTCTTCTTCAAGGATAGGTATATTTTTCGTGATTTTCTTTAAAATACCTATAGAATGACACATTTGTCTCAAGGTATCAGAAAAGGAACACATATTAGTTTTAAATGATATTGCTATTGACTCCAAAGACTAAAAGATCACATTCAGAATCTGAGATGAAGCCACTACTGAATTTTCTGAATTTTCAGACATGACTCATAATTTATGAATTTATCTCTTAGGAGATGTTACTCCATTCTATTATCTATCTGCACTAAGAAAAATGAGAAAATATGTCAAAAATAATTATTACCTGTGGTTTATTATTTGAATCATTTATTTATAGCAATGTTTAATGTTCATTAAAAAACATAGGACACAATTTTTATCAATAAGTATCTTCTATTCTAGAATGGAGAGGCAGACATAAAAGTCAAAACTTCATAAAAAATTATGTTCCTTTTTTTATAATAAATTGTTTTATAAAGGATTATAATAAAAATAATAGTATGAGCTTTGGGATATATATATATATGTATATATATATGTGTGTGTGTGTGTGTGCATATATATATATATGCACATACATATTATAAAAGAATACGTATGTGATCCCTTATTCTTCTCTTTAAGTTTTATAATTTAATTGGAACAACATTATAAGTAAATCTGAAAAAAAATTTCCTACTCTGCCATAATGTTTTTTCACAATTACCTAAATCTACTTTTGATCCCAATCAAACATGAGTACAACATAGATATCTTCAAACTGGATGGAATCAAGAAATTTACCATCCATAGCCATTTGCTGAGATATTACTTAAGGATAAGCTCTAACAAAATGAGAAAGCTAGAAGAAATTACATGAGGATTCACGTGAAAGAGACATATAGGCTAAGCAGGACTGGGTACTAAAGATAAGCCTTGGAAGAATGGAGGGGTGAGATGAGTACATTCTAGACTAAGGAACTAGTATGTAAAGAACTACAACACAATAGCTTCATCTGACACATAGGGTATGACATGGAATCAAAGGAAATGATAACAGCTTCAGTCAAATCATAGAGGACCTTCCTTACCCACCAAATGAAGGAATTTCAGTTTTATCCTATGGATAATGAAATTGGCTAGCAAATAAAAGCACACATTTAATAAGAACATGGCATGTATTAGAGATGAGACAAGGAAATCTAAGTAGGAAATTGGGTAGATATAGAAGTTAAAGAATACGAACGATGTAGCTAGTTCAATGTAAGATACAGGAATCACAGGAATTACATGGCTTGACACTAAATTCTAGGCACTCAGAAATAAGAAAGCACTATGACTGGCCATGTATATTTACACATTCCTTTGAGGATCTGTATAGTATTAATTCTCTTTCTTCAAACAGGATTTGATAGGAGGAAATAAATGAATGACTTCAAGGTCATAGTATAGAAATGAAAGACAGTTGCAAAAGACACTATTATTCTCAGAATTTTAGTCAAACGAAGAAAACACATATGAATTAACATTAACAATTGCCCCCTTTATTTTTTGCTCAATGACAAATAAAAATCAAAATTACTTCTTCTCTCCCTTATTGGTTATTAAAATGATTCAGACATTGGGCACCTGGGTAGCTCAGTTGGTTAAGCAACTGCCTTTGGCTCAGGTCATGATGCTGGAATCCCAGGATCAAGTCCCACATTGGGCTCCCTGTTCAGTGGGGAATCTGCTTCTCCCTCTAACCCTCCCCCCTCTCATGGTCTCTCCTCTCTCTCTCTCTCTCTCTCTCTCTCATTCTGTCTCTCTCAAATAAATAAATTTTAAAAAATCTAAAAAAAATTTTTTCAGACATTAAAAGTAAGGGTATGTGCTACGGTAAGTGCTGTGAATTCTGTAAGACTGATTAATCAAAGACCTGTACCCCTGAAACAAACAATACATTAAATGTTAATAAAAAATAAAATAAAAAACTAGAAAGAATTAAAATTCAAATACATAAATTCAAAATAAAAAAAAAATAAGAGCCATAGCTAAATATTACTAACAGCTCACTAACACAAAAAACATAACTTGAATGCATAAAGTAGACTAGTTTTAAATTTAAATCAAAGTTGATGCATATGATTTTCCCACAAAACAGTTTCTTAGTCATAAAGATAACGATCTACAAAAACATGTATAATAAGCATCACGAACAGAGGCAAGGTTACTCATCCTTTCTTAGTTTGATTTTCAGTAGCCTTGACACAAATATTGCTTCATGTTTATTCACCTATTCTTAGTATTTAGTTTATCTTTCCTACTCAAAGCAGAAGGTTAACAAGGATGACAGCACAGATGGTGACTTTTTCTTCTTCACAAGTCAAAGTGATGAGCCTTATAAAAGACTGTCACATGCATCCTCTCACCTGTCTGGTCCCTTCTGTGCCCCCATCTGCATGGAGCTAATTTGATGACTTGTACTTCCTTGACCTCTTGAAAACCAGGCTTTCAGGATCAGCTCAGAAAGTGATCAAAAAGCCTTAGGTTTTATTTTTAATAGTATATATGTCATATTAGCAAACCAGTTTTATGATAGGTCAAAGTATGCTAAATATTTTTTTAAACTTGAATTTCAAATGCCTTTAACTTTCATGATTAGTAGCTACTTTAATGTAAAGTCTAATGGCCCTTTTGAGTCAACACATATTATCTTTTAACCCCAGCTTTATTGAGATATAATTGATATATAATATTGTGTAAGGTGTACAACCTGTTGATTTGATACACTCTTATATGGCAATATGATTCACCTCCATCACATCACATAATTATCTTCTTGTGTGTGTGTGGTGAGAACAAGATTTAAGATCTACTCTCTTGGTAACTTTCAAGTATATGATACATAATTGTTAACTATAATCTCCATGCTGTGCATGAGCTCTCCATAGTGTTTATCCTGTAACTGTAAGTCTGTACCATTTGACCAACATCTCTTCATTTCTCCCCATCCTCCAGACCTTGGTAATCATCATTCTACTCTGTTTCTACAAGTATGGCTTTTTTATATTTCACATACAAGTGATATCATATAGTATTATCTTTCTCTGACCTTCACTTAGCATATGCCCTCAAGATCTATCCATGTCACTTGTGGCAGCATTTCCTTCTTTCTCATGGCTAAACAATATTCCAATGTATTCCTATACACACACACACACGTACCTATATGTGTGTGTGTGTGTGTATATATATATATATATTATACATATTGTATGTGATATTTTGTATACATATTATATATACTATATATATGTACATACACTTACACATAACACATCTTTATTATCAAGCTAAGAAAAAAACTAAACCAATAAGGTATTATTTAAACTGAAAACAATTTTCCTTTCCTCTATTCTGCTGAATAAATGCAGATACTATTAAATCAATGTCAATTCTATTCTTCCAGGTGAGTAATGTTTGTCATATTTTTTTCAAAAATTTGCTTTAATATGGTATTCCTGGTGAGATTGAAGAGGTGCGTATTTTTTTTCACAGTGCCAATAGTCTGTTCTCATATAAACCTGAAGTAAGCTGACATTTTACTCTCTTCCTACTTCTGAATGGATTGCACATTCCCTTTTTCAAAATTGCTGATCTTCTTTCCCTATATCCTTCAAGTAAATGCCTGCAAATATATACAGGTCTGGCTTGGTCCTGGTTGTAAAAAAAAACAAAAGTAAATGGATAAAAGCCTTCACTAGGACCCTAATTACTGTTTTGTTCTTTCCTCCCACTTTTTTTAAACAATGGATTTTCAAAAGTTTGTCTATTAATGGTAGCTTCCAAATATTTCTACTTCACTTTCTTTCTCTTGTCTTTCATTCTGACTACTATATTTACCTTTTATCTTAAGTCGTTCACTCAGTATATTGGGCATGTCATTCAGGGCATCTTCCAGGTCCAAGTTTTAATAGATATAATTACCCCCACACATCCTCTGTTAAGCCAGAGTTCTAGACTATGTTTTATAAAGGTTGACTGTTGATTGGACTATGAGCAGGAAACTAAGCAAGTGAAGATTACTTTTAGATTAGGTGGAAACCGATGAAGTTGCTAGAAGCAAAAGACCAGCTAGTTCATGAACTTATCAATAAGGTTAGACTAATTTGTGAGATCCTTACAACTGATTTTCTTTAAAACATATGGGGACAAAGGGTCCATTTTATGGTAAAAGAATGGAAAAGATACTCAGAAGAAGCAGAGTCATATAAGCAATATATAGACCCTAAAATTCAAATTTTTTTTGCAAGAGTGTCCATAAGTCTTAGTGATGTTCAGGTCCCATTAATGT
Source organism: Ailuropoda melanoleuca (assembly GCF_002007445.2). NCBI lineage: Eukaryota > Metazoa > Chordata > Mammalia > Carnivora > Ursidae > Ailuropoda > Ailuropoda melanoleuca. The sequence continues at coordinate 36,647,782 of NC_048232.1, read as the reverse complement.
GTATCCTCAGGAAGCAAGGTGAACATGGACAATATTGAGTAATCCAGTCTTAAAAAAAAAAAAAAGGAAGAAGATAATCTGCTCCTTTTTTTTAATGATTTTTTATTATATTATGTTAGTCACCATACAGTACATCCCCAGATTCCGATGTAAAGTTCGATGCTTCATTTAATCTGCTCCTTTTATAATCGTAACTGTGACTATAGGAAAGAACACAAAAGTAGCAGGCATGGTGGAAATTGGCTTCGCCCCTATTCAGCACCTGAGAAGAGTTTTTATCTTGTAAAAACAACTGAGTCTCTAAATTCAGAAAATGTGGAAATTCATATTAATGTTACTAACAGGACTAAGTTTTTATTTTGATTATTTTTGTTGTTACCTTCTATTTATGTTAAGTTAATGTTCTATTTATTATAAGATGACTTTTTAAAGAGGATTTAAAGGCCAAATTTTGAGGTTTGGAGGGGTTAAAATCATTATAGGAATAGAAATAAGATTCTCCTGTAAAATGGAACTAGGTCAGGAAGTAGCACGACTCAGTACAGATGCTTCTTCCCAGCTGCAGCAAATTTAATCATAGGGAGGTGGCCAGGTTCTTTGGCAAGCTGTAGCCAGAGCTCTGGAAATGGATGCCAAACGATACAACTGTCCATTTCCATTGATAGATTCACTACAAAGAGTGAATATAACCAGCGATGCCCAGAAATTAGGGGATAGGGGATAGGTTCCCTTCCCCATACCCTCAAGGTTGGATTGGATTCACCAGTTGTGGTCATCAACTACGAAGTGGTAATGTCGAGTCTGGGAGGCAGTGAAGAAGCTAAAAGGCTTGGAGACCCTAAGGCAGCAGATTTTAAAGTATGCTAATATATACAATCCTGTGGGGGCCCCAAGAGTGAGTCCTGCATGTCCCTAGAGCCAGGCTGTGCGGCCAACAGCCCCAAAGACGGGGCACGGAGAGTAAAAACCCTGCTTACACATTAAACCGGGGCCCAGACACAATCCAGGGGTGAAAGTAAACATGGGGTCCAAGTCTTACGACGCAAACCTGAACGAACCTCAGACGCAAAAACCGGGGCGCAAACACACCCCAGAGGTGCAAGCAGAGCCTCTGGGGTTAAAACCACCCCGACACAAACTGGGTGAGCCATGGGGGGGTGCATGCTGGGAACACAGCCCTGGATAGGACAACAATGGGACCAGCTGAGCAGCCGCCCAGTCTACGCCGGCCAAAGCCCCCCCCCCACCCCATTCCCGGTGAGACCGTTTACAGGTTCGGCTCTTGGAGTCCGCGTTGGGGTATCCGGCGAGAGGGAGGGTTTGCAAGGAAGAGGTTTGGGGGCTCCTACCCCAGTTGCACGTCTTAAAAGCTGTGGTGCCCAACATGGCCTTCTCCCTCAGGGCTCCCGTGCCCTCCCCTCAGCTCCAGGCCTCATGGCAACACCTGGCAGGCTCTCCTACCTGCTTCCAGGCGCCGTCGACCAGGTGCAGGTACTCCGGACCGCCTGGTTCCACGTGGAGCAGAGGCCTCGTGCGTCCCAGAGGGGGGACCCGAAGTTCTCCTGCGTCTCTCCATCTTGAGCTGGGCAGCTGCACGAAGTGAGTCAGCGCCCCAGCGGGGAGTGAGGGGGCCGCCGGCGTCCTCCTGCTCCGGGCGCTCACGTTGTCTTGTCTCACAGGTGATGGCTCGTTCGTGCTCCTGCGGAGGAGTTCACGCACGTGACTGAGCATGAGCGAGAGGGCAGTGGCGAGCCTTGAGCCGGTTGTGTTCACGCGGCGGAACCGAGGGGGCTGGCATCGCTATGCACTCTTAAGCAGTAGGGAAGAAATAATCCCCAGAGAAAAAAATGTCTCTGCGAAGTTGATTGATAATATGATTGATTATAATATCATAGTTTCCTCAAATGAAAACTGTATCTTGCAGAAGATGAATCTTTTTCTGAAGATTTTTAGATTATCCAAAGAATATTTTTTATCTATATTTCTTATAGCATGAATCACTATTTCTGCTAATTGGTAATAGAGCCATAGGCATGTGATAAGGACCACTGGTACCTGAGAGGGTGGAGAGCCCTTTAGTATCTACAGGAATACTGCCAGTAGACAAATCGGTGACTGATTGGGTACTTACCATGGGCCAGCCTCTGGACGTAACACACATCCCCACCCTGTACATCCTGACAGCTGCCCTAGGAAGTACACGTTGGCCTGCATTAAAAATTAGGAGGGGGGAGAAAAGCATTTTTCATTTCTCTTACAGTATTTTTCATCGCTAGCATTTCTTTTCGATTCTTAGAATTTCTTTCTGCTTACATTGCCCATCTGTTCTTGCATGCCCTTTTCCTCCATTAATCAAGGTTGTTTTAAATTTCCACCTAATAATTCCAACATTCCTGCCATGTCTTGTGCTGCCTTTTCTCTCTTCAAATTGTGGAAGATTTTTTGTTTTTGCCTTTAGGAATGTCTTATAATTTTTTCTTGACAGCCAACCTGATGCACTGAGTTAAAAGAATTGCTATAAATGGATCTTTAATGTGTTGGGGGGGGGGGGAGGAAGCATACTATAGTCCTATGGTTACCGTCTCACCACTCTCACCAGTCTTTTAGTGAGGGTATGCCCCTGGACTGTGAATTTTACAAGTGTTTCTCAGTTTTTTTTCTCTCCCCTTAGGTAAGAAATGACTCCAGTGGTCTGGATTTGGGTCTTTCCCTCTCCTTTATATAGACTAGAGCTGGTTAGAGTTGGTATTTCCCTTCCCTAGGTCAGTTAGTCTCTGCTAATACGTCAGCAGGTTAGCTCTGGTTAACTGGTTTCTGTTGAGGTCAAACCCTGTTAAGAATAGAGTGCTCAGGTGAATTTCAAAATGTTTCCTTTTCCCATCCCCCTGAAGGGGAGTCAGAGATATCACAACGTAAGAAGGACCAGTCCTGCTGATGACTGTGCAGATGGAGGAACGGGACTGGGAGTTAAGGAACATAAGGGCCCTCTAGAAGCTGGGAATGACCTCCAGCCAAAAGCCAGCAAGTAAATGGGACCTCAGTCCTACAATCATATGGAACTGAGTTCTGCCAACAACCTGAATGAGCTTAGAAGTAGATTCATCCCAAGAAACTCCAGAAAAAAAAAAAAAATGCAGCCCTTGCTGACAACCTGATTTCTGATCTGTGAAATCTAGGTAAGAGAACTGAGCTGCACTGTACTTAGATTTCTGATCTACAGAACTATAAGATAATAAATTTGTGTTGTTTTAAGCCACTAAATTTGTGGTAATTTATGATGACAGCAATAGAAATCTAATACATCAGATTTATTCCTCTTTTATAAATTTCCCCATCAACCTTTTACCAAATGCTTTTAGCATTCACTATTGATCATTTCCCAGATCCATTATTTCATTAGAGACTGCAAAATAGTAATATAAAAATTCTATCATTCTTCCTGCATTTATTACCTGTAATTTTTGTGTGTGTGAAGAAGACTTTGTCTTATTAACTATTGGTTATCCAACAGTATAAACACAGCGAAACCAGTGCTCCTCCTTTCACTTTATTTACCACTTTTAAGAATAAGTTAGTGTTTTAGTTGGTGCAGAAAGTTTATTTGAGTATCATTATGAATACATGCTTTCTATGTATTTAATATGTTTGGGTCACTGCATTTAAAATTCTCCAGTCTTTGTCAACTTGCAAACTGTCTCATTTCCTTGGACATGAGTCAGTTCTTTTATATATCATCCTTTCTTCCTGGAACTGTGAGATAAGAAGTTACCCTTGCATAGTTACCCTTGCATAGTTCTCCAAGCCTAGAATCAACTATTTCCCCCCCACCAAGAACTCCCTTATTTATTTGTAGGAAATAGTATTTAGACATTATCATCTGGGTGATAGGTGAACTCATTGCAACTGATTTGTTATTGCTTCTTGGATTTTAGACTGCACTGCTAGTCTACTGAAAAAAGTCATGAGTTCCTACTGGTATTTTCATTTCAAATGTGAGACTACAGATGTTTTATTAAATTTTTCTTTTACTTATTTTGACTTATTTTAAAGACACTAACAAAGTTATTTAATGTATCTTAAAGTATATACATTATGGTTTCGAATACACACACACACACACACAAAATAAAAACACTGAATAGACTTTTTCTTTACATTCTTTTTGTTCTTAGCACACATGCCCCTGGAAATGTAAATAAATACTGTGTTTTAGAATGTTTTGAAACATGTTTCATCTATGCAGTTGTATTACAGTATGTCATCCACATTGTCATCATATTATAATGTTAGCTTTTTTCTCTGATTTAATAGTTTTTAAGAAAAACATACATTAAATGGTTCTAAATTAAAAATTATGGACAAGTTGCATTTAGAAAAGTTAAACTTTAATTGTAGCCCTACTGTTGCCTATTTTCTTATGGAAAACCATTTTTAATAACATTTTATTTATCCTTGCAGTGTTTCCCTTTGAATAGAAGTACAAAACATGTTCTGTCGGATAGGAAGGAAAGCCCAGCAATCTTGAGTCCCACATACCCACTCCCTTCTCCTAAATCACCAGTCGTCCAAGAGATGTGAATGAGGATCTTGGAAGAGACCAGGACTTTAGGTTAGCTCAAATCCTTTCAAAAACGACCAGGAATTTATACATCCTTTGTAATATGTATTTTTCCTGCCTTGCCTAGTTTAAAGTCAAGTTTGATAGACTGTCTCTGCAACAAAATTATTCTTAAACTTTCCAATCAATATTTGTTTTTTAAAAAATCTTATTTAAACTCCTCTCATAACCAGCATGTGAAAAAAACTCTTTTGAATGTTTAATTGGGTAATAATTTATAATCTTACTTTTATAGACAAATACATTGACTTTAGTTTAATGGTTTAAAAGTTGAAAAATGAGACTTTAAATTTGAAAGACATGAAGGATATATGGCTTTATATAACTTTTTACTTCACTAACACTGTTCTCCAACTTCTGGTCATTAAAAGCTAGTATATGAATCTTATCACCTTTTACGGCCAGAATGAAAGAGACATGCATATCATTAATTAGAATTCAAAAACTTACATAAACAGTAAATGCCTTGTCTCATTTTAACAAAATGGGTATTAATATTTTAGAAAATATTTGTGATAGGATTCTTATATGGAAAAACTATTATTTTTTTCTTCCTTCCTTATGTTTATTTACTAGGAACAATTGACCGATCAAGGGCACTGAGATTTTTTTAATATACAAATGTCTCCATATGTATTTGAAATATCACCAGAAATACCTGAATAATTATTTTTTCATGACATGTACATATTTTTAAAATTGATACCAATATTTATTGCAGATCATTCCCCTCTGTCATCACATTACTTTGACATTTTTACCTACAATTAAGTCATAATTACTTTCCTTATAGTCTGCTGTTGAAACACAAACTGCTATCCTGAATAAGCTTATTTGAAGTCTCCCAAATTTATTTCAAAACATCTTTCAGGATGGATAATTGATGTTATGGAGAATATCATACATATTTATTTTTAATTTTACCTTTTTTCCTTTTTAAATCATCAGATATTTCTGGCTCTATCCTCAAATTCTGGAGGCACTTCACATCTTGATTCTAAACACCATTGTCATTTTTGCATATCAATAAATTTTAGTTGTCTTTAGAATATGCAAGTCATATCTACTTATTGTAAAATAGGCTGGTGTATACTGAAAATAATTTAACATCACTAGTAATCCAGTCACCAATATAACACTGCTATAGACATTTTGATGTAGTTCTTGCCATTGGTTCCCTTCTGCATGTAAATGAGTGAATATCTGTGCACACTAAACGGTATACATTTTTCACTTATTTTGATATTTTCCCAGTGCGTTCTTCAGAAATATTTGTCAGTGGTTGTTGAGTCACTATACTGTGCACCTGGAACTAATATAACACTGAACATCAATTATGTTGAATTAAAAAGTAAAGAAAAGAAAAAAAAAACCCAAACCCAAACCAAAACAAACAGAAAACAACAACAAAAAACCCAAAACAAAACCTGAGCTCATAGGCACAGAGAACAGATGGGTGGTTGCCAGAGGCAGAGCATGGGGGTGAGGGTAGAGGGTACAAAGTGGGTGAAGGGGGGCAAGAGGTACAAAACTTCAAGTTATAAAAACTATGGGATTGTAATGTACAGCATGGTGAGTATAGTTAATAATACTGTACTGCATGTTTGACAGTTGCTAAGAGAGCAAATCTTAAAAGTCCTTATCATGAGAAAAAAAAAATTGGAACTAGGTCTGGTCACAGATGTTAACTAGACTTTCTGTGGTGATCTTTTTGCAATATATACAAATATTGAGTCATTATGTTGCACACCTGAAACTAATATAATGTTATATGTCAGTTATGCCTCAATAAAAAAATGTTCAGAAAGAAAATTTACCAGAAGCTAGAAAACAGTATAATATCCAACAATCACTGGACTTAAAAGCCTTGTATACAATGGTCTTAAGTTACGGTAGTACCTTGTGCATGCACACACACACAGAGTCATATAACATACAATCGCATATGTAGGTGTGTTCTCCTTACATTATAAGAACTTGTATCAGGGCAATATATTAAAAAATAAAAAGAGGAGAAGGCCATTTATACATCTTGCTTGGAGAAGTTTCTTAACCTCTCTGGGCTTCAGTTTATTATCTGGAAATAGGGATAATAATAGTGCATATCTCATAAAATTGTTGTGAAGAGTAAATGAATGAACGCAAAGCAGTTAGTGTTCGATATGTCTAGTACATAGTAAGTGCCCATTAAATATTAGACATAATTATTTCCATCATGAAATACCGAACTTGAGGTAGTTATAACTATACTCAGTTCTTGATGAGAAAAGCTTAACGTCTAAGAGAAATTAAGCTTATATAACCTTAGCAGTAAAGCTTGTCTTTAAACTCACATCTGTATTTCATAGGCTTTTGATTCACCATGTAAAAATCAGAAATCATTTACTTTACACTGAGCATTGAGAGATCTGAATTTGGGTAAAAATTATTGAGAAATACAAGGGATACTAAAACTTGTCACAAAATTCAAAGAAAACAAAAATATTTCTCAATGGTTATGTGATTTTTCTATTGTTTGATGCATGATTACTTACAATTTTCTTGTCTGGTCATCTAATCCTTAAAGTCGTTTACATTTTTCTATAAATACAAGTAAGAAATGCTATCTTTCCCATGTATTGAATGGTTGATATAAAAGGAATGGGTCTTGGAAAGCAGCTCAAAGTATCACTTTCCCTTCACCTGGTCAGAGTAGAATGGCTTTTGTATGAATTATAGTAGGGCAACAAAAACTGTGACACTCGAGTTTCCCAAAGAGGAGGATCCTTGCGTCTGATAGAAAGAGGGACAAATCTAGAGGTATGGAGGAATAGCATGAAATCACGCTGAGTCACCATTGGGAAAGTTACTTTCTTTTCAAGTCTGTCTCTGTCTCTGTCTCTCTCTCTCTCTCTCTCTCTCTCTTATTTTTGGCAAGAAAAACACTCTTTTTGTTGCTAACATTTCATTTTTGCCTCTCTAACATTACATAATTTTCCTTTTCAAAAAGAGAAAATAGACCTCAGACTCAGAGATTTTGTGAGGCAATAGTATTCAAATGAACGCTAATATCACTATTTAGTATTTGTTTTGCTTATATTTATGTTACCCCCTCTTAAGGTAAATAAAATCAGTTTTCTATGTATAGTAGTAATGTACTTTTCCTTACTATGACTACAGGGGTGTCAGGGTACACAGATATCATGAAGCTAGAAATCCAGAAAAGTTAACAAGATGGTATTTACATATTAGTTGCCTAACAAACTCAATTCTTAACTCCTAAATTTACTCTCACTAGGAACATGTGGACATGGGATTTCCCATAAGACAATAATGATAGTGTCTCTTCTTTGTTAATAAGCATGAGTTTATTTGTGACATTCTCTTCATTTGAATTCCTAAATTAGGGGCAACACACATTAGAGGTGTTATCTATCTATGTGTAAATTAGTAATTTGTTCTCACTCAGCAGTGATAAACATACTTCTTAGTAGAATTGTGGGTAAATCACATTTGAAGCCTAATACCAAAATTTCTCTCCTGGTGATTGCTGTTCTCCCTTGCTCCAAATGAGGAAAAAATGGATGAGATGTGGTGAGTGTAAGAGACCATTCTCTCTTCGCTGTGGTAAGATACGTTGTAGGAGGTCTTTCAAACAAAGTAGGAAAAAATATGAATAATTGAAGGTGGCTCCATTTGCCTAGGCATTGAGTCAAAATCGTACAGGAAAAGAAGAATGCATAATGGATATTATACAAAGGTCACCTACGAATACACACGTGTAAATTATAAAATGAGGAGATGGCCTAATCTTGGAAATATTTTGCAAAGTAATATAGGATATTTTGTTTCAGTGAGTAATGAAGCCTTCAGGTTTTTCCCTGGTACACACAAAAGAAGAAAAATTAGGAAGGCATTGAAATGGCAAGAGGTTTTTTACTTTGCTTTCCATGTAGATTAAGGAAGCCATGATGTTCAACATCATACAATGTCATGCCACAGAACCGCATATGAAGACAATTTGTAGGATACATATAAAGAGAAAAGTTGGATTCATGAGAGTTGGGAGTGAGGAAGCTTTTCTTCAGCTTAATGCTTATTCATATTTTCAAGAATAAACTGTAAAAGGCAAAAGTTAGGAGTTATCTTTTAAAAACATTTGTGTTAAGTAAGTTGCTCTCAGTCTTTTCTTCCCTCAGGGTATTGTTTACTATGCCTTTATTACTGTAAAATGAAACAAATCACCTAACAACAAAAAAATAAAATTACATTTCAAGATGCCAATAGCAAGATTGGATGGTGATAAGAGGGGAGACTAATTAAGTCATCATCTTCTTCCAGAGGAAGATAAAGATATTTAATAATTTTTGTTAGAAAAATGTATATTTAAATACATAGATTAAAATGTAAACATAACAAAATACTAAAAATAAAATCTATAGCTTTCAAACTAATAGAGAAACATAAATGGTAATTGTCGACACACGTGTTGATTTTAGCAGAAAACAAAAAAGGAAATGAAAGGAGGAAGCAAAGAAGAGCTTCTCTGAACAGAAAACACAAAATTAGAGCATTTAAAACAAAATATGATAATTTAAGCACATCAAAAACAAAATTAAAAAAATGGTTGAATAATAAAGATATGGGAAATACATACCCCCAAACATCTGACAAAGGAAAACTGTTGTTAGCAATTTTGACATTATATAAAATAGAATGTATGTAGAAGGCATTAATAGAGAGGAATATTAGCATTATATAATAAAGGAAACAACTGGATAATGATATATTAAAATAATTAATTGGCATCTTCAAGAAATATATGGAGCAAAACCTGTCAAGGCTTATATGGAGATATTAACAACCCACTAATCATAGTGGGAAATCTTTATAACAGTCCCTCAGAAAATTGTGATCAAGTAGATGAAAAATTTTAACAAGGATATAGAAGATGTTAAAAACAAAACTAATAATCTTTTTACATTCTGGGTACTACAATCAACAGGTAGAGATAGTATGCTATTATCAAGTATACATTAAACTATTATAAAAATTGATTATATGCTAGCTCACTCCTAAGCCTCAACACATTTCAAAGAATTAATATCATACAGTCCATGTTGTCTGACCACAAAAAAAGGTAAAAGCCAAATCAGCTACTATATTTTGTAATTTTTTTTGTATAAAAGAGAATAGAAATGATATTAAGCCATCATTTCTGAAAGCTGAAAAAGTTAGTCTGACCTAATACTGTAGGAAAGTCAATAGAAACAATAAAATGCTGCCAAGGGAAAATCAAACATTTTCTAAAATAAACTAAGATTTAGGTTGCAAATGCCTTTGTGGTTTGCAGTATCAACACTGGATAATCACAGTGAAGAATTGTATAAAGTATTTTATCCACGGATTGAAACTATTGCTGAGTAGAGATATTTAAAGAGGGAGGGAGTAAACAGTTTTCACTATTGGTTGCATTAGTCTTTCTATATTATGATTAAGAAATTAGAACCTTGTTTGAACTGCGGATTAAAAATCCTAGGAGGATTCTTATTCTCCCTGCAATTGATGTTTTCTTTTATCTTTTCCTCCTCCATTAAAAATGGTATTGCTTTTGTAGCATTGGAGAGTACTTAGGCTTTATAGCATAGGAATAACCTTCAAATCCCATGGCATAAATGCTCTCTCTGTATTAGAAGGAAATATGAAATACCAGAAGGAATACAATATCATGAAAAATTGATATGAGAAATAAGAAGGAAACCGTAAGACGAAATCTGATTCTTTGACAGGAAAAGGAAAAAGTTTGAGAGTGCTCCCCACACTCTAACAAATAAATAGCATTCAGAGAATGCATAGTAGGAGGATTTTTATCCTCCGGGTAGAAAAAAAAATCCTGAAGTTTTGAAAAGCAGAAGTCTTCCTGCTGCTAATTCTGTATAGTGGCCCTTTCTTAGTTGGAAGTGACAGCACGCTGACATGCAGAGACGACTGGGGGCTGCTTTTCTGACTGTGAGTAGAAGAGCTTATTTTCTGTTCCCTCCACTGAACCAATTATACTTTTAACATCAACTCCCCACAGAGACAGTTAATACATGACAACCTTCCCTGGTCAAGCATGCCTTATTTAAACAGAGGTTTCTCTGGAGAGATTAAATGGTTTGGCACGGAAATAAATTAGCTAGTGACAGCTCTGCTCCATTTTATAGTACAGCATTAAGGAATGAACGTAGCATGTATCCAGCTATGAATTTAATGGTTAATTTCTCCAAAAAAGTCATTTTAAGCTCCCATTGAAAATGTAATGAAGAGACATATTAATAAAAATGATGGATAATTTAACAATAATCATCAAAAAAATATTATGCACCTGTGGGATAAATTAGATAACTGCTTGGTCTTGGCAAACATAATAACGTTTAATCCCGGGACTACAGTTTTAGTTCTCAGTGAAATAATATAATATGCTACATATTAGTCTAGGAATGGAAAATGCTTATTTCCTTTTCCTCATTACCAGAAGCAACTTAGGAATGGTCTATTTTAATGTTTGAAAAGATATATGATGTCACAGAATGATTAAAAGAGTAATGTTCTTTTAACTGCTCTAAGAAGAACCTCTAATCTCTAGGGGGGTTTTCTAAATGAACCCTATATCACCTTAACAAGTATTTTGTAATATAAAAGTTGTTGTGGCCAAATTAATTTGGGAAATAATATATATTCTATTTCTCTCCTGCTTATAGAGTCAATGCTCTGAATCATATTCATGGCATTTTTTTTTAAAGATTTTATTGATTTATTTGACAGAGATATGGCATTAATGAATCCTGTGAAGTAAAGAAACTTTGACAAAGAAACCCAAGCTTGTTTGAAGTGGAACAAGCAGCTCTTTCTTTCTGTCTCTGGACTTCTTCCTCCATCTCTTCCCCCCCCTTCTCTTTTCCCTTCCTCCCTCCCTCCCCCACCTTTTCTCCTTCCTTCCCTCTTTCCTTCCCTTCTTTTTCCTTCCTTCTTTCCTCCCTTTTCACTCTCTTCCTTCTTTTCTCTTTCTTTTCTTTTCTTTTCTTTTTCTTTTCTTTCTTTTTTTCCTTTCTTTCTAGAAAAGAAGATCTTACATATTTAATGTTTAATGTTTCTATAGTTTAGAAAAGTTGACTTGAGGATATGAGATTCTTGTCCAGACAGATATTTAATTAGTTACTTGGATGTATGACACCCAGAAAACCTTATTTTCTTTAGGCCCATATAAATATATCTTTATAATTTTTATAAAAATCTCTCTCCCACATACTTCCCTTTCTTAATTAATTCTCAATACTTAAAAAAGTTATTCCTGTGACTTGCAATGAATAATAAAACCATTTTTATTAGTAAGAATTTAAGTGGAACTTAGGAATTATCTAGTCCCAATTTTTATTCATAGAAGGGGAAAATGGGTTCCCCTTCTCCATGGCATCTAGTTCTGAATATGTTTATAGTTCCATATTAGTTTTAAGATATTACGTTTCCATCTTCAAGATTCTTGTGTTTTAAAGTTTTCTTCAGGGATGGCTGGGTGGCTCAGGTGGTTAAGTGTCTGTCTTTAGCTCAGGTCACAATCTCAGGGTCCTGGGATACAGCCCTGTGTCAGGCTCCCTGCTCAGCGGGGAGTCTGCTTCTCCTTCTGCCCCACCCCCTCTCCCTCTCGCTTGCACTCTCTCAAATAAATTAAAAAAAAATAAACCTAAAAAAAATAAGGTTTCTTCAGATAATTCTAGGAAAACATAACTTACTAACCGATGATAAACCTTTTGAGCATACGCTGTTAGTATGGAGAAATCAACCTATCATTTTGTTGTAGGGGAAGGACTGTAAGTTTTGATTATTAGAAGGTAGTAACTAATTTATCCTGTGTGTGTCTATGGAAAATATTCTTAATGTCTTTCTGTAGCTTTATCACAAGTCAGTGAAAGATGGGATAGAAAGATACAATGTCATGGGGAAAAAAATAGAAACAGGAATCTGGAAGAAATAAAGTTAAAAAAAAAAAAAAACCAACACCAACCAGTTGCCCTGCTTTTTTCCTTTGACTTTTCAATAGGTTTTGACAGCTGACTTCACTCACGGAGGGGTTTTGGCCCAGGGCTAGACTTGATTAACAGTAAGTCTCGCTCCACTTGGGAATGGGAACCAGTGTGTCCAGACTGGTGCAGAGTTATGTTCCCAAGAGACTAAGGGTAGTGTATAATCCACATAGTGCCCCTCAAAACTTGCCCATTCCTGAGGTGAGAATCTTGTGTTTGCATTGAAACATTATTAAATATTATTAAGGTTAAATATTGGATCTGTTGAAGACCACAGGACGATTGAAAATCTGTTGAATTTTCAATTAATAAAACTCAGAGGAATGTTTCCTGATAGAAACACTTAAAAAACACGATTATAACTTGTAATATTCTTTGATACTAAACTTAAGTGTCAAATATATAGCCTGACTAAAACCAAGTAAGAGGTCTTGACTACTTAACAAAGTACCAAGATATCACTTAACAAGTGTTAAGATTCTATTTTATGCTCTGCAAAATCCTAAACATGTCGATCAATAAAAAGTATACAAAATTTAGAATGCTTTTATGACATCCCTTTCATTCCTAAAAGTAATAATGATGACCCATTGGATGCTTTATTGGAATTATATTAAGCTTGTAAATTAATTAAGGGGCAAATAGGCTTCTTTAAAATATTGGAAATGTTTTAACATTCAGGATAACGGAATATTTCTTCATGTAGTCATTCTTCTCCAAGGTCCCTCATGGATTTCTTGCAGCTTTTTTTTTTAATGCTTTGTTCACTTTTCTTCCACTACATAGTTATTTCTATTGTGAATAACATTTTTATTTTATGACTTTCTAGAGTTAGATATTAAAGGACAGTGTTTTCAAACCTGACTGCTTTTCTAAACCCAGCTGCACATTAAAAACTCTGAAATGGAGCCCATTTGAACCCCTGCCCTACAAATTATTTTGTTGCTCAGAACTAAATGTGCAATTCGTTTTTCTTTGGTTTGGGCATAATCTAAACTCTTCACATATTTTTTTTTCAGTAAACAAATTTGCATCTATAAATAAAAGCACCCAACACAAGTTTACTCTTTAGTTTCTAAAATGTAAAAATAAAAACCTTCCATAAAATTAGACAATGAAATTTGTTTGTTAATAACAACATAAGCAAATATTTGCTCTCCTTAATGTAAATCCCATTCTCATGAAGTAAATATGAACACATATTGGTTTCTTTGGAAGAGCAGATTTTGTCTTGCCTCATGCACAAATATCTGACTGTTTAGAAGAAAGGGATTGTTGTCATCTCTGGATGTTTCTAATATTCTGTTATAGTCATCCTTCATTCTCCC
>NC_048232.1:36557973-36633694 GCF_002007445.2 Ailuropoda melanoleuca | reverse complement strand
TTCTCCAGACCAACACAGCCTAGCACTAATCCTCTTGGCTATGAGTTCCCCCATAATGGAAATGTTTAGAGCAGGAGGACCCCAGAAGCTTTCACCTCTGCTGCAGTCTCAGAACCCCCATGGTAGTTCTTCACCGTGGACACATGCACTCTTCCAATGCAGACCCCATGTGCCAGAGCTTCCCAGAGACAATACTTTTGTGCCCTTCCAGAACTGGTGTTGTCCCCCACCCCACTGCCAGCCTTGGCACCACCATACCCACCAGTGCATTTCACACAAATTTATTTCTCTACCGAGCTATTATTTAATGTTATTCTAACAAACTTTAGGTTGAGTCTTTTCTGATACCAGCGCCCATCACATAGGTTTATAAGAATCATAATTTTAAAGTACAGATCCTATCACATAAAACTTAAATATAAACTCCAAAGCCTGGTATTTCAAGGCACTAGGATATACTCTAGTTAAGGACCATCCATTCTCTTCTTCCCCTTCTATCATCATCAAACTTCAAGTTGTTGAACATGCTTCCAGTATCCATCAGTACGCTCTGTCCTCTGCACAGAATACCTTTTCCCACAATCCCATCTCCTCAGGTAACAATACTCCCACTCATAATCCAAACACCAGCAGAATTCTTTATTTTCCAAAAATTTCTCTGATTCTCCCATCCAAAAGAAATCTTTTAATTTTGGTTTTCCCCTGGCAACTTATTGGAATTCCCAATACAGCATTCATTTATTTATTTATTTATTCAAAAAATACATGTAATGAGGATACAGTGATGGAGAAAATAGATGAGTCCCGGCTTCTTAAGTATGCACAATAGCCTTCAAACAAATGGTACTGATATTACTATAATTGTGGCTTGACGCTGTCTGGAAATTAATGGCCTAAATTGTTGTCTTCACAATTTGGTTTCCTTTTAACTATGTTATCTTACCCACTCTAAATCTTTTTTATTATATTTGTAGAGGGGCTAAGAATACATTTGTTAAATGGGGCCAACTTAGTTTGCCTAAGAAAACAAATAGAATGTGAATGTTTTATATTCATCTTTGTTCACATAATGGAAATGTGGGACATTTATCAAATAGGAATGACAATAAATAATCTGTATTTTATCACAGGACAAGGATGTGTTAATTTTCTTTCCCCTGAATATTTAAATATTTTAATATATCTCTAAAAAATCACATACTCACACATGGCTTTACCCACCGGCATTGTACTTTAGTGGCACCTGACTTTGATACACACATACAATTTACTTTCCTAAACTATATCAATCATATCATATTTAAAATGATAAGAAAAAATTTACAGGCAAATGATGACATGCAAGCACAATGGCCCATACAAGTACAGGAACTTCGACTGTTAGCCTCTCCCTCCACCTTCAGACAAGGTAGAAGTTANTACTCACACATGGCTTTACCCACCGGCATTGTACTTTAGTGGCACCTGACTTTGATACACACATACAATTTAGTTTCCTAAACTATATCAATCATATCATATTTAAAATGATAAGAAAAAATTTACAGGCAAATGGTGACATGCAAGCACAATGGCCCATACAAGTACAGGAATTTCGACTGTTAGCCTCTCCCTCCACCTTCAGACAAGGTAGAAGTTAAACAGTTCACCTTTCATGTGTCAGGCACTAGAGATTAGTTGGTAAATGACACACCATTTCCTTAAGGAACTTACATAAAATTTTGCATAAAACTAAAGAACCCCTCATCAGAACACATTCACAAACATGAATATTTTTCATCCTGATAAATACTTTTCTTGGAGGAGATGTTCATTCAACAAATATATTGAGTATTTATTCTGTACCAGGCATAATTGTGGATATTTGAGCTACAACAGTGATCAAAACAGACAAATATCTCACAGGGGCTTACATTTGTTGGAATTATCACCCCCATTCTATACAAAAGGAAAGAAGCACAGGGAGAGTAATTTCCTGATAACCAAACACCTAGGAAATGGCAAAAGCAAGACCCAGATTTGATTGAGAATTCCACGGGTTTTCTACTACTGCACAGTGTGTTTCTCAAACTACATATTCTCAATGCTAAATAAAACAAAGTACACTTAAACCTCCAAAACTACAATGCACAATAGAAATGATTCACACAATATAACATTTAGCACTGTATTATAAAATGTAACTGTCACTTCCTTTAACAACTGTAGGAGGGACAATGTTAAGGATGAGAAAGTTTGAGATCAAACCTCACAAATTTAAGTATATTTAAATTAATATTAATATGAGGCCAGCCCACCTGTACATATTTGAAAGTGTAAACAAGGCAAAACTCTGAGCACATTCCATTAGGATGGAATAAGATTCAGGCTGAAGTTTAAGGACTGTCAGAATGTTAGTAAGTAAGTGCTTCTAGCCAAAGTGTTAGAGGACAAACAGAAATGCGAATTTAGAAATGATACAAAACAAGGCTGGGGTAGAAGAATTTGCAGTAGTTGAGGAAATATCTAGAAGGTATAGGTTCAAATCAGATTATGAAGGGGGTTTATTTCAGAGTTTTTCAATGTTTATGGAGAAGGGTAAGACAATAGATTTCATTGTAAATGAAGACACCAATGTCGAATGAAATTCAAAGTAACTCAGGGAAACTCAAGTAAAAATACCTTTTCTTTTGCCAACTGCAACATAACAAAACAGAGGTAATATCACCATGTGCTGAGCTAAAATAGTTCTTCCTTAAAGCCACCACATTATTTGTAGTTCTACTACTGAGAACCACAGCACATAAATCTACTCTCTCTTCTATATGATAGGCCTTCAAATTTTGGAGATAAGTAAGTACCTCATTGCTGGCAATCTTCTTGTTTTTATAGTAAATGTCCCCTGTTCCTTGCATTGCTTTTCATTTTTATCACCCTTTTTGTTCTTCTCTGAATGCATTAAAGTCGATCAATATCCTTCAAGGTGTGGAGCATAGAACTGAATGTAAGATTACAGTTATGGTCAGACTTGAGACTAATAGAACAAATCTATGTGGGACTTACTCTAGATACTATATATCCACCAGAAAAAATTAAATTTATATTTCCCATATAGCAGACACAGCACATTGTGAATTTATAAGGCATTTAATTTATCTAAAACCTCAAGCCTCCTTCATATTAATTCTACTCCACAGTTTTAAAAGGAAGAGGTATAAGCCATCTAAAAGAATCTATGAATTTTATAGAAAGACTATGAAGAATGACATTTTTTCCATA
This sequence comes from Ailuropoda melanoleuca, assembly GCF_002007445.2. Lineage (NCBI taxonomy): Eukaryota > Metazoa > Chordata > Mammalia > Carnivora > Ursidae > Ailuropoda > Ailuropoda melanoleuca. The sequence goes on along the minus strand of NC_048232.1, from coordinate 36,630,436 downwards.
TATTTTTAAAACAATGTATTTTTAATAGTTGATATTACAGAATTACTGTAGGATTTTAATTATGATTTTCTTGAATTGCAAATTTTTAAAAATTTCATGTCAAAATGAGCATGTCTTGAATTATTTAAAAGCATACATAAAGCTTGCTTATAGTACAGGTGGTTGATATTACCTTGGAATTTGTGAATTCAGACACAAAATGTGCCACATATATATTTATAAGTCCTTTGATGTATAATTTATATTTATAACTTGAATTTATAGTTTGCACACCTATAGTGAGTTTTGAATAATAAAACTAGATTACTTATTCTTAAATACTATATTATTAAGAGTTGAACTATTTAAAATTTCACATTTAAATTTTAGGAGAAATCAATAAATGTACAAATACCCATTAAGAAATATTTTCACTATATATTTCTGCTCATGAATTTGTCACATGTAACTGTGCATTATCATTTATATGAATTCACAATTTATAACCTNAATGAAACAATTTGGGTTTGGCATTTTCTTCGTGGGAAGGTTTTTTGATAACACATTTAATTTATTATATATATTTTCCTTTTCTTTTGTGTCACTTTTGATAAGTAATGCCTTTAAAGGAGTTTGTCCATTTCATACAAATTATCAAACGTGTTGGCAAAAAGTTGGTCATGGTCTACTTCTTTTTAAGTTTATTTATTTATTTATTTATAATCTCTACACCCAATGATGGCTTGAACTCACAACCCTAAGATGTAGAGTCCCATGCCCCTCTGACCAAGCCAGCCAGGCACCCCCTATTTANCGTAATATATTCATCCTGGCATACAGCATTGCTCAAGTCTTTCTCAATTTCACATATATTTCCCTGTCAAATTGTGCTAATAATAGCACTCTAAAAATAAGGAAATGGAAAAGTGTTAAGTCAAATTTAGTTGCCATCAGAATTTCAGATCAAAAGACATAAGTTTCACTTGCCCACTATCAGTGATGTTATTTGATGCGACTTAATAGAGAGAGGGGAGAAGGGGAGGAGGAACAGAGACAGAACATATTGTGACTGAACACCTGAACAATGCCTAGATCCTCATTTGAAACACTACACATTTTCAAACTCTAACAATTTAATTAAACATTGTCCTTGATATTCTTCCTTTTGAATTTAACACTGCTGTCCACCATATTTTGCCTCCTGAATAGGTATTTTCCACTGAGCTATCCTTAGCTGTGGTGTGTTTGTTTGCTTGTTTGTTTACAAACGCTGTATTTTCAATTTTGGAAGGATGTGTTTGCTGTTAAATCCTTATTTATCATCATTAACCTTCTTGAATTCTGGTTACCCATTTCCTATGCCCAATTGGCCATTCAATCCTTTAAAACATCCATTAAACATTTTTTTTCAGTTTCCTTTTTATTTCTTTTTAATTTGTTTAACAGGTTAAACTGTGTTCTTCTCTTTAAATGAAATTTATGTTATAAACAGTCTAAGTCATTGCATTATTTCCAGTTTTAAGAAAATATTATTGCTATCTTTTCTAATAACTGTTGAATATGCATCACAGTAACTCATAACTCATAGTGTTTAGGTATTATTATTATTATAATTATTTTCTATGATTACTATCACTGCTCTTGGTGATATTATTGCTAATATTATTTTTATTTGTAGGGGTCTAATCCTTCCTGAGTTGATTATATATCTTAGTAAAGCAACTATGGATTTGTTAATGTCAAGGTCTTGAGATTTTACTGTCCCTGGGCAAACCTTTCACTTAATTTTTCAGTCTGGAGTTTTTCACATTACACGAAAAGAATGTATTGGAATGCCTCTTCCATATATAATTTCAAGAAGGATTCAGTTTCTCATAAGAGACTTTTTTTCCTTTCCATAGACAATGAAATACACAAGCTTTCTTTCAAAACTCTTGAGTTGGGAGACAATTTTTAAATTCCTTTCTAAGGATAGTGTAACTATTTGAAGCCACTCACTTCATATAGGAAAGCTCTCCATATAACCATATTATACATCTAATTTCCTTTCTTTCCTTTGAATTTACTTATATTGTCTTAGTATTATATTTTATCAAGTGACTGTATATGTCACTAGTGTAAGAATGATTCTTCTGTCCCATTATGACCTGGAACTTCTTAACATGTCTGCCATCTTAAACTTCATTCCTTGCAATATAGCCTCCTTCCTGATGACAACTACCTATTCTTAATGCCATTTTCTGACCATTTAAGTTCAGAAATCTCCCCTTACTATCTGTTGCCTCAAAATATAATTTAAACTCCTTACCTTGGCAAGGAAATTTTTCTAATATTTGTACTAAATTAGCTTTCAAATAGGCTATCAGATGAATCTACTTAGATCAAATTATAGCAAACATGGGCAATCAAGATACATGTTCCAAGATTTTTCTGCCTTTGTTTGTAAAAATAATAACTTACATGCTGAGCTAAACTTACCCTCAGCAGGTTTCAGGCTACAGCATATTTCATGTAATCTTTCTTATAAATAATTAAATATAGATAATTTTCTATGTAAGGAAATGTATACTTGGAGAGATTAAATTTAACTATGATGACACAGATTCAGTAGAACCCAGCTATTTCTCCACCCAGATTTTTCTCTCTTAGTAAACTAAACTGTTAACCTCTGTTCCCCATTACCCCCAAGTAATCAATCAAGCCCATACTGGAAGCCTCACACCAAATGCTTCAGATCTAATATCTATTTATCTTTATAAATAATGCACATGCATTTAAGTACACAGCAGTTTTGTAAAAGGTGATGATGGATGATACGAACCTCAGACTTCTAGTACATCATTAAGTAGATACACAGAGCAATTAACGCTTTGTAGACGTTTTCTACTACACTGAATCACTGAGAATGTTACATTTTGGGCGTCCAAATCATGGGAGGTACCGTTGGAAGTGCATTAAAAATCATTTTGATGAACTGTTGTGCCTTACAGTCAAATATTAGTCTTGTTACCACATCTGATGAAAATACCTTCAACTCCCTTACCCTATTTTTTTCTTTGCTGTGGTTACCTGGGAGAAAAAAAACAAAAACAAAAACAACTTTATATGAAAAAAAATCAGAGTTCTTTATAACTCACATTAGCATCTGAGCACTACTGAAAAAGATCATGTAAACATGATTAGTGATCATTTTAATTTATGCTCACAAGCTTCGAATAGACATTCAATCATCCCTATAAATCCTACAACTTTTCCTTCTCTATCCTTTAAATTTTATCACTCCCTCTTTCTCCTATAAATATTAATTGGTCACAATACAGATATGTTAATAAAAATAAGAGTAAACTCTAAGAAGCTATCTTAATTTCTTGTCATCAAAGAACAAATCCATCTTCATCATGAACTTTTGTTTTTACTTATTTCTATCAAAAATCAGAGGAATATTTCTGCTCCTTTCAAAGCTCAACTCCTTCATTTTTGCTCTAGTACCGAGTTTCCCTACCTTCTCAAATACTTTGTTTCACCTGTTCTATGTTCTCTTCCACATCATCTATTTCTCTCCATCATCTATTTCTCTCCATCTATTATCAGAAGACTAATATAATTTAGTATTTCCCTTATCTCCATTCTTCTGACTCCAATCCTATACTTCTCATCAACACAACTCTATCCTTAGTCTTAACTTTCTCAACTCAACTTTTATTCCTTCACTCACTCCAAACCACATTCAGCCACCATCCATTCATTGAACTTTCTGAAAGCCAATGATGATATCCCTGAGGCTGAATATGATCATTTTTGTGTCCCTATTTTACACAGCATGATAGCATCTAAAAGTGCTGATGAATCTATAATAGAGTATTTATCTTCTATTGCTCAGGTATCTCCTCTGAGTCCCAGACACATATTTCCAAAGCCTACATTAGGTTTGAACTTGGATATATAAGCATCCCACACTTAAAATATTCAAAATAGAATTTTATAACTCCTGCCCTCACATATGATCTTCCCTAGCTCAGTAAATGGTACAATTATTCTACCCGTTTACAAACTCCAAGTCCACTCATTATTCTTGATTTCAGCTTTCCTCTCACAGCTTACCCATCAGCAAATCCTATACGGTTTACTAAAAAAGATGTATCTTGAACCTGTCCATGTCTCACTTTCCATTGCTTTCTCCCTAGTACAAGTCACCACAACCTTAAACTTGAACTACTGAATATGTTTCCTTTGCCCACTCTTGCATCTAATTAATTTTCTACATGGCAGGCAGAGAGATTGTCTTTTTAGGGTTAATCGGATCTTTGAAAGTCTCCTCATTACATTCATAACAAAACTCAAAACTTATTATGATGTCTGATAAAGTTTTCAGGATCAGGCATGTCACCACGTTTGTCTAATCTCTTGCCTGTCTCTCATTCAGTATTAATTGCCTTGTCTGCCTTCTGTTGCTTGAAAACACAAGGGTGTTTACAACCTTAGGGCCTTCTCACAGTTGTCACTACCTAGAATATATATTTCTCAGTTTTTTGTCTCATTCTTCTCATTCAGGTCATATCATCTGTAAGAGAGGTTACCCCCGGCCACCCAATGTAAAGCATTTCTGAATTCTGACACTCTATCAAATTATTTTATTTCCTTCTTAGAAATATTTACTATGAGACCACATCATGGTTATTTTACTTATTTGCTTTTTTATCTGAGACCACCTGCTCTCCTGGCCTACCCACACAAATATACATTGGAACATAAACTTTATACAAAGAGGGAATTCTATATTTTTCACTAGTGTCTCCCCAATATATGAAAAAGGCAAACCACTGAGCAGATAGTGCATTATCAATAAATATTTGTTGAATCAATGAAAGACTAAATGAATAAATGCTAAAGGCTTTTTATTATTTCATGTTTATGGTCATTGGAGAGAAGCTATTTTTCTTTTACTAAGAATGTCCTTACAGAAAAAAGAATTTTAAAATTATAAAAGATGAAGAGGCCAATACTAAGAAATTTAGAATAAATTAAGAGTAAATAATTTAAAGTGATTACATTAAGGGTCACCTAGGTGGCTCAGTGGGTTAAGTTTCTGACTTAGTTTTGGCTCAGGTCATGATCTTGCAGTCATGTGATCAAGACCCATGTGGGGCTCTGAGCTCAGTGTGGAGTCTCCTCTCTCCTTGTCTCACCCACTCACTCACTCTCTCTCTCAAATAAATAAATAAAATCTTTAAAAATAAACAAAAAAAATAAAGCGATTACATCAAAAATAATTTAAGCACAATTTAAAGATTCAAGCACAATTTAAAGATTTTTATACCAATTTAAATATAGCAGAACAAATGTATGCAATCAATGACATTAAATATACTAAAATAAGAGTGAAGAAAGATTATGATAAAAGGAAACAATGCAAGAAGTAAAGATTACAAGCATTAACAGTAGGATTAAGTATTCAGGAAAAGAACCTCTAAGAGGTTAAGAGTATAAATATAAGAAGATTAAATCATCTGCATATTTAGAATAAGAACAGATAAATAGACTCTAAGGTTAAAGAAAAAAAAGTGAAGCAAATAATGACTAAGTCAGTATAAATCAGGCAAATTAGATGCATCAAACAGTGTTATAGTCCCGAACTTCCTGAATCTGTCACAGGTTTAGTATAATTAATTTTCAAAAATTCTTGGTCATTGTTTGTTTGGGTATTTCTTCTGCTTTGTTCTATTTTCTCCTTCTGGCATTCCAGTTATGTATATGCTATACCTTTTGAAATGGTCCCATAATTATATGAAGTTCTTGTCTTGACTTTGTTTTGTTTATTCTTTTTCTTTGCATTTTAGTTTGAGAAGTTTCTATTAACATTTCTTCAAGTTCAAAGATATTTTCTCAGTCATGCTAGGTCTATTGATAACCCCAAAGGCATTCTTTTACAGTGTTTTTGACTTCCAGTATTTGCTTTTGATTCATTCTTAGAGTTTCCATATCGCTGCTTACATTACACCTTGCCTTGCACATTCTCTACTTTATCTGTTAGAACCCTTACCATAATCATTGTTATTTTAAAGCTCTGAGAATTTCAACACCTGCGTCATATCTAAATTTGTTTCTGATATTTATTTCATCTCTTCAAAATGTATTTTTTTCTTGCCTTCTAGAATACTTCATAATTTTTTGTTGAAAACCAGAGATAATATATATCTGGTAGTAGAAACTGAGATAAATAGGCCATTGTTGTGAGGTTTTATCTGGCTAGTAATTGGGCTGTGTTTAATGTTTGCTGTATTTCTTGGCCAAAGTTTCAAATTCTTTCTAGTGTCCTTATTATATTTTCTGTTGTCTTTGAGCATCCCTAAGAACCCTTTCCCAGCATTTGTGCCTTGCAGCTCTTTTAGTTGTGTATCAAGAGCTGAGCTGAGCTGGGAGCTGAGCTGTTATGCTAGATGTCACAGTAGACAATTAAGACAATAAGCCATAACAAAGTCAAGCTTTTAATCACTTACTGTTATAGCATAAAAACCAGGTTAAATAGGAGAAAGTGCCACCTCCCTGAATGTTCTGTTTTTCCCATAGATTGTGCTAGGTAATGGTCAGCTGTATCAATTCAGAATGAAAAAAAAAAATGCCCTGAAAAAAGTCTCCTGCTGTTTTATGGATTAAGGATCAGGGGATTGGGGGGAGGGACAGAAGGAGTGGATACTAGTGGGAAAGTCCCAATTACTGAGTCAGAATGGAGGTTCTATCCTCTCATAAGGAGGTCTAGGCAGAGATGCCTTAGAAAGGCTTGGCCAAGGATCCCCGTGAAAGAGGTCTCTAAAACCAATGCTGGGAATACAGATATACATAAAAGCATGGCCAGTCAAGGGGGCTAACTACAGTCTGTTTGGGGGACGGCAGCTTTCCAGGATGAGGAGGCCTGCTAGATAAAGCCTTTGTCATTGCCTATGTAATTGCCTATGATCAGGCCTGAGAGAAAATCACACATAGGATTTTGGCCTGAAGCCAGATTCACCACTGTAATACACAGTTACTACAGTGGAACCCTATTGGTGTGAGGTAAAGTGTGGGAGAAAGGACATACTGTATAATCTTAAAATTAAATATGTCTTTTAGTGGACATCCTTTGTGACTTCCATCAAAAGAGATATGAAAGTTTATTTCATTTGTTTATATTGTATAGCCACCAATAGTAAGAAAATAAGCTATATGGATTCCTAGCATCTGGAAAAGCCATTAAGTAGAAACTTAAATGTTTGCTAATTGAATAAACAAACCAGAATTTTAACAAATATTTGGTGGGAGAGAGCTCAAAATTATAAACTCTGAAAAGATCTTAGAGCACAGATTTTCTTTCTAGATAATTAGGAAAGATGTACCAGCCAACATATCGGAGTAGGTTATTAAGATAGAATTTGGAAATATTCACAATTACATGTAAATATAGGTCTGAATTGATGTTTAGTTCCATCATCACTTTCATTACATTTTTTATTTCTTTGTGAATAATTCTCAGTGAAAATTTTATTGTGGATGCTAAGAGAGAATAAGAATATTAGAATAATGTATCATAAATTAAATAAATAGAAATAGGGGAAAATAGAAGAATTCAACAAGCACTGGCTGGTGAATCAAAAAAATAGTCAAACATTATTATTTTAAAGACCATTTATTGATTGTGACATTATTTCCACACTATCAAGTATTAATGCATAAATAAGGAGTTAAACTTACATTTGTAAAGAATTTTGTGTTAAAACATCCATAAAAGACAGCCATTGTATACTCATGTTCTGGGTTGCCTTTGTGCTTCCTAACAACGATCAACAACCACTGGGGACACACTCTCACGAATTTTAACCTAACTTTGAAGTATTTCAGACATGTAGTTCAATAGGAATATTGTTCCTCTTTGTCCCCTCTGAACAGAGCTAGCTTGTTTTTGTTTTGCCTATAGTTAGTGATCTTTACAACTGATTAAAAGTGATTCTGGGGGGTGCCTGGGGGGTGCAGTCAGTTGGGTGCATGACTCTTGGCTCAGGTCATGATCTCCCAATAAAACTCAGGAGCAAAATACATGTCATAGAGAAATAAATTCAAAAATGTTAACTCATGACCCCAGACTTTTAAATCCTTGGTGTGAATGGTTTTAGGGTATATAGAAACCTGTCAGCTTCTGAGTTCACATCCATATTGACATCAAATAAGGAGAAACTGAATGTGTGGATGTAAAGCCAGAGGCAGGGAGGCTGATGAGCAAATGAGCCTCTCAGACATCCTTGGAAGGAGTTTAGAGTTTTTTAGGTCATTGAATTAAAGTTTTGAGCTGAGTCTACCCATATACCCAAAGAATGAAAGGGCACCGCTGGCCATTAAGGTTAATGACTAAGCAATTACATGGTTAGATGTCATACAGAGTAGACAACAACCACTCATAACTGACTTCCCAAATATAATTAGTTCACAAAAATTCTGGTATGTTAACATAAATAAAAGCCTGTTTTTACCTACTTTAATTAGAGAAAAAACAAATATGGTTTTTGTCTGTATGTTTCTTCATTTTCCCCAAATCCCTTAGAATTTAGGCAGGCAAAATTGGAAAATGCAAAAATGCAATAATGGTCAGTGCATTAGTATGTCTATTATTTCTCTCATGTACATTACGAGGGCTTAAACACAATGAAATGAACACATCTGCTCAAAATCATACTTTGTGTATTTATAAAAGCAAGCGAATTGGGATTCAGGTAGTTGTCATATAAGGAGCCAAAGATGGCAGGGTATTGTCCCCTAGGTTGTTTATTTCTTCACCATAGGTTAAAAAGTGTTAGCTCTGAAGCCTACCAGTGTCAAAATCAAGTTTTTACACATCCAGTTATTTTTAAAATAGCCCAAATAAACAGATTTTGGGCCATTTAGAGCTTGCTTGCTTTGCATATCCTATGAAACATCATCCCATACCTGCTTGCCTTTTAAGACAGAGACTTGTGGTTATAATACCCCAGACTGCTATGGCCCTTCAGACTTCCCTGACCCAGAGCCTACCCAAATACTTCTAAGTGACATCATGCAAACACATAATCCCTCTCTCTGATTGCCCTTACTCCCCGAGAATTCCCTTGCCCCCTCCCCTTCTGGATGGCAACCTCCTCATTGTAAAACCCTGGACAGTCTCATGCTGTGCAGGACTTCCCCTCACAGGCAACTCTGTCCAAGCACCACCCAATTAAGCTAACTGTGCGTTACTGCCTCTTGTGGTGGTATCTTTTTCCTTGGGATCATCCCGAAATCCTTTGAATTCCCAGTGTAGTTATAGAGAAAAACACAAAAACCATGTTGACAATGTGGTGGACTAGATATCCTGGCGGAAAAAAACCCAAAAATATAAAACACTAAAAAATCGTGAGAAAATATAGCAAAAATCCCCCAAAGCCAAAAATAAATAGGAAACTAGAAACGTTATTCCAGGGTTCCAAACAAATATACATAGATTCTCTTTGACTATATCAGTTTTGATGCATATGACCATTCTCTGAACCAACCACTATGGCCAAGAAGATAGACAGGAACAATAGATGTATTAGACTAGGTTTCGGACCCCAAACCTGAAATTGTGGAGATAGGTTCCCAGAAATTAAACGGATTCTCAAATGGAAATTAAAAGATACTGAGAACAATTGATGGAAAAATGTATCCTGATTTGGTTCTTTTCCAACAGGAATTCAAGAATTCAGGAGGAAAGACCTAATTCAGAATTTAGAATTCAGGGGGAAAGACCTAACTGGAATACACTAAGCAGCTTTAGTTAAATGTTAGATGTCTATCTTCAAATTTCTTGACTGTTCTCTCCCACTATGTGTTCTACTCGGTTCCAGTTCCTTCAGAGATATATAGTTAGTACGTAGGGAAAAAAGGAAGAAAGTATGTTTGATGTTCAAATAATATTAGAAAATGTTCATTTAATAAAGTTAAATGAGTTTCCTATAATCTCCCTAAAATCCTTATAAAATTAGGGGCACGTTGTTGGCTCAGATGGTTAGGCGTCCAACTCAGGTGTTTCAGCTCAGGTCATGATCTCATAGGTTGTGCGATTGAACCCTGTGTTGGGCTCCAAGCTCAGGGAAGAGTTTGCTTGGGATTTTCTCGCCCTCTGCCCCTCCCCATGCTCACACTCACTCTCTCTCTCTGGAAAAAATAAATAAATCTTTAAAGAAATCATTATAAAGTTAAAATACATTTTAAGTATTTACTAAAGGGAAATATTACATACTGTATCTCAAGCATATTTAATCAGTGAAGCCATTTTCTGGAATAGTATCACTGGATTAATTTCTGAGAGACATACCCAGATAATTGCATTTCTAAACCCAGGTGCTGGCTTTGCTAACTGAACCATCTAAGTACCATTCTTTCCCCTTTCTCACACCCAGGAGCTATCCCAATGCATACTACCTTGATACCTCAACAAAATGTAGTCTGAATAACATGCATTTTTCATCTTCCTGATACTGAGTACATTTTATTTTCTAATTATGATTAATTATGTCAGGGAGTTCTTCATGTGCATGAATTTTAACATAGCCTCCTAAGTGAAATGACTGAATTTGCATTATTTGCAATAATGATCCAAAAATACTGTATATGATAGTTATTGGTACTTCTGAATTCTAGACTATTTAATTTTTTTTAAGTTTTTGCTTTAATTCTAGTTAGTTTTCATAGAGTGTTATATTAGTTTCAGGTGTACAATGTTTTAAAGTATTTTAATAAGCTAAGGTTTGTGAGGTACTGGGGGTTTCTTAAAGAAAGAAGGAACTTGTACCAAATTTAAAACAAAACATATATGTTTTTAAAGTTGAAGTTACTTCATTTGAGCAAATCTAGCAAACTATATTTCATTCAGTGTCTTAGTTATTTTTGTTAGGAGTGACATTAGCTTTATGTAATATAAATTCAAAAAACAATATTTTAAACTGGATAGAAATTTATCTCTGCCATGTGAAACTCTGGGTTAGTATCTCAGCTCAGTACTAAAATGCTGTGATGGATTCATGTTTCCTCTGGCTGGTCGCTCTAACATCTCTAGGATGTTAACCTTGCCCTGTGATCCAAAACAGCCACTCCAAGTCCTCATTTCAAACAGTCAAATGGTAAAAAGAGAGTGAAGGAGGCATGGTTAGGTCTCCAATCACAACATTCAGTAGACATCATTCAAGGTACAAGGCAGCGATGCCTAGTAGACATAGAATGCCAGTCACAATATGCAATTTAAAATTTCTGGTAGCCACACTAAAAAACTACATAGAAACAGGAAATAACTTTTTTGTTTGACCTAGTTTATCAAAAATGCTATCATTTGACATGCAATTAATGTAAAATCTTGATGAAATAGTTTATATTTTTATATTGTCTTCAAAATCTGTTGTTTTTTACATTTACAGTATATCTTAAATTGGACCCCAAATTTTCATTGAAAATATTTATGTTTTCATTTCATAGAATTTACAGTTGAAAAAGTAGATGCAATATACCCATTTTCCCCAAACATCCCTAAATATTTTCCAATAACTGTATTAAATATCCATTATTAAAGTTAATTAAAATTCAATAAAGTTTAAAATTCAGTTCCTCTATCAAACTAGCCACATTTTCAGTCTCAAAAGCCACATGTGTCTAGTGGCTCCTACACGACTATACAGTTGTGAAATACTGACTGGCAGTGGTTCTGTGCTGTGTGCACTGAATTAGGATCAGCATATTATCCCTAAACCAACTCCCTTTTGCTTTAAGATAAATCTAGAAGTTAGCCACAAGTGAGAACTTGGTCACAGATCAAGGATTTTCTGGGAAATTTAGCTCTATTCTGGCCAGCCACTCAGCTATGTGTCTAGCTAAAGATGAATCTTTCTATTACAAATCAAAATAGAACGTGGATATTGAAGGACGATTAACAATTTCTGCCACAGTGCGCCCAAATGTCCACGGTGCCATTTCCCACACAGAATTACATCCTTTTATTGCATTTAGCTCAAAGTTAAGGGTCCCAGGGCAATGTGAGTCCTTTCAAAGGCCCATGTGTGGCTCTTTATAGTCCATCTACCTATAAATTAAACCTATAAATTAAAAAGCAGTTTATTTTTCCTCTTCACAGCCAGTATAGAATTATGGAATAGGAACAGAAAAACTGAAACCAAACACTATTGTTCTAAGGAGATAAATGGGGTGCACATAGCAATCAGTTGGGATTTTGCAATTATTGAATCTTGCAGACAGAATTTGTATAGACTTCTCTGCCTTTACAATAGAGAAAATTCCTTGTTTCATCCATCTGACAGCCCTTGGTTCTAATCAGTTGGAGGAGCTTCCTAACCCAGTAACCCCTGACCTGTCCCTCTATGTGATTCTTCTTTTTCCTGTATTTTGCGGGACCTCATCTGAATGTCAATGGGAGTCATACCCTTCTTTGGAGCTTAGAGGTCTTTCTACAGGTATAGGTTTGGACCTCACTGTTAGGACGTAAGAATTTGAACAACCCTACAGTTGGAAGAGCTGGCTGGTCTTTTGTTTGGTAATGCTATACCCTTACAATTTATAGTATTTCACTTCTGTTTGTCTTCAGTTTCCTACAGAAGTAACCACAGACAATGATCTCATCTAGGCATAAACTTTATTCCTGAAAATTGCATTATTTTATTTTCTGGTCCCTCTGTTATGGCTAATCGTCACTCCCATGTCCACAACTTAATGTGTGACCCCTTGAGACCATTTTCAAACATAGACTTGGGTAAAAGGCAACAATTTCAACCCCATCTTTAATTCTGGGCTACCTCCTAAAGATACTTCAGGAATATTTGGAAGCATTGGCTTATCCTCTAACGCTGTTTCTTCAAAGCTATCCCTTCTATCCACTTCCATTTTGGGAAACAGAAGTAGAGGCATCTTTCAATGCTGCAAGGTCATATATGACCTGAATCTTATTCAATTTCAATTTTGAAATCAGAAAGAACTTCCCTTAGACTATATTCCTTCTCATTTCCACCTACTGAAGATGGCAAGAAACAGCAAACACATATCAACTTCTTGGGTTACTCCAACTATATCCTGGGAGCTACAGGCAATAAACACACTGTGTTAACAAAATGTTTTGCCATGCCATGAATGAGAACATCATTTTGCAACTATGCACTATAAGTGTCCTGTTGCTAGAACTTGACTGTAGATCCAATCCAGCATAGTTTAGCTTCTATTGTGTGCCACACCCCACTTTTCAGAACCAAATTTCATATTACTTAATCTTTAGGTTTGGATTATGTATTAGTCGGCTCATGTTGCTATAACAGAATACCACAGACTGGGCGGCTTAAACAATAGAGATTTATTTTCTCACAATTCTGAAGGCTGGAAGTCCAAGGTTAAGACTGGTTTCTAGTGAGGCCTCTCTTCCTGGCTTGCAGATGGCTGGCTTCTCATTGTGTCCTTTCATGGCCTTTCTCCAGGAGAGAGAGAGAGAGAGAGAGAGAAAGGGAGAGATTTGGTGTCTCTTCCTCTTCTTATGAGGACACAAGTCTTACCAGTTTACAAACTCACACTCATGACCTCCCTTAACCTTTATAACTGCCTTATAGGCCCTATTTCCAATACAGTTACATTTGGGATTAAAGCTTCAACACATGAATTTTGGAAGGACACAATTCAGTTCATACAAATTACAACAGAGAACCGAAATAACATTTCCCTAGCATAATATGTGTCTGCAAAATAATTATAGACTCAGGTCCCTTCCCCTTATTTTTCCAACATTTATAGGTTGACTGGGTTGGAGATACTGCAAAACCCTATTTGTATTTCACCCAGCATGCACAGAATAGGAAGGGACCAGAATATTACTTCCCTTTAAAAGTTTTACCTAGAATTTCATACATCAGTTCTGCTCATGTTCTGTTGGCCAAGATTGTTTTATTTAAAAGTTGGAAGAAGCATTTCCTACTAAACATAATCTAAGATAAAAGTTTAAAGCACAAAATCAAAAATGCATAAGAAGAAAAAGCTTTCCAGTCCTCTGGTTAAATGGCAGTGAACTAAAAGAGCCTCCAAACTCTTCCCATTATGCGTTCCTATGAAAACACAGAATTATAGGAACATCATTACAAACTTTATAGACTATTTGGAAAATAAATATCATGAGCTAATATTCAAATTGAACCTCTACCAACTGGATCATCATTGGGAAGAGGAAGATTCAGATTCTAGGACATGGTAACACATGCTCCACTTTCTACTGGGAAATTATGTCCTAAGTTCATGTAGAGTCTGTTCTGGCTGAGACTCAGGCACTAGGCAGAGCCAAGTAATAAGTGCTAAGGAGAAAAATTGAACAAGAAAGGAAGATTAAATTGTGTGTCTGCATGTGTGTGTGTGTGTGTGTGTGTGTAGGATTTACTTTTTCTGCTTTACAGTCTCAAAATGTCATTGCTTTCTTTGTCACTTCTGTTCTATTTGTCCTTGACATTTTATGCCTTTCCAAAAATCTCTTTGTTTACACGTTAGTAGACTTTAAGGAAAGAGTGAGAGTAAACATGTACTCAATCCTACTTGTTCAAACCAGTTTGCATTACAGTCATAGAAATTATTTATATAAAGAAAATAAACACACCTATCACTAGAAGCTGAATATTACATGACTAACTGTCAGATTTTCATTGACCATCAGTTTCTAACTCCTTCTCCGTCAAATCAAAATGCAAATTATAGGTAGGCACAAGAATAAACTTAAATAGGGAATCTAAAACAATAATCATTCAAATAAATGGATAATCCAGTGTATGTAAAAGAAGCCATGTATCATCTGCTCTGCTTTTCTGTCTCTGGCAACACTAGACACGTATAACTTACAGCAGGGCTTGGGAATTTGCATATTGAATAAACAAAAATATTACCAATGAAAGCAGTAGAATCATATTAAAAATCTATTTGCTTGAACTAGCAATTACTATGTGAGAAAATAAATGGTGAGGAATGAAAGTACATGAAAATAAATGTGGGTTACTTGACTTCTTGCAAACTTTAAGTAACCCACACGTTAAAAGAACAGTAAGAGTGGTTTTTGAGGGGAATGCAAGGACCGTGTCAGTGATTTAAATTAGCTTTACTGGACAGATTGAAATGGGCATATGTTTTATCCTAAGTGATTGTTTCTAAGTGAAAAGACTTGTAAATATTTTTTTGTAATTTTATTGTAATAAAATAATTATTGGTGTATTGTTAGGTCCCTTTTAAACAGAGAAACAACAATTTTGTTTTTGGAAAAAAGAATTATGATGAGCAGCTAGTTTTTCCAGATCAAAACTGGTGAGGTTAAAGGAATCACAGCTGTTTACAAAACAGAGAACATCTATTTTGGTAGACCCTTCCTTAGATCAGTTGATTGTCAATCAGATTATCTGCTTGACCTTAGCCAGATCCTCAACAGAATCAGCAGAAACTGTTCTGCAAGGGGAGCTGGAAGCCAAATAAAAGTCAGTTTCCAAATCCATTTGCTCAGCACAGATACAATTTATGTTTTTCCTTTTGCTTAGCAAGCAGTTGTGCTACGAATTTTTATCTTGAGAATTTTGGTGGTAATGAAACATTGCTGTAATTTAGGATGAGCCAAGCATGTATAAAAATGCAGAAATCTGTCTTTCTTGGCCCACTGAGGCATTTTTTTTTAAATCTAGTTGAAATATGTATGACTTCCCTGAGCTCTTTGGCATAATTCATCATTTAAAAAAAATCAATAAAGAAGATTTTATTTTCAATTAGTAAACGTGCATCTACCCAGGAACTAGACATTCTTGATTTCTCTATTACATTTTAGAAAATTTTACAATACAAGAATATACAACTGTCTATATTTATGTAATAATACGTTAAATAAATGTCAGCTAATACCCCTATATGCATATGGGAAAGGATGGATTTTTAGAGCATCACATCAGGTAAATAGTAGATGCTCAGTAAATGTTGATTTACTTTTATTGCTCAAGTTTTTTTTTTCCTCAGTCCTACTTTGTATGAAATATTTGATAAGGAAATATAAACTGTTTCCATTTACCATCAATATTTCTATATCTTAACAGATAAAGAGAAATATTGCCTGAGTGAAAATAACGTTACAAAGAACAAATTGCTTCCTAACTATTTGTTCGAATTCATCCATTAACATATTGATATAAAAAAAAGTGTGGGGAAAAATGAATTTAATGCCACTGGTCATTTTATAATGCCCTGGCCTGTCCAGAAGACTGTGGGTATCTCATCTTCCACCATGTCAAGAATCATACTGGTCTTTTTTAATTATATACACAGCGTGATAAAAAATATGTAATAGCCATACAAGGAGCAAGGATGTGGGGCATGTGAGCATACTCATACTGATGGTTAGAATATATTCATAAAATTTCTGGAAAGATAACTTTGCAGTACCTAACATTTTAAAACTCTGTGCATTTGAGTGGGAAATTCTACATCTAGAAATATAAACCCCAGAAATACAAGTTCACAAAGGTTCTAAAAGAAAGTTGACTGCAGATTTGTTTGAATTGCTAAATGTTGCAAATGACCAAACTGTTGATCAAGAGATGGATGATTGTACAATATATGGTACATCCACACCGTGGCATGCTCTGGAGCCTTAAAGAAAAACGAGGCATGCCTCTATGCACAGTCATGGAAATATCACTGAAATTTAGTGATTGATACACAAAAGTTGCCCAAAAATGTATATACCATGATCTCTTGTAGGTAAAAATGAAAAGGCATATAAGTTCTTTATTTACATGCAAATGCATATAAATGCACAGCAGAAAAACACACAGGAAAGTCTTAAGAGTGGCTTTCACTAAGGATGAAAGCAGACTAGGAAGAGAACTTCCACACCTTACTCTTTATATTTGGATCTTTGAATCTTTTATAGGGAGTATATATTTATATATTTGTTGTATAATATGGACTATATATCAAAGCCAAATAGGAATAATATTTGGATTTTTCATAGATCTTATAGTATTGACATAAGCAATAATAAGAAGCTACCATTTATTTAATGTCACAGACATTGTGACACTGAACTAGGCACTATATATACATACATATATATATGTGTGTGTGTATATATATATATATATAACCAACACAGTAGTCTGAATCTCCACTATCTAAATCCCACTGGATACTTGAAAATAATTTATTTTCTCTAGATAGTCCTGTCTTTCTGCCTGCTACTCATCTATTCAATTCAAATTAAGAACAACCAAGGCATGCATGTGTGAATATATGTATATATACATACACAGCACATTTGAGATTGAAATCCTCACACATATCCTCAGAGGTAGGTATTATAATCACCTTCACTATTTCTTTTAAACTAATATATGCATCAGGAGTCATGGAATATTTTTAAATTTATTTAACACAGATCATTTAGGAAAACAATCACACTAAAGGAATCATCTAAAACTTGTTATTTTTGTTTTACCTACAAACCACATTGAACACGTACAGGGTGAAAAAGTATAGTTGTCACCTCCTGACACGGGCATTGCACTCCTGACCACCTTTTTTCAGTATCAAAAATCCTGGAATATTTTCTCCCCATTATTATCTAATTATGCAACTAGGATCCTGTCATTTCATGCATGGTAATGATGGAAAAATAATATTCTTGTCCCATCCACACTATTTTGCTTTAAAACCAAAATCAATGGCATCATGTGAGGCATCTTGGGATTAACTTCCTGGGTTGCATTTGAAGTTTACTTGAAGATACACTCTGCCTTTGGCTCAGTTAAAGCAATTTTCTGTTCAGCTTCAGTTTTATTACTGACATCTATATACGATACTTAAAAAGAAATGGAAAGGCAGAGTTACCAATAAGAAGCAACAAAAGCATGCTCATAGCAAAAAGGTTGCTTATGTTTACATCCATATCATGCCACTTTGTTCTTTTGTTTTATCATTAAATGCTCTATTTAATCCATACCCTCAGAAATGTCTTTAAACAGTACCATTTCATGGCCATACATAAGACGTTTCTAAGTTAACAATAATTTGAATGAGATGTTCTGCGCACTAGGCTGAATCTCTACTAGCTAATTCCCACTGGAGAACTGAAAATAGCTTGTTTTCTCTAGGTAATTCTGCCTGCTAATTATCCATTCAATTCAAATTAAGAGCAGTCAAGACCTATATAAAAAGGGGTCACTCAAAGTGACTTGTTTCTCTAAAAAGGTACTAAAAACTATTCTTCCTCAACATATAAGATTAGAGTTTTCTTCATACCCACATTTGGTCACACTCAATAAATAACTATAGAACACGTGGGCAAATCACATTTTAAAACATCTGATAAAATGTAATATTCATTACAATATGGTCAAAGTAAAATTTTAACAATTAAAAGGTGATCGTTACTGGAAACTGTCTCAACCATGTGTGGAATATTTATTTTATGATATGTACCAATTTTTTCCATCTTTATTTTTATTCTTGTCCATAATTACCTAAGAAATGTTTTTAAATCAAGTGCTTAGCAACTCTTCAGACAGATTTAAACCATATGTACCTTCTGCCATTTGAAGCAATAGTGACAGGGCTTAGTGACAGGACTAAAGTCCTACAGATAATCCTATGGCTCTGGACCAGCTCATTTTTCCTTTGTGTTCTCTTCCTCATCTGTAAAATGATACGGTGGAGCTTGACATTATTTAAGACTCCATTTAACTCTAACAACCTATATTTCGAATTTTCTTTCTTTTTGATATCCTTAAAGACTTCCACAGAGTAGACAATGTTGAGATGAATGACGCATGTGTCTATTTGAGAAATATTTGTTAAAACCAAGTAACTGAGCAGGTTGTATATGTGATAACCCAGAGCCTTCGGCAAGAGTTTAGACAAAGCTCAATTACTTGTCCACCTATTATCATCTCCAATCTTGTAAATATTAGAAATATCACAATCACCAGCTAGTATGAAAATATGTGGTTATGGCTATTCAAGTTAGAAGACATCCTATATACTCTATTTCTTCATGTAACGTAATGGTAATTTATAAATTGTGGGTTTTCAATAACTAAAACCAAGAAACATTTTTATAGATATTTCTATAATAAAAGTCTGTAAAGCAATAACCATCCTTTTCAAATTTTGTAATATAGTAACTACTTTGTCTTCCCTGTCAGTAATTAGGATAACCTAGTGCAATGACAGAGAAACAGAAACAGGTCTCAATAGAAAAAAAATTGTACCAGTGATCAATACAGTCTTCCCCTTTCCCCTAGCTTGACCAGAGTTTAGGTGGGCTTCTTCCTGTCTCTAGGCCCTTGACCTACCTTTCCTTAGAGCTTTTACTTCAGAATACTTCTCAATGCAAACTCTTCCCTTGCTCCTTTGAAATGTATGTAAATCTTCCCCAACTTTCTTGTCAGTTTTACAACCCAGGCCTGTGTTTTTTGTTTTTCTGTTTTTGTTTTTCCCTCAAGGATCTGAGAGCCATCTTTAAAATGTAAACACAGAAGAAAATAGTAGCCATATCTCCCAGTTTCTGGGAGAAGGTAGGAGCCTAACTTCTGAGGGCACTATCTTCCAACTTGTAAAACTACCTACTGCCATGAAGATACAAGAAAGTTTGCTTTTTCCATCAACTATAACAACATTCTTTTAGATATGTCTCCTGAGGCAAGGGAAACTAAAGCGAAAATGAACTATTCAGACTACATCAAAATAAAAAGCTTCTGCCCAGAAAGGAGATTATCAACAAAACTAAAAGACAACCTACTGAATGGGAGAAGATATTTGCAAATGGAATATCTGACAAAGGGTTAGTATCTAAAACATATAAAAAAACTTTTACAATTCAACACACACACAAAAAAAAACCCCACAAATAATCCAATTAAAAAACAGGCAGAAGACATGAACAGAAATATTTCCAAAGAGACATACACATAGCTAATAGACACATGAAAAGATGCTCAACATCACTCATCATCAGGGAAATACAACACAAAACCACAATGAGATATCACTTCACACCTGGCAGAACGGCTAAAATCAACAACACAAGAATCAACAAGTCTTGGTAAGGATGTGGAGAAAAAGGAACCCTCATGCACTGTTGGTAGGAATGCAAACTGGTGCAGCCACTATGAAAAACAGTATGGATGTTCCTCAAAAAGTTAAAAATAGAACTATCTTTGATCCAACAATTGCACTGCTGGGTACTAACCCGAAGAATACAAAAACACTAATTCGAAAAGATATATATGTACCCCTACATTTATTGCAGCCTTATTTAGAATAGCCAAATTATGTAAGCAGCCCAGGTGTCCATCAATAGATGGATAGATAAAGAATAAGTGGTGTTTTATATATATATATACATATATATATTTATTTATATTTATATATATATTTATATATATATACATATAATGGAATATTATTCATCCATTAAAAACAATGAAATCTTTTGAAATCTTTTGCAACAACATAGACCTAGAGAGTGTAATCCTAAGCAAAATAAGTCAATCAGAGAAAGACAAATACCATATGATCCATTCATATGTGAAATTTAAGAAACAAAACAACGGGGGAAAAAGAGGCAAATCTAAAAAGCAGACTCTTAACTACAGAGAACCAACAAATAGTTGCCAGAGGGAAAGTGGGTAGGGGTTGGTTGAAATAAGTGAAGGGAATTAAGGGTACACTTACCATGGTGAGCACTGAGTAATGTATAGAATTGTTGAATCACTGTATTGTACACCTGAAACTAATTTAACCCCATAGTTAACTACACTGGAATTTTTTTTTAAAATTGCTTTTTCTTTGAGTAAAGTCCATTAGCAAACAAGATGGCCTAGGATCCCTCCACTCCTACTTTTAAAAATTCTTCAGCCTTTTTATTTTTTTTTTCAGCAGAATTGATTCAGTTTCTTTTTCCTATTGCAGTAGACTGAATAAAGTCTTCCTTACTTGTTTAACTTTAGTGAAATTTTTGCTTTGACATGTAAGAACTACAGTGAGGAAAAAAAATTATCAAATTTGTTCAATTTGGGGACTTATAAAAACAACTCCAAAGAAATCATAATCATGATATTGAGATGCATTGTAACCTATTTAAAGCTTATTCTTATAAGCTGCTCAGTGAGGCTTAACTTATAACAAATATTTTAAGTGATTTTGAATTAACATCTGTTGGAGACAAATTTCACATTGTAGCTAAATTATTTTTCTTTATATCAAAGTCTCAAGCGTTACAATTACCACAATTCTGAGCTTATATTCTGTTGATTTAGGATCCACAGCAAATGGTTTCTTGCTTGCAAGAGCTGGTATTTTAATAGAAAGGACAAATATTGATTTAGAGGGAATTACTAAAAGCCCATATGAGAAAACTGAAACAAGCCGAGAAAGGTGAAGCTGAATGTTGCTTATATGCAGGCTTAGTGTATTATAGATGTAACAAAGAACAGGGGAATGTGTCCATAAAATAGTGAAAGAACACTAATAGAAGATTCATAATGCACTGATCTTAAGTACAATTCAATAAATGTAATGCTCTTTAGTGCTTTTGAGCTTCACCTCAGATTGCTTGTTCTTCAAACAATGGTTAGAGTTATCTTTTAACAGCTAAAGATGAAAGAAACTACCTTGCAAGAGAGAAAAGATTGAAAGAACGAGGAAACAGACAATAGCCACTTCAGACTGGGAATGATGTGATTGGAATGTTCTTAAATATTAGCAAGGAGACAAATGAGAATGAAAAATAAAAGAAGCTCAAGGATTTCTTTTTACATTTGTTTTTAAAATCTCTCACGGGTTCACCTCCATGTATTTCATAGAACTAGAGGACATCTTTTATCTCATAGCTAACCAGGTCTGTGTACAACTTTTCTTTTACTTTAAAAGACTGAGAGAGTGAAAAGCAGAGACAGAGAAAGGCTGAGGTAGAGAAATTTTTGCTTTTTTTACACATTGTTAGTTAACAAAATATATTTTTAATATTTATTATCTTACATTAAAGTACAATTTGCTATGTCTACACAACATTAAAAATCAGCAGTGTAACCTACTGAGATATATAGGAAGTCAATAACCACCCAACATCATTGCCATTTTATTCTCTCTAAATAAACGGAATCAAATGTTTGTTTAGGTATCATATAAATTTAACCTGAGATAAAGATTCATTAAAACCATTAAGATACTTATAGCCTATTCATTATCCATCACTCCTTAATTTATGTACAACTCTTTTTGAATTGATGTATAATTTCCATTGTCCACTTGAAAACTGCAAAAGAAATCAATAAATCAGGAAAGTGATCATAGTAATTAGGCAAATGAAACAGAATTCATAAAAATTAATTAACTCTGGCACTAAGCAAAATTACAAATAACTTGTTTCTGTTTTAACACAATTCTATGTGCAGCTTTTATCATTATTTAGGATTGAGCAGATTGTGTTTGGATAAATGCTTTAGCCAAATGAGATACCAGCAGAATTTCCTTCCAAAAGCAATTGGTCTATGGGAATCTGTGGAATTGGCAGTTAAAACAACAACAACAAAACAACTCTGAAGAATTAATTTGACGATGGCTTTTCTTATAATTTTTGTGTGTGTTTCACAATGTTTTACATTTGAGGCAGTCTAATTAAATAAAAAAACATAGAATTTCAACCCTTGATGAGAATCTGAAAGTCATTTTGTCCAACAACCTCTCCAGCACTTAAAACTACTCTGTGGCATTGATTTTCCTGCTTTGGCTAAGTTCCTAGAAACTTAACAGTTACCAAATAGTCTCTTCATCATGCTTACGGTTCCCCTTTATCTACCTGGTTGCCATTTATGTTTATTGGCTCATGTTCTACCCACACAAAAAACAAACAAACAAACAAAGGACACATCTAATTCCTATTTCATGTAATGGCTGTCTAAACATTTAAGGAGACCCTTATGTGATGAACAAATACAATTAAAACAGATGAGTTATATACCTTTTAAAAATATGTCCGTCTCTTTTTCTTGAATATTTTTGGGTTTTAATAACGTAATCATGCTTAAACAAGTGTGGTCAAACACCTCTGAGTCCCTGAGAGGAGCCTGTGAGATCAAAACTATTTTCGTATCAATACTGAAATATATTTCTCTTTTATGCTGATGGTTCAAAAACAATGATGGATCATACTGCTAACACCTAAGCACAGTCAGGACAATGGCACCAAACTTACTAGTTCATTGAATTATTTATTATACATTCTCTGGTTTTTTTCTTTATACCTACTTTCACTTAAAAATAATCTTAATGAAGACTCAAAATGTTGTCACAGCTCCACTCTGTGGACATATCTTCTTAATTTTCTGTGTGATGAAATGGGAAGTTTGCATTAAACACTTTTGAAGAGCTTGACAATAGTTTGATCTGCAAGCTGAACTAGCCACTTTCTTGACTAGACACCATTCTTACTTGAAAGAACAACTGAGAGACAAAAGGTGACTATTCAGAATGGAATACTGACAGAAATTTTCTCAAAAATGAATGAAATGAGACTGTTCAAAAAATATAATAGTATATATCATCAGTAATAAAATTTCAGCTTTCAAATGAAAAGTTAAAAATGTGTATTTGCTACCATGAGCTTATTATCCTCCTAATACTTAAAGATTTTTCTGAAGAGATCAGTATGGGTGAACACAGTGAACTAACATTTTCCAAATGACCAATGACTGATGATGCATGAGAAAAAGATGCATTCGAGCTGTAAACTAGACCAATGAACCCTAATATTACATTACACTGTTACGGTATATGAAAATCTGATTGATATGGGATCAGGCCTCACATTGTAACTAACTTTTAAGAAATTACTCCTTGTTGATTTTTGACATGGTATCAAAAGGAGACTATCCACAGTTATCTGTAAAAGTTATTGAAATATTTCTTTTCTTTTCCTACTTCATATTTGTGTGAGACTGTATTTGCTTCATACATGTCAACAAAAATAACATATCATATAAGCTTGAATTCAGAGCAGATATAAAAATCCAGCCACCTTCTATTTAGACAGACTTTAAAGAGATTTGTAAAATGTAAAACAATGCCACCCTTTCACTGTTTCTTTTGTTTGGAAAATAGATTTATCATAAAAATACTTTATTTGTGTTAACACAAATAATGTGCTTGTTGTTGCTATTTTAAATGAATTAATGAATAAATGCTTTAAAATTTGTTTTAATTTCTAATGTGATTAATATTGATTGACATAACCTACATAAACAAAAGCCCTTTGAGTTCTTTGGTAATTTTTAAGAGTAAGTAGGTCCTGAGACCAAAAAGTTTGAGAGCCACTGCTCTAAGCATGCTTATCTGTCTATGTTTCTCTCTTGTTTCAACTTCAGTCATAGTTGATTATTCAGCTACCCTTAAGTTAATTTAGTTCCTTGAAATCACTATATTCTTTCATTCTTCTGGTCTTTTCTTTTGTTCTGCAATACTATCATTCTTTGGATTTTCCCTGCCAACTTTCTTTTTCCTCAGATCCTAAGTATTACCTTCTTCCAGAAGCCTTGTAAGATCCTATTCTACTGTATTATCATTACATGTTAAATTGTCTGTCTCCATGCGAAGGTCTCCCTTGTTCATCCCTAATACCCTACAATTTAAGAATAATTAACATTTGTTGTGCACTTTGCCCTAGGCAACAGTTTCACATTTTGCCTGTATTATTTCACCTAATCCTAACATCAAGTTTAATAGACAAAGTATCCATATTCTCCTTTTAATGATAAAGATATTAGCAGAGAAGTTAATAATAAATAGCCCAGATTTCATTGTCAGCAAATATTAAAGCTGATATTCAAACTGCTTCTGTTGACTCATTACAACAAATTTCTCCTCAGTGTCTGGCACCTACAGAGCATTCAATAAGTATTTGCTGAATAGAATTTTCTTTCAAAGATGTTTTCTGCCCTTTGGTTAATTTCCTAGACAGCATGTTATATATTTTCCTTCAATGACATTATTTAAATAATTTTTCTATTAAATAGGAAAAATGAAACCTATAGAATAACAAAATTTAGAATACATATGTGTGTGTGTGTATATATATATATACACAATAATAAATATATACACAGTTTCTTGGAATTAGTAAAGTATTACCTAGCCTCAAGATTGACAAGAAAAATCAAAATTATATTGTTGGAGAAGTCCTCCTGAGGTAGTATTTAGAAAAGAATATTCAAAAACATACTCAATTTTATTGTCTTTAGACCCCTAATACAAGTGGAATTGTGAAACACTTCATAAATTTCTTAGATCCTCATTCTAAAGAACAGTTCTCAAATAAATAAGTGTGAAAACCAGTGGCCATTTACTATGCTACAGAATAGTGATATCAAACATTTAAAATTATCTATTCTAGAAGGAATAATATTGACAGCTCTAAATAAGATAGCTACCCATTTAATATCCCTGGATTCAGCCTTCTTTGATGGTCCAAACTAACTTAATATTTCAAATTAAGATGGAAAGATACTCTTAGACAGATGTACCTTCTCATCCATATTTCCTGCTGTCAATTCATTTTGCTAGAGCATTTATTACATTTTTAGCATCACTGTGATCTGGAAATGAAAGGGATGATATTTAAATTATATAAAAGTAACCAAATCTAAAGGTAAATTTATAGGACAAAAAAAAATTGTTTTCTATATAGACAGAATATACTGAAATGCAGACATGCCCTGGGGTGGGGAAATTGAATTCTGTATAGAATTGAGTCAATGAACCACTTGGACCAAAATCAGATTGAATGAAATGTGTTAAGTAAATAGTCTTCTGAGATGCCATTCAACTGCATATTTGCATGTGAACACTTATAGCATAATGAGGCTATAAAAGTAACCTAGATAATCTCCCTGTAGTTTTCTTGTACTTTATATTATAACAGCTCTTAAATTTTAAATAAAAGAGAGAATGTGAGACATGGAAAACAGAAAATCCAATAAAGTGTATGTTAATTAATTGGTTACCTCCGTGGAAAACCAGGTTTCAATCCCATGGGAGAGACTATGAGAAACTACATAGGATGCACCTCAGAATTGACACTTCTTTCCACAGGATAAAGAGGCTGGCTTAACTGAACTCCTGTTCCTTATTTGTTCAGGAATGACCCAGGGGCCTCTAACTGCTTTGAAATCTCACTACGAAGCAGCCTTCTTCAGCTCAGGAGAAAGCCATGAGTCAGCAAAGCAAAGAAACTGATTTTTTATATATCATAATACACACACATTTTATATATGTGTATATACATATATACACATACATACACAATGTGTATATATATACATCACATACGTGTGTGTGTGTGTGTGTATGTTATGGCACACAGAGCAGGTGAGTGAACAGTATACTATAGCTGTGGTAAATTCAGGTGGGTCAAGGAGATTTACCATAATGTATCCAAGCACGAATCATCAGTTATATCACTTGATTCTGCTTGTATCCCATATTAAGTCTTCTGTGTTGCTTACACTTCCAGGTGGTGCTGTTTGCAACCTCTAACAATAAGATTTGTTTATAGTCGTTAAGAAAACAAATAATAGTTCCCATTTGCAGCTAGCAGAGGTCATAATTTATATTCATCATTCCTTTCATCTACCCACTCTAGGTTTCTTTCCTTCTTGTCCAACATTTCAGCTGATGTAAGTTGTTTGGTGGGGTTACCAGGCATTCATTCCTGGAGTATCTGAGTCCTTCGTGCCCTTCACCCTATCAGATTAGGTTTTAATAATTGTCCATGCGCTATTGTCACGAACCATGAAAGTCCCAAGGGATGCCCAGTAAAACCTACAAGTTTTAAACCTACTCATCTCTATCCCATTATATAGCACTAACCAAAGCTTCTCATGAAACGTAGAGTTGATTATCTCCATCAGCGTAGTAAATCCTTTCTTTACCTACTTATTCACTGACATGAGGACTTCAAAATGACCAAGCAACAGGAATGTTTTATGTTCAGTGGAACATACTGTCCTGTGACTGGGATCCAGGAGAGTCTAGAATTGCACAGGCATAAAGCTCAAACTCTGCAAAGTCACTGAGAGTGAGAGTTAATTCTACTTCCATTTCTTGGTTTGGGGATCTATCTATTTTAGCTATTGGGCAAGTGTGCCATAGATATTTTTGGTCCAATGTATATATTGCTTCCTGGAAAACAGCAACCAAACCAAAGAGCAGGCTGTCATCCTCAGACTCATTCTTTGATTCAAAGTGCTTTTACAGAGGATCCTATGTCAATAAATTAGATTTTTTATAAACAATTACAAAGTATTCTGGCCTAACTAATGTAGGCAGGAAGGCAAAGCAATACCCGGAGTAGATGAATATCCCAATAAAATAAAAACTTTGTCCCTTCCATAGTGAAAGGGTTCAGATATAATTAATGGGCTTGCAGGTGCCTGGTTCGATCCTTGAGACATGTTACCATATCTGGGGCTAAGCCTTTCTCTCTCTTCTTATGGTTCAGGAATTCAGGAGTAGCTAGATTGGCCTTGGTGAGAGGGACCCCATGCTATGTTTGTGTATAAGTTACTTCCATCATGCTTCCATAACTGCTTCATAAAATGCAATACTTAAACTTCCCTCAACACCTAAATAAATCACAGAAAGAATAAAACTGAAAACCATAATATTCTTTCTAAATGTTGCTTTTTAGTTCTAGCAATTAAAAATATATAGGAATAAAATTGTCTTTATAAATAAAATGCAATGAAATAGGATTTACTCAAGACTTATGTGACCTTTTTGGTTGAAAAGCTGATTTCTGAAAGCAAGTATATTTTCATCTTCTTTCTAAATATTTTAAATTAAAATTACTCTTTTTACCTTAGCTAGACTTTGCAGGGAAAACCAAAGATCTCCACTCAAGAAAAGATCTAAGTTCATGTGTATTTAAAAAAAATCAATTACAAACCCAAATCAGAATTATTCTCTATGAAGTAATGAAAATTAGGGCTTTTTAGAATATCAAACCTGAATATCTCATCATATATCAAGTCTGTATTTCCACATATCAGATATTCTACAATATTTTAAGCACAAGTTTTTAAAAATGCTTATTATCAACCAGTATCATTTTCTGGAAGAGCAATTTATCATGTAGAAATTTTCAAAATATTTTTATCACAAAACATTGGAGATTTGTCAAAGATATTTCCTATGAACTTTTTCACCATTCTCTTTTGAAAATGTGAAGTAAAATGATATCATTGAAGTAGGGGATTACTGTCATCAATAGGCAGTGAAAAATACATATTGGAATTAAATGCATGGATACCAGAAGACGACATAGAGAAGTATTCCCTTTATTGCATTAAGAACTCTACTTTTTTTCTATTTGATTTTTTTAAAGATTTTATTTATTTAGAGCAATTTTAGGTCTACAATAAAACTGAGAGGGAAGTACAGATTTCTCATATACCCTATGCCTCCACTCATGCATAACCTCCCCCACTATCAACATCACTCTCCAGAATGGTACATTTTTTTAACCAACGATGAATCTCCATTAACATATCATAATCACTTAAAGTCCATAGTTTACCTTAGGATTCATTCTTGGTGGTGTACATTCTGAGTTTGGACAAAAGTATAACCGTGATATCATACAGAATATTTTCATTGCCCTAAAAATCCTCTGTACTCTGCCTGTTCATCTCACCCCACCCCTATCCTTGGCAACCCCTGATCCTCTTCTTGTCTCCATAGTCTGGTCTTTTCCAGAACTTCATATAGTTGGAATCATACAGTATGCCACCTTTTCAGACTGGCTTCTTCCACTTACTACTATAAATTTAAGATTCTTCATGTCTTTTCATAACTTGATAGCAAGAGCCTCTGATTTTAAAATCTTGGTCACAAAACACCATATAGCTTGTCATTTACAAGCTTGATAAAAACAATGGAGACATAATGGGACCCGGTCCATCATTGTAGATGGAGGAATTAGCAATGCCTGACCCAGGGAAGGTTATTTATATACACATGTGTTCAAAGCATGTGTCTAAATTGAAGAATGTGACTGCCGGTATGTTAACCAAGGAGACAGAAACCTTACTTGAACACAGAAATCTTTGGGTGTATGGGAAGCTTCTGTATCCTCTTTGCCCCCTCCCCAGTAGTGCTTTCATCACCATGGGGACACCCCTCATCACACGTTTAGTATACCCTGGCACAAAGAACTACACATATTTTGCTAAAACCATTGCAGTGGTCTCAATATAAGTGTATCTTGCATTTCTAAAATACTCCATGCTTTGCCATAGGTAGAAACCCTGGTGGGCTAGACCTAGCAGTTTGACAAGATTTTTATAACTCCCTTATCCAGCTTCAGAGAACTGATAAAATTACAATTACATTGTCTGTAGCATGTTACAGTCTATAAAGTGCTTTCCTATAAAGTACCTCATTTCCTTCTCACGATAATCTTTACAATTGGGCACAGAAGATAATATTATGCATAATTTTGAATGAAACTAAAGCTTTGGGACCCAAATTCACATGCACAAGTTTGTACATTTATTAAGTGGCATCGTATTCTTCCTTCAGGCATAAACTCCACTACATTCCAAATTAAATAACTCATCTATTTCTCCTTTATAAAAATGTAGAAAAAGTTTTATATGGAGAAAAGTTCCTTGGATGGGAATGGGGTGTTAGGGTAGGAGGAAAAGGTACGACATTTTAAAGAACATTTAATCTAAAGCAAACTGTTGCTATTTCTATCAGCAAGAGCAGCTCTAAGTTAAAGTAAATGAAGACAACATTATACTTAGAGGGAGAACAAAAAGTATAGATTTTGGTTTTCTCCATGGATAGAAGTTTGTAGCTTTCACAGTGATGACAGCTTGTCTTGGTAAAATGATACATTTTGGCTAAGCAAATGCACATCTATTTTCATGAAAAATTTAGCATAAAAATGTTGTATTTTTCCCCAAATTTGAAAGCTATTTTAAAAATTGAGAACACAACAAGAATAGTAAGGAATAATGGAAATAAAACCACATCAGAAATCTGATGGTAACTGGCTTGAGTACCTACGCAGTCATTAGCAACTGTTTTTATGTGGCTTTAAGCAAATTGTTTCACCTCCAGGCGTATAAAATAAGTTGCCTTGCTGAGATGACATACCTAACTTTCAACCAAGTCTTACATTCTATGATTTTAACATGTGGAAAATATTTATTAGGTCACTGAGAAAATGTAGTTTTAATGTTCTCAGTTGTTTTCCATTATCATTGAAGAAAAGTGTGTAATGAATCTTAAATGCTTTCAAGCTTAATGGACTTCAAGCCTGTCCTTCAGAAAATGTTAGAAATCAAAGCATATGGGTATGAATTCCTTTCATATGAAAAAAGTTAAATTTTAATTAGAAATAACTTGGAGATGATTATATTCCAAAATTCACAATGATGAAGCTTGGGCGTCTTCACCACAATTCCTTAGAACGGTACTCTGAATAAAGAAATGAATGATGATATTATAAGTTTAAACTAACAGAACTTAGCTTCAGTGTGCTTCAATATATCATAGAATCTTACTCAGGTACATATTCACCCTGAGTCAATAAAAAACTGGGTACTTGCCTTGATGGAACACAACAGGCAGTCATGGAAGAGAGAGATATGAGCATGTAGAGTACAATGATACAAATTAAGTTCCAGGTATGCTTATGTCATCAACAGTTAAGATTATATATAGGGTTCACCTCTTCAGAGGAAAAATTTAGGGAAGAATTTCAACTTACACTTTCACTTTTAGGATATACTCTGCGCAATAAGTTCAAGGTTTTAAATATACTGCTGAATTTAACTCTTAAATACAAACCAAAGAACTATGTGATTTTCATTTTAGGATTTGAACTTACTTTCATCGTTTGAGGTACATTGCTGAAATTGATTGATTTTAATTGATGCTCCTGCATAAGGATTTCAATACTACCATGTCCCATCCGGGAGGATTTAAGAGGCCCTCAGGGAACAAGTCGGGTGTTTCTACTCAACCTTGCCTTCTCCACAGGCTCATACCTTACCCTTCAATTTTTATTCTTTCTTTTACTTTGTGAAGAAACCTTCACTTTTATCTCCGTCCCAGTAACTAGTGTCCTATTTTCGTGTTCCATGATAAAAGTACTGGCTTCTTTTACTAAAAAGCCTCCTGCTGGAGATCAGACCATCTGAAGCTCTTTTAAGAGGCTGGCTCTCTTCTTCTAAACCACCTCGCACTAACCAACTACCTTTTCCCCCAAAATTTATTGAAGCATAGTTGACAAATAAGATTATATAAATCTAAGGTGTAAACATGATCATTTGATATAGTGAAGTGGCTATCACAATATCGTGAGTTAATACATCTAACACCTCACATAGTTAACCGTGTGTGTCTGTGTGTGTGTGTGTGTGTGTGTGTGTCTCTGTGTGTGTGTGTGTGTGTGGTGAAAACATTTAAGATTAAGTCTCTGAGCAAATTTCAAATGTATAATATTTTTAACTATAGTCACCATGCAGTACATTAGATCCTCAGAACTTATTCATCTTTAACTAAAAGTTTATATCCTTTGGCCAACATCTTCCCCCTTTTCCCCACTCCACGGTCCCTGGCAACCACCATTCTACCCTCCGTTTCTATAACTTGTTTATTAGATTTCACAAAATTGAGATCATGCAGTATTTGTCTCTCTCTGTCTGATTTATTTCACTTAATATAACGCCCTCAAATTTCATCCATGTTGTTGCAAAAGGCAGAATTTCCTACTTTTCTGTGGCAGATATATATATATATATATATATATCCCACATTCTCTT
This sequence comes from Ailuropoda melanoleuca, assembly GCF_002007445.2. NCBI lineage: Eukaryota > Metazoa > Chordata > Mammalia > Carnivora > Ursidae > Ailuropoda > Ailuropoda melanoleuca. The sequence continues at coordinate 36,598,556 of NC_048232.1, read as the reverse complement.
TATCCATTCATCTACCAATGGACACTTGGTTGTTTCCATGTGTTGGCTATTGTAAATAATGCCACAGTGAGATTGGGGGTTCATTGTGCAGATATCTCTTTGATACAGCAATGTCATTTCCTTCAGAAATATACCCAGAAGTGGGAGCACTGGATCATATACTGAACAACCACTTAATTTTGCTCTTTCCTGGTTACTTAAAAGTCCCAAATGTGCATTAACCTTCAGTAGGTCACTGCCTAGTTTTTATCATTACTTTTCTTCTGCAGAGCTTTCTGGTCTCAGGATCTGTTCTCCCATAGTGATGACTGAGCCCTAAATTTGAAACATAAGCAATATAAATAATGATGTAATATATTTTCCTACTTACAAAGCAGAAATTTCTAACAAGATTCTACAGCATTGTTTGAAAAGGACAACATATTATTTGCCAGGCATTGCCTTAATCCCAGAATAAATGACTTCTAATATTGATTCATTAACATGCTCCCAGAGTATCCCAGCGAGTTCCAGTGAAGATTTTAAGGGAATAGAGTTAAACGCAGTGTTTTCCTTTTTTCTGATTGTTACTGATATCATATATTCCACTTAGCTTCTACTTCTTCAGAATATTCTAATCAGATGAAATTATTTGCCTATAATTTACCTCAAGGATATGGACTGCCTAGCCCTGAGCATAACCCAGCTAGGAAAATTATTGGAAATTATAGGAAAATCTTACTGAACTATATGGTGACAAACATACCTACAGGCAAGCTCCAAATTTCCTCTGCCTTCTCACTCTTCCTATATGACTTTGTCATTCTTTACTGGGAAGCCTAAAACCAGTAAGCATGAGTTTCTTTGACTTCCACTTCTTCCCCTCAAGGTTCATTTAGTCTCTCTCTCTTTCTTTCTCTCTCTCTCTCTTTTAATTTTTATTCTTTTTGCAGTGTTCATATGTATTTGATTCTAGTCCTTCCCTCATCAGCCACAATTCTGCTAATCTCTTCTTTTAATTTCTACTTTCCACTCAATTTCTTTCTTAAGTTTTAACTATGGGGGCATTGAAGTCCCATTTGACCTAATTTGAACTTATTAGAGCAACACGAGTGAGGGTATTATAAAAATTTAACTTGTAAATACCAAGATGTTGGTACAAGCCACCAAAAGGCCTATGTGTCTAGGATTTAGTGAACTTGATTCTCAACATGGGACTTGAAACTGAAAATAATGTAACTTGGAGATCTGAAAATTCATATGACTTCCTGAGGGAACAGAAACTATCAGGTAGATTGGAAGAGCCACCATCCCTCTACTCCCCTACAGCTTGAGCATTTGAATAGTGGGTGCATTAGTACATTAGTGGAATAGACAGAACACAAACCAGCCCACTGTCCTGTCCCTAACTAAGGTGCATCACTGGAAGTATCTGACAAAAAAATGGAAAAAATGATAGAAGGATGGAATTAAAGTCAAGCACTCATATGGAAGGGAGGAGAATTGTCACATGGAGTAATTATAAGAAAACTGTAAGTAACTGTAAGATGTGCACTCAATAAACGAAAATAATCTATGAAATGCACATTGCCTTAATACCTAAGTGTTATAAAATAGCTTTTAGGTCAGCTGGAGGAATCAGAAACAATCTGTTAATCTTCTCCTACCTCCCCACCAGAAGTACAATCCGAGTTCAACACTCAAATCCAACATAAAAATGGAAAGGGGCCCATGTATTAGGTGTAGTGGGAGTGACGGTAACAGTAATTCCTAAAATCTAGAGTGCTTAGTATATGGTTGGCACTGTTTGAACAAATTAACTTATTGAACTCAAGCCACCTTGTGAGTAGATGCCATTAACTCCAGGTCAAGATAAGGAAACTGAGGGATGGAGAAGTTAAGATTGCCCATATTTCCACAGCTAGCAAACAGAAGATTCTGAATTTGGTCATAGATCATATGCCCTTGAATGTGAGCACATCACCACTGCCCATGCCCCTGCTGTTCTCAGGCCTCACTTCAGCAGATGCAGGAACTCCCTGTGTTGGGATTACTGTGGCTGATTGTAGGTATAGTGTTAAGGGCCCCTCCTGTTCCATGATCTGACTGTTTTGGGTCCCTGCCAATGCACAAGATGAGGGATAATTGAATGAGGGTTGGATCTCAGTGGACACTTGAACAGTGAGGATGTTGCAACAGCAGCATTCTGACCTCAGAGAGGAATTTGGGTCTATTCAATGTTCTACTTGTCTGCCTCAGAACAGGGCAAGCTTCTTGCTTCACTGTCTTTCCTAAAGATACTATATCAGAAATTGAAGACTTATTTCTCAGTAATTATTTTTCTCTAAAGATGCAGGAAGTTATTTATTTACTTAACTGCTATATCTTGTTTAGAATGAAAGGGATTAGTAAACATTTAGGATTCCAACAAATTTTATCTTCAGTCCACTGAGAAGTTTTTCTTTAAATGACATTTTAAGAATTTTAAGTTCTTAACCAAATTATGCAGTAAAATAGGTATTGCTAATTCCTTGAAAATATGCATTCTTACAAATATTATTCTGGGTGAAATAACAAATATATTAACATGCTTAAGTGGCTTATCATTATTTAAAATTTATTAAGAAAGTCATTAATTTCATTTTAAAAATATATCTTCCATATTAAAATATGAACATGTATTAATGTATCTTCCATCCTAACTGAATGACAACCACCAAAAGCATCATCCATTAAAAATAGCAGATATGTTATTAAACATATCTCAGAGTAATTTCACAAGCACCCACAATTACATAAAGTAAAATAAAGGAAGTCTTGAGTCTTTTAGGTCATTTTTGTGACTCTAATATTTTCCAATCTCATATAATCAAATCACAATTTAAATAGCTCTAGTGAAATCTCATTTTAAAAAAATGCTCTTCTGTATAATTATGCGTGTTCAATTGCTATTACCTCTAGAAAATATTTTCTGTGTTGTAAGTAGATCAAATACATATCAAGCTTCCATCTTAGCTTCAAATTAGTTTTAAAAGGGGGAAATTAAAAATAAGTGTGTCTTACTGAAATTAAAATGAAAAACAGCAATTAATAAATTATCTCTAATTCATAATAAAATTTGAGTTATTTCACTAAAGAGAAGTTGAAGGAATAGTAACTATAATTACTTCATTTTTTAAAAAAATATTTTATTTATTTATTTGACACAGAGGGAGAGCACAAGCAGGCAGAGTAGTAGGCAGAGGGAGAGGGAGAAGCAGGCTCACCACTGAGCAAGGAGCCTAATGTGGGGTTTGATCCCAGGACTCTGGGATCACGACCTGAGCTGAAGGCAGTCGCTTAGCAAACTGAGCCACCCAGGCACCCATAATTATTCCATTTTTGCAATTTAGAACATGAAATACTTTCAATGTTTACTGAAAACTATAATATCAACATGCGAGGAGTATTTTTGTTTATATTTTAGATGAATTTCTAAAAATTAATTTCTCCCATTCTAAAACTCGTGTATATTTTTAGGTTGACTCATGTCAAGTTGCTAATATTTGACCTTTTATGGCCCGTAGAATATCACTTTCATATGATTCAACCTAACATGTTTATAACTGAAATGTTATTTATGCCATTATTTTAAGGCTAATTTCATGATTCTTTCCCATACCCTTCTCCTTTCTTTTGTTACATTATATACTTTTCCTTTGGTTTTTGTACTCCTCTCATTATTAATTATCCTAATAGCTATGTAAAAGGGTTTTTAATATAATAGCATTTAACATGTATTAATTTATTTAAGATTTTATATATTCCTCTAGTTAGGAATTATTATCTCCATTTAACACATGTGAAAACTGAGATAAAGAAGGATAAAATAACTTTCTGACTCTCAGCTATTAAATTGTAAAGTTATGATAAGAAAAGATCAGTGAGCTGGAAGACAGAATAATGGAAGGCAATCAAGCTAAAGAGTAAATAAAAAAAAGAATAAAAAAAATTAGAATAGATTAAGGGAACTCAACAATACACCAATAAGTGTAATAACATTGGAATTATATGGATCCCAGAAAAAGGCGACAGAGAAAGGGAGGGGAAGAACATCTATTTGAAGAAATAATAGCTGAAAACTTACCTAATTGGGGAAAGGAAACAGGAATCGAGATCCAAGAGACACAAATAGCCCCCATAGAAAAACCAACCCAAGGATATCCACACAAAGACACATAATTAAAATGGCAAAATTAAGGATAAAGAGAGAATTTTAAAAGCAGCAAAAGAAAAGAAAACAGTTACATACAAGGGAAACCCCTTAAGGCTATCAGCTGATTTTTCAGCAGAAACCTGGTAGGCTAGAAGAAAGTGACATGATATATTCAAAGTGCTGAAAGGAAAATACCTGCAATCAAGAATACTGTATCCAGCAAGGCTATAATTGAGAATAGAAGGAGAAATAAAGAGTTTCCCAACAAACAAAAGTTAAAGGAATTGATCAGCACGAAACAGCCTATAAGAAAGGAAAGAGTAGAAAGGAAAGACCATAAGCAGGGGCAAGAAATGTAGGAAAGGAAAAAATTTCACAGGTACATATAAACATAATAAAAGTAGTAGGTTAATCACTTACAAAACCAATACAGTGGTTAAAGCACAAAAACAATAAAAGCAAGTATATTTATAAAAACAGTCAAGGGAGGCACACAATAAAAGGATGAAAAGTATGACACCATATACCTTAAACGTGGGGGGGGGAGTGAAAATTTAGTGCACTTATAATGGGTTCAAACTTGAACAATGATCAGCTTAATAAGATTTCTATATGTATAAGATGGTATATATAAACCTAATGATAACCACAAATTAAAAAATGCTAATAGCTATACAAAAAGTAAAGAGAACAGACTTCAAGGATATCACTGAAGAAAGCCATCAAGACACAAGAGAAGAGAGCAGAAGAAGAAAGGAACAGAGAACTACAAAACTATAAAACAAGTAATAAAATGGCAATAATTACATACCTATCCATAATTACTTTGAATGTAAATAGAATAAACACTCTAATCAAAATACATAAGATAACTAACTAGATAAAAAAAGCAAGAACCATTTATATGCTGCCTATAAGAGACTCATTTCAGACCAAAAGACATGGGCAGATTGAAAGTGAAGGGATGGAAAAACATTTACCATGCAAAGGGAAATGGAAAAAAAAAAAAAAAGCTGAGGTAGTGGTACTTTTCTTGGATAAAATAGACTTTAAAATGAAGGCTGTAACAAGAGAAAACAAGGACACTACATAGTCATAAAGGGAACAATCCAACAAGAAGATAAAACAATTATAAATATTTATGCATCTAACATGGGGGCACCCAACTACACAAAGCAGCTAAAAACAAACACAAATGAAGAAATCAAATGTTATGCAATCGTAGGGGATTTTAATCCCCTGCTTACATCAATATCTAAACAGAAAATCAACAAATTAATGTCCCACTTACATCAATTGTCCAAACAGAAAATCAACAAGGAAAGAGTGGCTTTGACTGACACACTGGAACAGATGAATCAAATAGATATATTCAAACCATTCCATCCTAAAACAGCAAATACATATTCTTTTCGAGTACACATGGAACATTCAGCAGAATAGATCACATGTTTGATCACAAAACAAGTCTCAACAAATTCAAAAAAACTGAAGCCATATCATGCATCTTTTTCAACCACAATGTTATGAAAATAGAAATCCACCATAAGAAAAAATCTGGAAAAAACACAAATATATGAAAGCTAAATAACATGCTAATAAGCAATGAATGGATCAACCAAGAAATCAAAGAGGAAATAAAAAAATATATGGACACAAATGAAAATGAACACACAATGGTCCAAAATCTTTGGGATGCAGCAAAAGCTGTTCTAAGAGGGAATAGTATAGCAATATAGGCCTACCTCAAGTAGCAAGAAACATGTTAGATAAACAACCTAATCTTACACCTAAAAAACTAGTAAAAGGAAAAAAAAAAGCCCAAAGCCATTAGAAAGAAGGAAATAATGAAGATTAGAGCAGAAATAAATGTAGTAGAAACTAAAAAAAACAAAAACAAAACCAACCAAACAAACAAACAAAAAACCTGGTAGAACAAATCAATGAAACCTAGAGATGGTTCTTTGAAAAAAATCAACAAAATTGATAAACCTTTAGCCAGAATCATTGAGAGAGAGAGAGAGAGGACTCCAATAAATTCAGAAATGAAAAAAGAGAAATAATAACTAACACCACAGAAATAGAAAAGATTATAAGGGAATATTATGAAAAATTACATGCCAAGAAATTGGACAACTTAAAAGAAACAGATATATTCCTAGAAACATATAACTTTCCAAAACTGAATCAGAAAAAAAGCAAAAATTTGAACAGACTAATTACTATCAATAAAATTGAATCAGTGATCAAAAACTCCCAACAAGCAACAGTCCAGGACCAAATGGCTTCACAGGTGAATTCTACCAAATGTTTAAAGATGGGTTAATACCTGTTCTTCTCAAACTATTCCAAAAAATACAAGAGGAAGGAAAGCTTTCAAATTCATTGTTTGAGGCCAGCATTACTCCCATACCAAAAACAAAGACACTATAAAAAAAAAAAGAAAAGAAAACTATAAGCTAATATCTCTGCTGAACATGATGCAATAATCCTCAATAAAATATTAGCAAACCAAATCCAACAATATATTTAAAAAATCACTCACCACAGTCAAGTGGGATTTATTACTGTGATGCAAGGGTGCTTCAATCAATGTGATATATCAACAAGAGAAAGGGTAAAAAACATACCTCAACATAATAAAGACCAAATATGAAAAACCCACACTAACATCATCCTCAATGGTGAAATCCCAAGAGCTTCCCCATGAGATCAGGAATAAGAAAAGGAAGTCCACTCTCACCACTTTTATTCAAAATAGTACTGAAAGTCTTAGCCACAGCAATCAGACAATAAAATGAAATAAAAGGCATCCAAATCGGTAAGGAAGAAGTAAATCTTTCACTATTTGCAGATCACATGATACTACATACAGAAAAACCAAAGACTCCACCAAAAAACAACTAAAACTAATAAATGAATTCAGTAAAGTTATAGGATACAAAATCAATATACAGAATTCCATTGCATTTCTATATACTAATAATAAAGTTGCAGAAAGAGAAATTAAGAAAATAATCCCTTTTACAATTTCACCAAAGACAATAAAATACTTAGAAATAAACTTAACCAAGGAGGTAAAAGACCTATATTCCAAAAACTATGAAACACTGATGAAAGAAATTGAAGGTAACAAAAACAAATGAAAAGATATCCCATGCTCATGGAGTGGGAGAACAAATATTGTTAAAATATCCATGAGACCCAAAGCAATATACAAATTTAATGCAATTCCTATCAAAATACCAACAGCATCTTTCACAGCACTAGAACAAATAATTAAAAATTTGTATGGAACCACAAGAGATCCTAAATAGCCAAAGCAATCTTGAAAAAGAAGAACAAAATTGGAGGTATCACAATCCCAGAGTTCAAGATAAAATTACTGCAAAAGTATAGGAATCAAAACAGTGTGGTAGTGGTAGAAAAAAGAAAGAAAAGAAAGAAAAGAAAAGAAAAGAAAAGAAAAGAAAAGAAAAGAAAAGAAAAAAAAAGAAAAGAAAAGGAAAGGAAAGGAAAGGAAAGGAAAGGAAAGGAAAGGAAAGGAAAGGAAAGGAAAGGAAAGGGAAAGAAAGAAAGAAAGAAAGAAAGAAAGAAAGAAAGAAAGAAAGAAAAAGAAAAAGAAAGAAAGATACATAGAGCAATAGAACAGATTAGAAAATCCAGAAATGAACCCATAACTGTATGGTCAGCCAATCTATAACAAAGGAGGCAAGAATATGCAATGGGAAAAAGTCTCTTCAACAAATGGTATTGGGAATACTGGACAGCTACATGCAAAAGAATGAAACTGGACCACTTTCCTATACCATACACAAAAATAAACTCAAAATGGATTAAAGACCAAAATGTGAGACCTGAAACCATAAGTATCCTAGAAGAGAGCAAGACAGTAGTATATGTGACATCTACTTTAGCAACATTTTTCTAGATATATCTCCTAAGGCAAGGGAACTAAAAGCAAAAATAAACTATTAGGACTGTATCAAATTAAAAAGGGTTTGCACAGTAAAGGAAACAATCAACAAAACAAAACAAAACAAAAACCTACTGAATGGGAGAAGATATTTGCAATTGATAGATCTGATAAAGGGTTAATATCTAAAATATATAAAGCTCAAAACCCATAAAACAAATACTCTAATTAAAAAAACGGGCAGCAGACATGAACAGACAGTTCTCCAAAGAAGACATACAGATGGCCAACAAACACTTGAAAAGATGTTCAACATCACTAAGCATCAGCGAAATTCAAGTATCACCTCATCCCTATCAGAATGGCTAATATTAAAAACACAAGAAACAAGTGTTGGCGAGGATGTGGAGAAAAAGCAACCCTCATGCACTGTTGGTGGGAATGCACACTGGTGCAGCTACTGTGGAAAACAATATGGAGGTTTCTTAAAAAATTAAAAATAGAATTGCCAAATGAGCCAGTAATTCCTCTATTGGGTATTTACCCAAAGAAAATGAAAACACTAATTCAAAAAGATATATGTACCCTTATGTTTATTACGGTATTACTTGTAATAGCCAAGATATGGAAGCAACCCAAGTGTCCATTGATAGATGAATGGATAAAGAAGAAGTGATAGATCAATCGATCTCATTGAGATCTTGTCATTTGTGTCAACATGGATGGATCTATAGGGTATAATTTTAAGTGAAATAAGGCAATCAGAAAAAGGCAAATACCATATGATTTCACTCATATGCGGAATTGAAGAAACAAAACAAATGAGAAAAAAAAGAGAGAGAGAGAGAAACAAAAAATCAGACTCTTAAAGATAGAGGACAAACTAATGTTTGCCAGAGCTAGGTGGGTAGGGGGATGGGTGAAATAGGTGAAGGAAATTATGAGCACTGAGTAATGTATATTACTGTTGAATTATTATATTGTATACCTAAAACTAATATAGCACTTGATGCCAGAATATCTATTATTCCTTTTATTGCTTTGAGCAATATTTTAATTTCTGCTGTGACATTTATTCATTCATCCATTTGCTTTCTCTCAGAGTCAGATCTTTATACACTGTTTTCTATCCCACCTTGCCTTGACTTTAGATATATGATGTATACTCTGTCTATCTGAGCTTCCTTTATTTGTAGTTTTTATTGCAGTAAGGAAGAAATCTGCCACATTAGGGAAAAATAGAAATCCATGAACACCACACAAGTTTTCTTTTTTTAGAATTGGCAATGTTTGCCCTTGGATGGCCCACCTCAGCCTATTTCTAAATGTTGAAAGCATCTCTCCTGGAACTCCTCTTTATTTCTAAAACTAGCTTTTCCAAAGGTCAGTGTATACATGAGATTCTGTGAAGATTTCTCCTGACTTTTCATAGTCTACTTCATTTTCTAAGGAATGAAACTTGTTGATTGCTTCAGTTTGCTGGATATCTAGTATAACAGTGACTATATTTCCAATTGTAATATAAATACTTTTTTGCTATCTTTTAAATTTCCTATAATTACTTTAGTTGGCTTCTAGAAGGAGCTGTTACACTAGTTGTCATCTTTTCAATAAATGTGGAAAGAATGGCCTAAACTTGTGGTGTTCCCAGAACATCCTCTCTTATTTCCTTACATTTTGTAAAAGGTATTTGGATATACCTGCCTCCCAGTTTGTTTGATTTAACCTGATATAAACTATTAAGTTCATCAATACCCTTTCTATATAAATTTATCCAGACCACTTATCCCTCATGTCCCCAGTAATCCCTTAAACATAGTTCTTCTTCTCCATACCATATCATAATATTCAGAGGGCACAATTGAATTCCCTAGATTTGGGGTTGTGATATTAAAAAAAACAAAAAGCTCACAGACCTTTATGTTACCATATAAAGGCTTATGTGTTGTATTAATACCAGTAAACACTGATGTAAGCCTTCAGTTCTTAAAATATGATATACTTCACCTATTTTCCTGAAGCTAAGATAGAGAGGTAAAGATAGAAATAAACAATATGGCTGATTATCCAATGAGAATTTTTATTGATGATAACAATAATTGTATGTGTAAAGTATCTACTATGCTAAGTGCTATTTAAATAGATATTTTTAATACATAGTTTTGCATTAAATTTTCTCAGCAACACTTATGATATGTTTCATATTTTCCCCCATTTTTCAGATGAAGAAACCAAATAAAATTCACAGTAAAGAGCTTGTAGCAGAAGCACTTTGACACAGGCTCGTATGTTCTCATGATATGAATCCACTTGATTAAGAACGAACGTAAGCCCAAGTTTCTTATTTCATCATACACTGGTTTTTCTACTCTGTCATCTGCTAAATAAACATTATTATTGAAATAAGAAAGTGATTTTTCCTAGGACAGTAAGCATAAAAATTGTAGCAATTAGATACAAGTCAAAGGCAATGCTTTGGAGTGGTACTAACCTACATTCAGTTGGGCTCCAGTTATATGCTGGGTGGTCCTGGACAACTGGCCTAAACTCTCTGAGCCTCCACTGAGTCATCTGCCAGTGGAATGCAAGGCTGCTTCTCTAACTTCTCTAAGTTGTTTTGAGGATTAAATGAATATAACATTTTTAGAAAACTGCCTGGTACATAGTAGGTGCTTAATTTAAGGAAAATTAATGCACCTAGCTCAGTACCTATTACTTAATAAGAATGAATGTGTTATTTTAATATGTGCCCAGATGAAAATCTGTATTCACAGTAGCACTCAGTGCCCTAATTTTATTTTCATACCATAAAAATTATAATTTAAGTGGTCATTAGTGCAAAAGCAGTAAAATTTTATTAGTAAGTCAAGAATGACAAAAGTATTTACAACAGGAAAAAATCTTGTAGGAAAATAAAGATTTTCACTTACATATTTTACTTATTTGTATCATTGATGCAACAATTTTATTATGTTATCAATATATCCTATTTGTAATATTAGTATATACATATAAAACATTTTTAGAAGTTTATGAGCACAGCAGATGGTTAAGATGCTAAAATAAACAAGAACAGGAACATTCTTGACCAGACATCCTCAATACATAACCTTCACTTGTATATACTGGACAAGACTCTCAACAACAAGCAATCTGGGAAACTTTCTGCCTTCTCTTTTTGACATAAAAATGCAGAGAAGTAGAGTGGAATGAGCATAGGCAATAGTTCTCCATCTTAGCTTTATGTCAGAACCACCTGGGAAGCTTTTAAAGCCCACATTTGTAGCTTCTACTCCAGATACTAAATCAGAATTTCCAGAGATGCAATACAGCATCTTAATTTCTTTTAAGCTCCAAGTGTGTTTCTTATGTGTAGCTAGGAATGGCAACCTCTGAATGAAGGCTCTGAAATAGATTGTTCGCTGATTCAATCCTAGGTCTATCACTTCTATGTAGCAGGGTATATTTGAAAATTGAGAGCATGAACTCCTACTTCAAAGAATTGCTATAAGAATTAACAAACATAAAGGGACCTGGATCATAATGGATACATAATGATCATATCTATCATATAAAAATACAAATATTGACAGGACCACAGGGGAAGGGAGCGAAAACTGAATGGGAAGAAATCATAGAGGGAGACAAACCACGAGAGACTCTGGACTCCAGGGAACAAACTGAGGGTTACAGAAGGGAGGGGGATGCAGAGATGGAGTAACAGGGTGATGGGTATTAAGGAGGGCACGTATGGTGATGAACACTGGGTGTTATACGCAACTAATGAATCGTTGAACACTACATCAAAAACTAATGATGTACTATATATCCACTTATTGAACATTATAAAAAATACCTGGATCATAATGGGTACATAAAATAATATCTATCATATAAAGATACAAATATTGACAGAAACATAGATATAGCTATAGATAGAGATATAGGTATCCTTCTCCCTTGATTAACAATGGTGAATGTACCTCTTTGTTCTGGGCTCTAAGGAAATCAGTTGGAGTTCTGACAAGATAGACCATTTGCTCTCGATAGTTTATCTGAAACCACATATATCTCTGCCATATTTTTATGTGCATGTGCTTCCAGTAAAGCATAGACAATGGTCTGATAGTGATAGAAAGTCAAAAATAATCACAGTCACCGGGTACAGTTCCATAATTGTTTCTTCCTGTCAGTTGTGAAATCAGCCTGCAGTAAAATTACATGATCCCTTACCTCTACTTCCTTCCTGGCTCATTGCAGCACCAAGATTGCAGCAGCCAATGAAGAATACCATGAACCAGCTCATAGCAGTACCTTGCAGGTTCAAAGAAAGAGTGTACTGTAGAATTGTGTGATTCACTGGGAAACACTACTTGACAAGGATAAAGCTAGGATATGGGCAGGGTTAACACAAATCTTCAGATTCATGAGAAACCTTTAATGGCTTAGTTTCAAGCTTCTAGAAAGCAAAGTAATTCCTCTTAAATTAAGGATTAGAATGACTAGAGCCATACACTCATCTGGCTGAAGGTTGTAAGATAGGGAAAGATTCTGTTGTTAACCTAATCAGCATTTATATTTCTCTCAAAGCATAGACACTAAAATATATCAAAAGCAAATATTGTAAAAAAAAAATAGTCCAGTAGAAAACTATGGCTAATGAAATGTTTATTACATTACTATGGAAAATATTGAAAAAACATTCAACAATGTGGGAATGATTAATTAAATCCTGGTATGACTCAATGACAATATAACTCATTGAATGGAAATTGCTTCTTACTTATCCCACAATGCTGACACTATCTTCTTAGAGAACTCAGGTTAGATGTGACCCCTCACCTCTACTCTTTGTGATACTTTATTGTAGTATGTTGCCTAGCTCCCATACTATGCCTTTCCGCACCGAGACACTCATTCCATAAACTGCTGGGAATACCAGTAGCTTACAAGTTCTACATTGGCAATTATTTACTAATGTTAGTTACGGTTGTACAAAGACTGGCTTTCTTGCCCAGTCCTGGACAACTCTGAAAGGATATCTTAGCTCCAGAGTTCCCCGTAGGGTTGGTTAAGGCCTTCCTGACAATTGCTCTGCAGTTCATATTCTCTCCTTGCCTACTAAGCTCACCATAGGTGTTGCTCCCAGAGCACTCCCCAGTCAATTTCCTGAATGCACATCTGTCTCTCATCAGATCACCAACATGCCTGGAATGCAACACTGCAAACCCCAGGACTGAGGCAACTCTCTGTCCTCCAATTTTGGGATTCAGTCACTGGAACTTGGAAATAATGGCCTAATGGCCTAAATATTTTTTCAAGGTTTAAAAAAAAATATATATATATATACATATATATATATGTATATATATGTATATATGTATATCGCCATATTTATAGCTTTAATTGTACTTTCTACTTTTAACTTTTAACAAACTAAATTTGAATTTAATCTATATAGAGCCAATATTTAGGAGGGTTATTAAGTAAAAACAAAAATTGGTTTATATCAGTTCTATCCCTATTTGAGTTGAGGCCCTGAAATCAGTTTAGTTGGTCTATCTTAATGAGCTCTAAATTAGTCTTTATGCCTTAATTATTTTCCAATCTTTTAATATATGCCATAAAACTTGTCAGCTCAAAAACTTGCAGTGGTTCCAAATTGCCCCAGGAGTGAAAAAATAAACATTCTGGCCCCAACCTAACTTTTCTAACCTCTTATACATTTTGGACTACTTTTTGTTTCTTACTAATGGCTTTTCTTTCCTCCATTTCTAATTTTATCCCTTTGTTTCCCTAAAATGTCTTTTCTCTACCTCCAAGGTGCAATCTATCTGTTCAGGGCCAGATCAAATGATACTGCTTTTTGTAGCCTTCCTGTAACTCCCTGAGCAGAAAAAAGTTTTGCTTATTTCAAGTACCACATTTTATATTTGTACCTCTCTTATCAGCTATGATGTCCTTCCTTATATCAAGATAATAGGGAGCATGCCTATTTATCTGTGCATCTCCCACAAAGCCTTCTTATAAAAAGTGCTCAAAAATATTTAAAATAAGTCATAAAAAGTGAGAAGATAGAGGACAGCATAGTCTAGTTGACACTTTTTCTATCAATGAAATACCTTTGAAAAATATAGAATTGTTTCACTGAGCCAACAGTTACTGTTTACTCTTATTAACAAAAACTGCTTTCCTCTTGCTGACTAAACCTTATGTACTAAGTACTACCCATTAATAATAGGTTTTCTTCAAGACACTGCAGCAATCATCCATGAGGGAATAGTCTTAGCAATTTCTACCGCCCATGTCTTATACCATGAACTCAGATGCAGGTTTTAGGTGTCATTTTGCTGATGGTAAAACAAATCAATCAAAATAATTTATGTATTTGGAGCTTACCTTGACATCTCAACAATCCGAGTACAATTGAGCCAAATTAAGAAGCATCCAACGACTCAACAGAGTACGTTATACCTTCAAAATTTCAAGGAAATCTGTATTTAACAATTTGTATATTTCAGTTTCCTAAAGGAAAAGTAAAAAATGTTTTCACAGATGCTATTTCTGTAAAACTAGGGAAAGAAGGAGGAAAAAAGGTAAACTTCAGCGTTCTTTGGTTTATCAGTTTTGTCAACTGAAATTAGTATTATTATTTGCCCAAGGAATCTCTTAACATTTTCCTGACATCATTTCAGATTATCCATGATGCCAGGGGGCAGGGGGGAGGTTCTGGAAGAGAGATAGAGTGTCTAAATTTTAAAAAGGATATTAATAAAGAGAAACTATCTTACAAATCCCTTAAATTCACTGCTAAAAATAACGGAAGGCATCCTTTGTATTCATCTACGAATGAGAATAATTTAATTGTGAGCGAAGCATGGTCCTAAAAATTTTCACGATTATCTTACCTAAGCTTTACAATTATCTTATAAGGTAGGTTATATGCCCAGCTTAATGTCACTAGCATGGAGCATAGCTGAGCTTTATATTCAGCAAATTTATTCCAGTGCACACAAACTCAACCTTTATGCGATAATGTCTTTAGGAGGGCTAAAATGTTTAAGAAAACATTATATGTATCCATAATTGGAGAATTCTGGGTGATTTAAGTAATCAATGTACTATAATTTAATTGATACTATTATTTTGATGTATCTCTAAATACATGACCACTATGTGAAAGAGTGTACTGGTTTATCTCATTAATAATAAAGAGATTGATATTTAAATGAAAGAGAAATTGATTTGCTTTACAGTATATAAATAAATCAATCACAAACTTTCTTGAGCAAGAAAGAAGATCTTTTTTAATGTCAGTCAATCATTGTTGACATTTTACCTTGCTCATTTATATCACTAACACTTGAAAGGAAATATCCATCCAATCTGTTATGAGAATGAGAATGTACAGTAGGGGGAGGATTAATTAAATGCTTATATTATATATATGTGGAGTACTGCTATAGGACACCTTAATGTTCATTATATTGACTTTTACATGATGTCCAGAAAGAAGTTAAACTGAGGGCACAGTAGAGGAAGATTTAAATAGCAACTGCCATGGCCCATCAGCCCACATCCTAGAATGACCTCAGATACAGGGAATTTATAGAGCTATTAATGTTTCCATAATGCTCATCTCTCACCTGGACTATTTCAATAGTCTCATAATTGTTCTCGATTTTACCCTTTTCTCCTATAGTCTATTCAAACCCAACATTCAGAGTGGTATTCTAAAATGTAACTCAGCTCATATGATTCCATTCCTCTGCTCAAAATCCTCTCCTGGGGCTTTTGCTTGTACCTATGAAAGAGTAGTTTACCTTGGACTAACCTTACTACTGAGAACAGAAACAAAATATTCTCAAGAAAAAGTAAATATTTTGAGGCAAGTCCTATGCTTGCCACAACATTTTGTTTTGTTTTGTTGTTTTTTCACTTAAGATCATTTGCTTCTTTTGTTCATAAGAAAGCAATATCCGAAAGCTGTGGCAGCCTCACTGGGCTGGAGAGACAAAAGTTGGAGTTCAGAGCTACCAAGGAAGTAAAAAATATTGGGGTAACGGGTCAATATCTTGGACAATATTGAACTACATAAAGTGTATCCAATATTTTATGTGTAATTTCCTATTTCTGATTCTTAAGCTGGGCATGGAGGTGGTGACAAACTTTCATATTTGTTAAAAAAAATAATAACGATAAAGCAAGCTCTAGACCCAGCTGGCTTCACCATTAAAGTAACTTCCATTGTGCTGCCTCTTCCATATAGTAGAATTGTCACTGAGAAGCGGCTGAACAACTAGGGATGATATTTTCCACAATTGTTACAGTGATGTGGACATATAACCACATATTCTAACTTGTGGAATAGGGGCAGAAGTTAGTACCTTTTTTCCTAGCTCGGTACAACCTTGTAGATGACTCATTTATTATTAATGAGATAAACAAGTATGCTCCTTCATACTATGTTCATGTACTTAAAGATACACCCCACTGATTGGATTTTACACTAGAAAAAACCAGTCATTCATTCATATGAAAATGCATCTTGTAAAACTACTCTGTGTCTGAGACACAGACCTGAGCATATCTAAAGCAAGGGGAATAGGGATTGAAGTGATGATAATCCACAGACCAGTGTTTCTGAAAGGACAGTAGGCATGGGAAAGGCTGACAGCAGGCACTGGATGGGGAAGAAAGATACACCTTCAGGGTAGGAGGTACAGAGGTGACAGATGGAAAAATACAGAGAAAATCAAGTGTGGAGAAAAAGGAAGTGACGCATCTCAAACTGTAGTAAACTAGGAGGCAACGTTGTTTGCTAAAGCCAGGCAGGAGATTACAAGGCTGAGGCTGAGGATTTTGGCAGAGATCTGGAACAGATATTACAGTAAATAAGATATAATATTACTTATAGATAAATAAATGGAGTAATAAATAATGATGAAGTCTCATGACGCTAAATAGCCATGCCCACTCGAACTAAAGAACAGTGATGAACCAGGAAAATCAAGGAAGAAACTGGAAACACTAAATTGTATTAGTGAGAATCTGAGCGGTAGGAGGTGGGAGAATTTCAAAGTTTCTAGAACACTGACTGAGGGCTAGGCATAGGTATTACACAGTATGTCTTTTCATAAGAAATAGAAGCAATATTTAATCTTTGA
Source organism: Ailuropoda melanoleuca (assembly GCF_002007445.2). Lineage (NCBI taxonomy): Eukaryota > Metazoa > Chordata > Mammalia > Carnivora > Ursidae > Ailuropoda > Ailuropoda melanoleuca. The sequence goes on along the minus strand of NC_048232.1, from coordinate 36,581,299 downwards.
AGGATTTTAAGCTCTAGTTAAGGACCTAGGACTTCCATATTTTGTATTAAAAGGAGAGTTCAAGTAAAAATATGTAAGTTTTCATGTTGTACATCTCAAACAAAATGCTTTAAGGAATAAATAAGGGTAGGAGAAGGAGGGGAAGAATGAAGGGGGGGGTAAACAGAAGGGAGAATGAACCATGAGAGACTATGGACTCTGGGAAACAAACTGAGGACTTCAGAGGGGAGGGGGGTGGGGGATTGGGATAGGCTGGTGATGGGTAGTAAAGAGGGCACATATTGCATGGTGCACTGGTTGTTATACGCAAATAATGAATCATGGAACAATGCATCAAAAACTGGGGATGTACTGTGTGGTGACTAATATAAAAAATAAAAATTATTAAAATAAAAAAAAGGGTGGATGAGCTTGAATAACACATTTCTTGGAAAGGTGAATTTCAAGCAGAGATTGGAAAAGAGGAGCGGGGCGGTCAAAAGGAAGTGTTCAGGTTGGCAGAGGTATGGAGGAACCTCTGAGATCAGAGAAAATCATCAGAGCTCTAGGAATGTGTTGGCTTCAAACTCCCCTGAGGGCTCCCTTTTGAGCNGGGGGGTGGGGGATTGGGATAGGCTGGTGATGGGTAGTAAAGAGGGCACATATTGCATGGTGCACTGGGTGTTATACGCAAATAATGAATCATGGAACAATGCATCAAAAACTGGGGATGTACTGTATGGTGACTAATATAAAAAATAAAAATTATTAAAATAAAAAAAAAGGGTGGATGAGCCTGAATAACACATTTCTTGGAAAGGTGAATTTCAAGCAGAGATTGGAAAAGAGGAGAGAGGCGGTCAAAAGGAAGTGTTCAGGTTGGCAGAGGTATGGAGGAACCTCTGAGATCAGAGGGAATCATCAGAGCTCTAGGAATGTGTTGGCTTCAAACTCCCCTGAGGGCTCCCTTTTGAGCTTTCTGCTAGGCACAAGACTAGCCAGGGTCAAGGAGGAAAAGGAAGAGAAAGAGAAGGTGAATACCTCTGCTTGATTCCCAAAGGCAGCGCAGCGAGTACCCTCAACTGTAAGAATGGGAAACATTTATCTATGTTAGAAATAAATCATTTCTCTCAGATAAATGCCTCATGTGTCTATACAAAATGATTTATCCTTGCTAAAACTCACTGTTGGTTTAGTACAGCTGTGGAAACCAAACAACAACCTCTTTCTCCATCACCCAACTCCCACAACCAGGAGGAAAACCGGGGGGGTGGGGGTAACAAACGTCAAAACCTCATTCATTTTGAAGAAGCTCTACAAGAACTGCCCTGCCAGAAATCAGAGGACGGCACCCTTTCACTCTTTGGGAAAGGCAATTTTAAATTCATTTCAGTCATTGCCCGTAATTGAGTTTAACAGCACAAAATCCTTCAGTTGACCTACAGTTAATCTTTTACTTCTCTTTAATACAATTACTCATAAAGTAAACTAGTCTATCTGAATTTCTGGAATGAGAGCAAAGCTTTAAAAAAAATCAGAAGCACAAACAAGCAAAAAAGTGTCAAAGCCATCTGTTTGGGGAATATCAGAACTGATGCAGGTAAATAATTAAAACGGTTTAAGCGGCCTTTTTTTCCATACAAAAAAAAAATTTCAGGACCACATGGTATAAAAGTATCACATATGGAAACTAATTAAAACCCTGTCAAAAGAAGCTTGTCATCTCTTATACTTCAGTAAGTGAACAAGAAAATAGGACAAGATTGCTACAGAAATGGGCACAACAATTTGCTTTGAAATTTGTCATTATTTAATTGAAACACATTTTATGAATCTGAGTTGCTTATGTTACTGTTGATTTGATCAGAAGTAAATTCAAGTTTGATATAAGCTAATGAAGAATAGCTGTAAATTATAGAAGAATTTGAAAGTGCTATTACATGGCATCTTGAAGTTCACATCATCAAATCATTGTGTTAACTTAAAACAAACAGTCAAACACAAAGCTAAGGAATCTCATTCTAGACATGTATGAAAAAAAAGATAAAGTGGTTCTGAATTGAGATGCAAGTCACCAGAGTTCAACTTTTAGCTCACTGAGGATTTTGGTCACTCAAGACTCACCATTATCACCATCCCAATCCGTGACGCTCAATGGGTTACTTTACTTGTACATTCTATTCCACTTTCATACTCCCCTGGAGATTAGATACACATAGCTAAACATGCTTCATTGAAGTGAACTTAGCAACGTGTAAATTCTCGATTGCTTGGCATCTCCCAATCCCACAAAACACCCCCCAACATTTACACATGTGCTCTCTCTTCCTCCTTTGTTTTGTTAAATCTAGATGTCTCCCATGGATTCTTTTTTTTTTTTTAAGATTTTATTTATTTATTCGACAGAGATAGAGACAGCCAGCGAAAGAGGGAACACAAGCAGGGGGAGTGGGAGAGGAAGAAGCAGGCTCCCAGCGGAGGAGCCCAATGTGGGACTCGATTCCGGAACGCCGGGATCACGCCCTGAGCCGAAGGCAGACGCTTAACCACTGTGCCACCCAGGCGCCCTCTCCCATGGATTCTTTTTTTTTTTTTTTNTTTATTTATTTATTCGACAGAGATAGAGACAGCCAGCGAAAGAGGGAACACAAGCAGGGGGAGTGGGAGAGGAAGAAGCAGGCTCCCAGCGGAGGAGCCCAATGTGGGACTCGATTCCGGAACGCCAGGATCACGCCCTGAGCCGAAGGCAGACGCTTAACCACTGTGCCACCCAGGCGCCCTCTCCCATGGATTCTTAAAGACAAACCTGTGAATAATTATTCTTAGCTTTCTACCTGGGAATCCCCTAATTAGAGTCAAAATGAGGAAGAATATTATTAAACCTCCTATTAGGTGCTTTATGTGTATGATCACATGTTATCCTAAGAATGACTCTGTCAGGAATGTAATATTATTATTCTAATTTAACAAATAAGAATAATGATGGTTGAGAAAATACCTGGCTTGCCAGAAGTCACATAGCCAGAAAGTGACACAGCTGGCACTAAAACCATGTGTGTCTTTCTCAAATGCCCAAATAGCATTATGCTATAGTGTCTAATTTTAGAAAAAACAACTGATATAAATGGGAGGGTCCTCATTTGTGAAAAGAGTTTACCTTAAGATCAACAACCCTTACACAAAATCCAGAGCTGTATCTGCTTTTGGAAGTAAATGTTTTGGTCCTAAAATGTGTCTGAAATATTACTTGTAAGAAGATTTGTAAAATAAAAGAAAATAAGAATATATAACTAATGAAAACATCTGGGAAGGGAATTCAGGTGCCAAGTTAATCAGTTAGAATGTTAAAAGTTACTGACAGTAAAAATTATAATATTGCTTTTTTAACATAATGTAACAGATATTTCAAATACTGGTATAAAAGCATTCTTTGGATTCATAAAAATAGGATGATAGGAAATCATCATATACATAAACATCTATGTCTGCCACATTGCAAGAATCTCCATAACAAATATTTTCACAGTGTCATTTGGTAAGCTCTTTCAAGATTATTCTAAGAAAATAACTTTTTTCTAAATATAAGTCTACAGAGGTCAATAAAGTCCTTTTAATCTTGTTCAGTCTCATTAGAGCATTATTTAGTACTGTATGAGTTTTTAAAACTGTGGAAGGTGAAAACACAGGCAGATCCTTTCTTTTCTCAAGTCTGTACCATGTATCTACCCTAAGTGGATGCAGACTGAAAAATTTCACAGTGTAAGACACTTGGGTGCCATTATATGATTTTATGTGGAGCCTAGGCAAGTTGCCACCTTACACACATGAGCTCAGTATAGCTATCAAGATTCAGAGATGGCCTTTCGGTCCCGTTGTCTAGCACTGTTAAGATCAAGCTGTTAGGTTCTGAGGCTTACCTTGTTTTAGATCCGTTGTAATGTTTACCACAGTGCTCTGCTCATTCAGAAGTACTTATTGATTTAATGAATAAAGCAATATATTCTGTAGGAGAGCTGATAGCTTTGCAAACAGCAATAGTTCCTGCCTTCCTTGTTTCCCTGCTTCCTTCCTTCATTCCTACTCTCTCTCCCTCTCATTCTCTCTCTCTCTCTCTCTTCCTCAATGAGAACATGCTGAAGTCAGGGAATTCTGTCTCCATTAAGGAAAAAGCCTAACCAAAGATAACAGGGATGCATCTCAGCTTTTGGACTTCAAGAAGAATATTACTAGCACCTTCCAATTGAAAGGGGGACTATAAAACACATTAAAATGCCTCTGAACCTCTTACCCAGACTAAATAATCTTCATTGTTGGTGGATATCTGGCTCTTTCTATGGGTCACTATAGTTGAGTTTATCAGAGTCAGGGGATACTCACAATTAGATATGTAAGCAGAGTCATCAAGTAGAAAAGGCAATAAATCACAAGTCAGGAGAAGAGTCGAAGCTGTGAAATTGATGAAGCAAAATAAGCGAAAACTAAATGGTCAGCAGTAAAGATGATGGAAATCATAAACAGGCTGAAAACTAAGACTAGGAGATTAGATCGAGGTTTTCATGGTTAAAGTCACTAAGCTGGACATCAGGATAAGAAACTTATCATGACTCAAGACGTCTAGGTTAATGCAACAAAATAAGGGCAGGAAAGCCAGTTGCTACTTGGAGGAGCGTAGCTTGGTGCCTTTACATCAAGCAGCGAGCTACTGGTGATGCCTCTCCCTCCTGCTCTACCTGACTCTCGCTCAGAATTTAATATCCTAGTGTTCAGTTTACCTCCTGCACAAATCTTCACACTGATTTCACAAGTTGTCACTTTCCATATTTTACTATTTCTTAGTTTTATTCATCCTTTTTCTTGTTTTCAGAATCACTCTCTTAAACAAGTAGCTTTTCACAAAGGAAATATAACAAAATGAATACCCTACTCTCCTTTTGGTTGAAAATCTCTCTTGAATTGCTCTTTTTGATCTCCATCAAGGAAATTGTTAACCATTTACCAGTAAGTTTCTCAAAGACCATAGTCACAGTTCCTTTAACTCAGACATGACTATCTTGCTCTTGATCTCTTCTCTCTGACTTTTGGAACTGAACATATTAGCTTAAATAAATGAATATGTCATTTGTCTATCTATTCATGACCACTGATGTGATAGATATCAGAATAAAATCCCTTTTTTTCATTTTCTACCTTGTGCTGAGAAAGAGGTCAGAAAGGTAATAATGTCTTTAAAAGGAATACAGTGTCTCATGAGTATTCAGGACTTGGAGTAGCTGACATTGGCAAGGATTACAGAATGAAGAGCACTAATGATAGATCTATAATAAAAATGTGGTTTTATCAGAGAAGACATTCCGCTTGCCTTGCTTCCTTTATCTGACATCTAATCAAACTGGAACCAGATTATACCAGGAAAAATTATATTTGTAGCACTGGATGCCATCCATTTCTGTAGACTGAAAAGTGGTCATGATTCCTAGCTGGCCACATCCTTTTTTTTTTTTCCCCCAGGGTAAATTATCCCACTCATAATGGATCTTCTAGGAAATTAACACCATAAATAATACTTGGGTGTTAATACCACTTTTGTCCAAGTAATGATTAAGAACTACAATTTTCCATCGACTTGAAGATTATATAAAGGTCAAGAAAATAAAACAGTTTCTCTTTGTTGAGACTCCCACTACACAAAGGACCTAAGAAATAGGCCTTATATTTCTAATATATGTGTAAGGTGATGCTTTATTTTTCAAAAGCAATGTTAGTATATAAAATATAAATTTAATGTACTGAGACATTATAAGTTACACTGCCAATGATAATAGAACTAATACTTTATATTTTGATTTTTCTGAATTTGTACAAATTTTTCCATGCCTCATTTGGACCTCACAAAAACTTGAAGTAGGCTACATTTTGATGGGGAAAAAAATCCTAAAACTTACTGAATGCTTACGTTGTTTTGGTACATTTTGGGTACTTGCAAATGTTTTACCTTTATTTTATTGTATTGTATCCTATCTTACTTTTAGAGCAGGATGGGGGAGGGGCAGAGGGAGAGGAAGAGAGAGAAACCTTAAGTAGGCTCCACATTCAGCATGGAGTCCAACTCGGGGCTCAAACTCACAACCCTGAGATCATGACGTGAGTTGAAATCAAGAGTCAGATACTTAACCAACTGAACCACCCATGTGCCCTTCAAGTATATCACCTTTGATTCTCAAAGGAATCCGGCAAGGTTGATTTATAGAAGAAAATGAGGCTCAAAGAGATTAAGTAATTTTTTCCTGAATGCATGGAGAGTAAGTGAAATTCATTCATTCATATAGCCAGCTCTCTACTTCAATTCCAGTTGGATATGTTTGAGTTATCTCAAACTTTACGTACCCAACATTGAATTCTTTATTGTCACTCTTAAATCTGCTGTTCTTCATTTTCCCCTTCTCAGTAAATGACAACATGATCCTCCCAGTTGCTCAAGCCAATAATATTAGAATCGTAAATATTTCCTTTTATTTTCCCTCATCCCACATCAAGTTCATTAGTAAATACTATTAGTTCAACCTTATTTATCCTGAACCACACCATCTGCCATCATTTCTACTTTGATCACTTTGCTCTAACCATAATCATCACTCACCAAGACCATCTTAAAGAGTCTCCCAAGTTGTCTAACTCCATGCTAACTCTCTCTATCCTACTTAGTGCAAGGAATCAGAGNTCTCTATCCTACTTATTGCAAGGAATCAGAGTATTCTTTCGAAAAAGTAAATCCTATTATGTCACTTTTGTGCTCACAAACCTGCAACAGCTTACTATTTCATAGTGCTAATCATGGTCATCAAGGTCCTGCAGGATCTGTCACCTGCTCTTCTCTCTTCACTCTCTCACTAGCCCACTCCATACGCACTGGCCTTCCTCCTTGACCAAACCAAGCACACACTGCTTCATGCCCCTTGAAAATCTCTCTGAATTGCTCTTCTCTTAGATAATCTACCATGGCATTTCATTCAAGTCTCCGATTAAATGCTGTCTTATAAAAAAAATCTATTTTAAATAGCATGCCAGTTCCTCTCCACTTCCCTGCTTTAATTTTCTCCTTAGCACATTATCAACTGATATCAATTTATTTATTTTGCTTTATTGTCACCTTGTTTTACTAGCATGACATCTCCAAGATAGTAATAACTTTGTTTTAGCTCATTGTCATGTCTTTAGCACAGAGCATAATAGACTAGATTATTTGAAACATCTGCATGATCATCAAATATTAAGTCTAACATGTGCTAGACACTATCTTCTGAAAGAGTTAAATCTAGTGAAAAAAATAAACATTGATCAAGTAGTTATTGGAACACTGAGTGATAAAATCAAGACTTGCACAGTGGTATAGGAGAAGACAACAGGTGGACATAACCTACATTGGGATATCTGGGAATATTCCCCTAGATTGACTAAGGGTATGAGTTAGATAGGCATAAAGGGAGATGGCAGGGCAAAAGAATTGCAAGAGATGGAATGGCAGATGCCAAGACTTCTATGTATGAAGAAAGCAAGCACAACTCATTTGAAAAAGTTAAAGAATTTTTAAATGGGAGAATTAAGTACATTAAATAAAAGGAGAGTAGAGGAAAATAAAGCTAGGGAATACATGCTTCATGCATTAATCTTCTTCCTAAACACCTGTATAGGACCTATATAGACTAAAAGCTTTTCCAAAGGTCGGTCTACAATATGAAGATTGGATTAAAATATGAAGTATGGATATGGAAATTTCATTTGTGAAATGACAGCAATACTATAGTATGGTAGAAGTGAAATGGAAAAAAACACAATGGATTCTAAGAAAATATTCTTTTTTCTTTTTTTTAGAGAGAGAGAGAGAGCATGCACATGCAAGTGTGTGAGTTGGCAGAGTGGAGCAGAGAGAGAAGGAGAGAGAGAATCCCAAGCTGGCCCCACACTCAGCACAGAGCCCGATGCAGGGCTCCATCTCACAACCCTGATATCATGACCTGAGTCGAAATCAAGAGTTGACTCTTAATGACTGAGCTACCCAGGTGTCCCTCTAAGAAAATATTCTTGATTAAAACAAAGCTTTTGTTTGAGATTAAAAAAAAAAAAAAGTTCTGCGGATGGATAGTGGTGACAGCTGCACAGCAATGTGAATGTACTTAATGCCATTGAACTGTACACTTAAAAATTGTCAAAGTGAAGTTTTAGGTTGTGTATATCTTACCACAATAAAGAAAAACTAGAAATAAATTAAAATATAGAGAAAATAAAAATTCAATAAAGTATTAGAAATATTTTTTAACCAGCTTTTAGTTTTTATTAGAAGTGGAAAGTAAGAGGCTATAGAATCAAAACATGATTCATAGATTTCTAGTTAAGTCAGATGGAGCTAATTTTGAGACGATTTTGATATATAAGTGGAAATGTCAAGGAAACTATCAAATAGGGAAATCTGAAGCTCAGAAAAGAGGTATGGACTGAAAATAACAAGATGGGAGCTGTTGGCATGGAGATAGTATTTGAAGTCTTTGGAATAAATGGAATTACTATGGAAGAGTATATAGGAACAAGAAAAGTGGACCCACAGAGAATCTAACAGAAAAGTACAGAAGGAAAAGAAATAAAAACCAGGAGAATATTTGACAGAAATTGAGTGTTTCAAGGAGGGAGAAGTTAAGCGAAATTATACTGAGAGACCATGCAGGATAGTATCTAAGAAATATCTTTTTATTTGATGACAAAGAGAACATTGGTGATTTTAATAAAAGCACTTTGAGTGGATTATTAAGATTATAAACTGGAATGGGTTGGAAAGTGAATGGGGAGTGTAGAAATGGAGGAAAGGCATTTTAGAATAACCTTAAGAAGTTTTTATGAAAGAGATCAAGAACTAAGCAGTACCTGGATTACTAGAGGGAATCAAGAAGCACTACTTTTTTTTTAGTATGGAAGACATTTAAGCCTGTGTGAATTTCATACCAAGGTACCTGGGGAGGACAAAGTTACCAAAAAAAAGAGAGTTCTAGAGATACTCCAGAAGTTTGAAAAGAAAATTAGATCCAGGTCATAGCTGACCTAAGAGGAAGGACCACATTCCTCATTATAATAGGAGGAAAGAATGTTCTCTTAGAACTGGGGACTAAACCAAGAGGGTTGTTTGTCTCCCACAAATTCATAGTTTAGTTTTGTTTTGTTTTTTTACCCATAGTTATTTTTATAGCATTATCAGCATCTTCTGTTAGAAAAATATACTGAGATACCAAAAATAATGTTTAAAAATACTTATAGGGGCGCCTTGGTGGCACAGCGGTTAGGCGTTTGCCTTCGGCTCAGGGCATGGTCCCGGCGTTCTGGGATCCAGCCTTGAATCTGGCTCCTTCCTGGGAGCCTGCTTCTTCCTCTCCCACTCCCCCTGCTTGTGTTCCCTCTCTCGCTGGCTGTCTCTATCTCTGTCAAGTAAATAAATAAAATCTTTAAAAAAAAATACTTATAATTTTACCAAAATATTTTATTTGGACATTATCAAGGTGGCTTCTGTCTAACTCACTTTCCCAACATCTGCTGCTTCACTTCCAGACACATGGAGCAGTTACTTGTTCTTCGAACAGGACATCTACTCTCATAGCTTACTGTCTATTTGCCAGATCAAATCTTGATTTCCTTTGTGCCAAGATGAGAATTTGTCACTAGGAACATGAAAAGGAAGAAAATACAATCTTACAGAGATTCCATAAGAAACAGAAACATGGATAGATTATTATAACCCAAAGTGAAAAATACTGAAATGAGGGAAGTATTTTTACTATAACACCACCTATTACTAAGAAACTAAGTTCCTAAAGTATAGAACATGTCTCATTTATCTTTAGCACAATAACTATTAAGTACATCCAAAGAATTCAAACATACTTATTGAACTACTGAATAATTGAAAACAGTGGTACAAGCTTTGTATGTATGAATAGTGTCATGAATGCAATAAAAGAGCCTAAAGGTTTTTGTCACCATTCCATTTTGGGTTTTGTGGACTATCGATTATTCCTAGGGAAAGATCATTAGGAAGACTGAATTTGCTAAGAAAGCAATTAATGAGAGTGCTCAAAATCTGTGTAGTCCATGTACTTTTACCAAAGACTATACCTTTGATTTTAATTTCAAATAAATTGCTTCCATCTACATTGTGCTACTATCTGCTTCTCAAAAATAGCAGTACATGTTAGAGGCTAATGATAGAGAGCAGAGTATTTTTAAGTACTGATAATATTATTGCATTTCAAAATGTACTTAGTGTGTACCTAATATTAATTTAGAGAAATACTAATGTTCTGTTGTTGTGTACTAAAGCAGTTTATAATTCCATAAATAGCTTAATAAAAATTTCATTTGAGTTCTCTTACAAGCTTATCTGTAGCTCAGATTTATAGAGCACTGACATTTAAGAGACTGATAGGAGAAAACACCTTGTATAAAATCCCTATATTGATTACCATTTCAAAGTATTTAAAGAAATAAACTCAATCACTGGTTTTACTCTAAAGTATTAATGACATTGGATGGATGATAATATTGACTCAATGAGCTCTGATTATACTTCTGATTTCAAGGCAGAAGCTCCTAGAATGTGGTATTTTCTCAAGGTTGAGTTAAGCAAGATACACAGGGTAGGCATTTACATTTAAAGGCTTGCAAGGTACCTGTATAAAATCCCTGTATTTAGATTACCATTTCAAAATATTTGGAGAAATAGACTCAATTGTTATTTTTATTCTAAAGGATTAAGGACAGTGGATGAATGATAACATTAATTTGTTGAGCTCTGATTATACTTCTTATTTCAAGATGGACGCTCTAGGATGGTGGAATTTCTCCTACGTTGAGTTAAGCAAGATATATAGGCTAGAGGATACTATACATAATTAATGCCGTGTACAATAAAAATATTGTTGCGCATAATCTTTAAAAGTAATTTCACATTTGTGTAAAATATTTTTATTTCTTTTTTGAAATAAGAGCTTAACACAACATCCCTCCTGGTGATTTTCGCATTTTAAGCCAGCAACAGTAAAGCAAAAATAAGAGATAATTATTGACTCCAAATTATCTTCCTATTTTCGTATTTATTTAAGTCTTATATTTTAGGGAAACCATACAGCATTATGGTTGAAGGCAGATCTCAGAAACCAGTTGCTTGGAGTCATGTTCTAGCTCTGCCATTTATTTTAGGATCTTAACAACCTTTTCAACCTCTCTGTGCCTTAGCTTCCTTATCCGTAAAAGAGGGATCAAGATTTTCTGTCAGAGGGGTAATTAGAAGAATCAAATAAATCAATGCATCAGAACCAGAAGTGCCAGGTGCACAGCAAACACTCAGCCTGCATGAGGTTATCATCAATGTGGTCTTTGAGGATATGGTTTTGGACTGTTCTAAGCACTTTACCTAAATCTTCTTGTTCTGATCGTTGCAACTTGAGTATGTGGTAATAGATAATCAATACTAAGTTCAACTTAGAAATATAAATAAATAAGTACACACAAAAATAAAATTGAAGAAAATATTCTGGTAAACTTTTGCCTAATAGTTGACAGTCTCATGGGCACACGTGCCACTATAATATATTTAGAGAATAAAACTATATGAGATCTTTGAATTGCAATTTCCACTATTTCAAATTACAAATTACTTCATCTCTGACGCTTGTCACATTCTATGTATTATGTCTTATTAGGCCATTATCACAGACTGTCAAGTAGGAAGCAAACTACTCAGTTATTTTTTTTCAGAACAGTTACAGCATAATAAATACTTGCTATGTTCAAAGTAAAACACGTATGTCACTTGAGTGCAAGGAGGGTAAGGGGGACTGAAAAACTCTAACCATTCAACCTGTGGAATTAGAAATGGATTCTAAAATCTGTTATGTAGCTAAAACATAGACAATATTAAAGCCTAAGTCATCTGTCTCTAGTTCTCATGTTCTTAAATTTAACGTTAAATTGCCTCCCTAAGTATTTATTAACAATATAGAAACCTCAACATTATCTTTAATATAAAATTACTTTATTTTGATATTCTAAAAAGTCTTGAGTACTGAAATATCAGTTTCTTCAGAGTGCAGGATTTGAAGCCAGACTAACTGAATTCAAATCCTAGCTTTGCTACAGAACAGCTTTATGATACCTGACCACACATCCTCGACTGTCAAGGTCATCAAAAAGAAGGAAAATCTGGGAAACTGTCATAACTAAGAGGAGCCTAAGGAAACATGCCAACTAAATGTAATGTGGAATCCTGAATGGGATCCTGAAACATAAAAAGCATTAGGTAAAAAGTAACAAAATCTGAATACAGTATAGACTTTAACAAAAATATATCAATATTGGTTCATTAGTTGTGACAGATGCAGCATACTAATGAAAGATGTTATTAGTAATGGAAATTTGGTATGGAGGCACATAGGAGCTCTCTATACAATCTTTACAACTTTTCCATAAATCCAAAACTATTCTAAAATAAAAAGTTTAATTAAAAAGTCAGTATTTTTTTGTAATTGCAGGTACCCTTTTAAATATATAGGTGCCATTTCTCCTTTTAAAATATTAACCAGCTCTAAATTGGGCAACTCTCTAGAATGTAGTTGATAGAATGCCATTTTTACAAACAAGGATAGCAGTTGTGCAAATGAGGCAAAAGCCATAACAACAGATTAGTTTGGAGATGGCAGAAATCTGCAATGTTTCTGCTGCTCCTTTAGAGATAACCTGAGAAGTAAAAGAACTCCGGAATTCTCATGGGCCTGAATTCTTCCTGGTGATTACAGTTGAAGGGCATTCTGAAAGTCACACAAGATGGTAGGCAGGTTTCTTTCCTACTGAAGTCTTTTGGTAGGAAGCTCTTCTGAACAAGGACTTTAATTGATCATAGAACAATATATATCGGGGCACCTGGGTGGCTCAGTTGGTTAAGCGTCCAACTCTTGATTTGGGCTCAGGTCATGAACTCAGGGTCCTGATATTGAGCCACATGTTGGACTTCATGCTCAGCAGGGAGCCTGCTTGAGATTCTCTCTCTCCATCTCCCTCTGCCCCTCTCCCTACTCTCTCTCTAAAATAACTAAGTAAACTTTTTTCAAAAAAAGAACAAATATTTGATATCTAGTTACCTGTTTTGAATCTACCTATCTAAATTGAAGAGTTTTTAGTTTTGAATCTACCCATTTAAATTGAAGAGTTTTTTTGTTTGTTCATTTTACTCCCTCTATTGCTCCATAGAAGGAGCAATAATAAATAAATATTTCAAAAGATACTATAAGCAGTTAGGGAAAATTGACCCATTATGGGTAAACGTTTGATAAACATTTTCCCATTTAAGAATTACTGATTGTCTCACTAGCATTATTTAGAAGGATTATTTTTTTCTGTCGGTGGCTTGCATACAGCAGAGATATGAAATAATTCTGACATGGCTTAATTTATGATCTGTCGCATAACAGGGCTGGGTCACGTCTGCCAAGTTCTCTCTCTCTAAGCCTCAGTTTCTTTCTCTATAGAAGGAGAGAAATAAAACTTACCTTATGGGATTGTTGTGAGGTATAAACAACATTATGTATGTAAAACAATTTTTATAGGTCTAGGCATAAAATTACTGTTCAGTAACTAGTCACTTGAAATAGTAGGGGCAGAATAAAGTATGATTCAAACCTGATACTTTCAGATAGATGACATTTCCAGAAAGTGAAAAAGAAATAATGATTATACTTTTGTTCATCTATTACCTGTAAGGATAAGAGGAGATGTTCTATTTAATGTAGGAATTGTAAATTTTTCAGAATGAAGAACCTTCTTGAAATAAAAATATTTGCGGATTCTCATACAAAAATAACTTGATAGCTATTAATATGACAATATTTGACCATGATCTGTAGTTGAATGTTTTAAAAATATGTTTATAATGTATCAATCCCAAGGCATCTGTTTGTACTTTAAAAACTATAATATACATATAGGAAAGACTTAATATTCCTTCAGTCTAGGAAAAAAATTGATTTATATAAGGATTTTTACATGTAGTCCTTGCAATAATACCTAGGTCTTTAATAATTTGTGTCCCTGTGCTCTGGAACCACTGATTTAAACAATATCTTTTGAGTAATCAAAAATCTAAACTCCCTAGTGTGACTGCATTGTCCTGAACAATGTCATATTCACTATTTAAGTAAAAGAGACTTAAGATAGTATCTTTGTTTTCCCCTGCTGTTGTTTGGGATACACTGATACTGAGAACTTATCCTGGGTGTCATCCTTCTACTATCTTTGTAAACAAAAAACATATTATGAGACAAAGCCTGATTGTCCGCCTTTGAGACATTTTGCATTGTAAAAAAGACCCAGGAAAATCAAAGTAGCAGGGAATTCCATGCTGTTTTACAGACGAAGCAAATCAAGTGTTGACACAAGAAATACACAATATAAGACAGTAAATAAACTAGCTGTACTCACTGCTGGATGCAGATTAGGATTGTGACAGAAACTGTTGGTCACAGCTGTCTCTGCTATGCCTACCCTTGTAAAACAGGGCATCTATATATGGTTTATACTGTCAATCCACCTAGAGGGCNCGCCTTTGAGACATTTTGCATTGTAAAAAAGACTCAGGAAAATCAAAGTAGCAGGGAATTCCATGCTGTTTTACAGACGAAGCAAATCAAGTGTTGACACAAGAAATAGACAATATAAGACAGTAAATAAACTAGCTGTACTCACTGCTGGATGCAGATTAGAATTGTGACAGAAACTGTTGGTCACAGCTGTCTCTGCTATGCCTACCCTTGTAAAACAGGGCATCTATATATGGTTTATACTGTCAATCCACCTAGAGGGCCGTAGACTATAAACTCAGAGTGACCACTGAGGCTTATGAGACTTACCTTGTATCTAATAGCACTACCCAACAAGAAATAACGCCTACTTGGCACACATAAACACACAAATGGTATTTGACCTGGAAAACTTGAACAATTTTCTTAATCTGATAAAATGGTTAGGATGTAGAATTTTTAAAGTTAAGTACTTTTTTCTTTTGTTGTTTTAGAGAGAGAGAGAGAGGGAACACGAGTGAGGAGAGGTGGAGGGAGAAAGAATCTCAAGCAGGTTCCAAGCCCAGCACAGAGCCCGATGCGGGGCTTGACCTCATGATCCTATCACAGCCTGAGCCAAAATCAAGAGTCAGATGCTTAACCAACTGAGCCACCCGGGGGCCCCTAAAATTAATCACATTTTATTGTATGTTAGCTTATCACTTTTGTGATCTCTGCCAACACCACCCCAAAAAAGGCTTTGTTAATGGAGATGGGATATGGTTTTAAATTTGAGAAAAGAAGCTACATCTAGCCTGAAGAGGGGCCTGGCAAAATAAAATGTCAGTTTGGAGGTAGGTCTTGCAAAATGTGAGAGAGCAATCGAGGACACACATGGATTAGTTCTTGTCATACAGAGTGCAGTAGATTCATTGTGAGGACAAGACAGAGTCACGGTGGGTTCTGCAGCCTGTGCCCACAGCCCTGTTAGCTGTGGAAGGCAAAGGAGGCCAGAGTGTGACGGAGGGTCACTTCAGGCACAGGTTATAATAACAGTGATACTCCTCAGTGACATTTTCCAACAGTCTAGATTCTTCTGGCATGCTGTCCTGGGGTAGTTAGACAGGGAGAGCCACATCAGTCAATTGGCAACAGAAGGAAGTTGGCAGAGATGAGACATCTAGAAATTACCTTCCCTTTCCAGCCAAAGGAAAAAAAAAATGAAGGTATAGATTAGCTGCCGTGCTATTAAATTGCACCTTGAACATGATGCTAGGCAGGTAATCTGGGGAAATACTAGTACCTCAGATCAAAAGTATTCTGAGAAGACAGAGAAAATGGTTACATTCCAGGTGAAGCAGTCTGAGAAGAAACTGGTAGAGAAAGAGGCAGGGTAGGATGTGGACCTGGCAGAACACTGATGACTTCCAAATCATTCTCCTTAGATCCATTCCTTGCCTACTGGAGGGCATTCTGTCCCAGATAAGCCACAGAATAAACTACAGGATAAACCACAAGATTTATCCTCTAGGATAAACCATAGCACAGCGCACCTGAATTGTAATCAAATGCTCACCCACAATCCTCTCAATTAAATTCAACATCGCTGAATAGTATTGATGTTCATATCCTCAGTGCCTAGGACTGTGTCCAATTCTTTAAAAATTCTCAGTAAGTATTTGTAGAATATATAAAATATTGAATTAATGAAAGGATAGTTAAGGAAATTCTGCTTTTTAATTTCTCAGATATGTTTTTAACCCAATTTGATACCAAAATTTATTTTTATTCATTAAGGTTATGAGCATAGACATTCTGGCACTCTAGCATGTTCGAATTAAAAAATGCAAATATCCCATTCTCCAATTGCAGGGACCACTAATGCCTGCAGAGGCTCATACACTACAATGAATGGATTTTTCAATTTGCATAATAAGATTGCAGAACGAATAGTTCTTATTTCTGCCACGTTTCCTGAACTCTTTCAAGTTAAAGATATTTTGCATAGAAAAATTGTATTTACTACAACTAAAGATAGGCACTTAGAAATCTGATTTTTCAGGAGCCTAAAAGTTATAGACTAGAAATATATAAATATAGCAATGTCCTTTTTTATTCAATCTATAGCTTTATGGGCATTCTCCAAATGGAAAGATTTAAATGAGCTATGGATTTCCAAATGTTAGCTATGGGTGAAATCTCTTCTTGATTGCTAATGATCATTCCACTACATAGTGCGTATTAGTTTGCATAGATCCATCTCATCTGATTATTACACGGTCACAACTTACACTCCCATGTCTCCACAATGACATCTCTCATATTGTTTCAAATTCCCTTGACTCTATCTTTCTTCATTTCTTCTGCCCAAGAAGTAGGTGTGGTATCATATAGTCTCCTATTATCTCATCACTTTACAGCAGCTAAATTGGAATGGTAAGTATCCAATGAACTTAGACTTCATTAATGCTACTAAATTATTTGTCTTATAATTTTTTCACCAATAAAAGGTTGAGAGATTAATATTAATAATAGATATTAACATGCATGTTTAATTAATATTAATAAATGAACCACAGAAGACAATCCAGTCTATCTAGGCTAAAATCAATAACAAATAGGTTCACTATAAGGGACTATTTACTTCCCTGTATTGTGAAACCTAAAATACTCATACTGAGAGTATACTATAAAGTACTCATATTTGGAAATGTCCTCCTGGGAAAAACCATGGCCATGCACCATTCTTCTAGCACACAGATGCTAGCGTTCTTGTTTGCCGTTCAGCCAGAGTCCAAAAATTGTTCACCTTCTTGATGTCACCCAAGTTATACCAAGGAGTGCTTTACCATATCCCAAAGGGACAATCAGAGGAGCAATTACAGATACATAACAGCAATTACAAATACATGGAGGTATTAACTGTTGTGTAAAGTATCCACTCTTTCCCGACAAAACAGTATCCTAAGCAATTGTAGAATATGACACATACCACCTACAAGTTATTTATCCTAGGATTTCATTGCACCACATATCAATATAAAAGCTTCCATTACAACCTCGATTGTATGTGTACTTTCTTTTAGTAATAATTCATCTTGAAGTCCATTGCTCAAGGTTGGAATTATGGGAACAAAGCTCAGGAATTAAATGAAAAACCAGAATTATACAAGATAGTATTGTCAGCTATAGATATTGCTTTGGACTTTTCTCAATACAGAACACTGATTGAAGCTAAAATGTCTCCAGGCTAAGGATCAATTTCAAAATACTGCCACATTAACCACCTGTATTCCATTGAACCAAATGTTAAACACTGAGGCAATACATAGTATTTAAGAGAAATAGGACAGTACTTTTTGGCAAAAAAAAAAATATGTGGATAAAATTGAATATTACATTTAATCAGGTCACATTCTTTTCAGTCATCAAGTACTCTTTTGTAAAAACTAGTAAGTTATGAGTCAAAAAGAATATCAAACATTCTTAGGAACAATAATGACATGTTCAGTAAATAAAGTTGCATTTTGGTGGTGGTTTTTCTAAATAGAAATATTTACAGGAAAAGCGGCACTAGCTAACTTGATGTCAGTGGGCTGCAAAATGCAGGAGCTGTCATGCACTGCATAATCAACATTTTTCAAATTCATGGACTTCTATTAAGACTGTAACCTTCAGACAACATTTAAAATAAATTCCATTTTTTTCCCTACTGGACACCATTTATCACTTTCCAGAAAATGTACAGTCACAAAAATAAAAAGATTTTTTCAGAAGTGTTCAATTGAAATAGAGATGTTGTAGACTTTGGGAGGAAAAGAAAAAGACCGAGTTTCAAATAATAATATCCATCAGGTCAGGCATTTCCTGTCAGTTAATGAATAACTGGGTTAGAGAACCCCAAGGCAAAGCTTACTTCTTAAGCAGCATCGTGTATCACTGATAAGGGTTTTCATAGTGACCTTTTCTGTGGTTTCCCACTAGTCTCTTTTTAAAGCTATGGTTTCTATTTATCCACAACCCTATGTTCCTTTTTAGATATTCTTCTCGAGAAATATATTTTCATAGATTAGCAAATGTGTGCACAAAGAGAAAAATATGACCTCAGGAAAATATCGTGGGGCAACAGTAGTAGGTCTTATGCAAGATGTCTGCCATTCTCTGGAGAACGAGGATTAAAAGTGGAGAGGGTGGGGGAGAGATGCAGTAAGTCTGCATTTCTAAGCCAAAAGAAGAAAAGAGAGTATGTTTTACAAATAGTGGCATTTTAAAATCTTTATGTATTATTTCTCAAAAAGGATTTAGGGTTAATTGAATATGGGCCCCATGCCAGCTGTTCTCATTATCCTATTTCCATATTCTAAATTAGTTGCAAAGAGTTACAAATAAGCTTTCCCAAATACTTGGAAAAATTTGCCGTGGAGACTAATTTATTGATAACAAAATCCTGAGAATGCTAAACTAGCTGTTGCTCTAGTATGGTTTAAAATCTTTCTAAACATCTTACATTCTAAAATATGAGAATCAGATATGTAAAAGGGAGTTTTTAGATTGTTTTAGCTCAGATTCTCGTTTACAGAAATGCGGGTTGAGCTGTAGAGTGATTGACTTGTCTAAGGTCAGAAATGAAAAAATATCACACAAAGAAATATACAGATACCAATCAATAGAGTGGTTACCTGTGCATTACTGTCAAAAGTTCAAATTATTGGGACACCTGGGTGGCTCAATCGGTTAAGTGTCTGCCTCCGGCTCGGGTCATGACCCCAGGGTCCTTGGATCCAGTCTCACATTGGGCTCCCTGCCCAGCAGAGAACCTACTTCTCTCTCTGCCTGCCGCTCCCCCCGCTTAGTCTCTCTCTCTGACAGATAAATAAATAAAATCTTAAAAAAAAAAAGTTCAAATTATTTGCTAAGACTCAAAGATAGGATCAGTTTGGAAGGTAGGTACCCAAGGCCTTACTCCTTATGTCCAGAAACAAAGATAAAGAGCAAAGCAAGAGGATTAGGCATGTCCAATAAGGGCTCCGTAGGGGACAAGAAGACTGAGTCATAGATTTTAAGCTGGTGGGGAACACCCTTTTTACAACCAGTGTTCCATATAATACATCCCATCAGAATTGTTTCCTTGAGATACCTAGCAAATAATACATATATATGTAAATGTATAAATGCACACGCACTTAAACAAATAGATACTTCATAAACCCCTACTCAAATACATTTAAAAAATGCTGCAAATCATAACCCTCCTAGGAGACGTCCATGGAAATATTAATTAAAGCTCAGTTGTCCCAGCAGTTATTAAAGGCTTTGTGAATTCTTCCCCTCCCCTTCTCCAGACCCGCACACACAGATTTTAACTTTGTTATGCTCACTGTTTCCTTAGCTTATGCTGACCACGGAACGTTTCTTGTTATGCCTATTAACATTCTGTAGAAATAGGGTCCCAAAGAGCACGTTGGGTGAAATCATGTCTTCAGCATTCATCTCCACTCATAGAACAATTTGGCCTAAAGAGATGAAGAGATAAAATATGAACTAATGCCATGAACACCATGCATTTTGCTACTTTCTTCTCTACTAGCCTTTCTCAGTAAACATCTCCTCCCTGAAAACCTCACAGACTTGATATGCTTCTTTTCTCATCCAGAAAGAAACCTCTCCTTTTTTTGCTCACTTTTACACAGGCTACGAGGCGGGATAGCCCAGTATTTAGTGTGGACACAGAGAGAAACCAACTTGACTGACTGATAGAACTGTGTTTCTAAACCCTGAGCTTCTCATGAAGGTTAAAAAGTCTGATACAATTTTTAGAGATTGCCTTGTGCACTCTACAATTTAAAATAATGCTCTGTAACTCAGAAAAGATTGATGTCGGTGTTAAATGAGATACTACATGCAAAATTCTTAGCACAATGCCTTACACACAGCACTCATTAAATACTAAGTATTAGTCCATTTCACAAGCTAAGGTGTGAAACGTTAGTGTTTCCATTTTCATTAAAACAATTTTTTTGACACTCCCACCCTACCCCAATACAAACCTCCTAGGATTACAGGACATTTACTTCATTTGATATTCATGATTTAGTTTTCCTAGCATCGCCACAGTCCCACAGTTTAACTCAGTTCAAATGCTTGGGAGGGAGTTCAGGAGCTGGAGTTATTTGCTGCCTGGTTTGCCTTTCATATTGGCTACTGTTAAAATGTCCATCATTGTATTCCCCCACGCTCCTTCAGTTTCAGTGATTCCATTGATGCTTCTGTGTAGTACATGGGGCTTGGAAAGGACTATAATCCTACTTAATACCAAATACGGAACTTAGAAAACCCACGTGGCCTGACAAATTAGTCAGCTCTTAGGTCTTGTCATTTCCATGGCACCATAAGTGGGTACAAGGACCAATAACTGTCAGGATTCTCAGACATCTCAACCTGTCTGTGCTCTTTCTTCTCTTTCTTCTCTTCTCTTCTTCCTCCTCCTCCCCTTTCTTTCTTCTTCTTTCTCTTTCTTTACAGCCTCCGCCCTCCCAAATTTCCCGCTGATTAACCTGCTGGAGACTGATTTCTATCCTCTCAGTTTCCTGCCAGGATAGTTTGTCCATATCTAAAAATTCCCCTTGGCTTTTAAAACCAAAGCAACAGAATAGGGAAACTTAAAGATAAATTTTAATTTCTACCCTGCCTCCTCCCCAGCTATTATACTACCCAAATTATTTATAATAATTATTCCAGGAACGGGCTGATCTAACATCAGAAACTCTTTGGAGTTTTGAATAGTTTTAACCACAACATACCTTTTCAACTACGTTTTCAGCTCTGTGGAGGTCAGTCCTGTGCAGTCCTCCAGCCCTGTCACAGTGCCTACTCAACTCTTTCTGTTTGCCTTTTTATCAAATAGCTTCATCCCTACTGCTTGTGGTTTTGTTTTTTGTTTTTTAGTTTTTTTTTCCCAATCCTGGAATTATTTTCCCACTCCACCCTTATGTTTCTACTCCACTGTCATTATTTTTCTCTTGCTGGGGAATACTAATCAGCTCTGGCAGAAAAGTTCCAGTGGGTTAAAAATGACTGAAGGCATCTCACAAATAGGCAGAGAAAATGAAAAAAAAGTATTATGAAGAGATACAGACCTAGAGGAAAGCCAGAAAGCATAATCCAAGGAGGCTTCCAAAATGAACAAGGCTGAAAGGGCATATGGCAAGCTAGAAATGACAGGAGCCCCAGAGTTGAGAAAAGGTACAGGAGCGGTCAAGAACAAGCAGGTCATAACTTGGGCCAACTTCCTCAGACAAAGGTGGGATGTTCAACATTATTTTTAGTGTTCCAGTCACTGCATGTTACACAGATGGGGGTTCCTTAAGTTTAAAAATAGCGATTAGGCCTTAAATCTATGCCAAAGTTCATATCATTGCAGTAAGAAATGTCACTACTGGAGGAAAATATAAAAGGTGGTCCCAGAGCTTGTAGGCAGGTAGGCATTTGCTTTTTCCCTTGTACAATGCCCTGTGTTTTGTTTGTTCACTTTACCATNTGGAAATATTAATTAAAGCTCAGTTGTCCCAGCAGTTATTAAAGGCTTTGTGAATTCTTCCCCTCCCCTTCTCCAGACCCGCACACACAGATTTTAACTTTGTTATGCTCACTGTTTCCTTAGCTTATGCTGACCACGGAACGTTTCTTGTTATGCCTATTAACATTCTGTAGAAATAGGGTCCCAAAGAGCACGTTGGGTGAAATCATGTCTTCAGCATTCATCTCCACTCATAGAACAATTTGGCCTAAAGTGATGAAGAGATAAAATATGAACTAATGCCATGAACACCATGCATTTTGCTACTTTCTTCTCTACTAGCCTTTCTCAGTAAACATCTCCTCCCTGAAAACCTCACAGACTTGATATGCTTCTTTTCTCATCCAGAAAGAAACCTCTCCTTTTTTTGCTCACTTTTACACAGGCTACGAGGCGGGATAGCCCAGTATTTAGTGTGGACACAGAGAGAAACCAACTTGACTGACTGATAGAACTGTGTTTCTAAACCCTGAGTTTCTCATGAAGGTTAAAAAGTCCGATACAATTTTTAGAGATTGCCTTGTGCACTCTACAATTTAAAATAATGCTCTGTAACTCAGAAAAGATTGATGTCGGTGTTAAATGAGATACTACATGCAAAATTCTTAGCACAATGCCTTACACACAGCACTCATTAAATACTAAGTATTAGTCCATTTCACAAGCTAAGGTGTGAAACGTTAGTGTTTCCATTTTCATTAAAACAATTTTTTTGACACTCCCACCCTACCCCAATACAAACCTCCTAGGATTACAGGACATTTACTTCATTTGATATCCATGATTTAGTTTTCCTAGCATCGCCACAGTCCCACAGTTTAACTCAGTTCAAATGCTTGGGAGGGAGTTCAGGAGCTGGAGTTATTTGCTGCCTGGTTTGCCTTTCATATTGGCTACTGTTAAAATGTCCATCATTGTATTCCCCCACGCTCCTTCAGTTTCAGTGATTCCATTGATGCTTCTGTGTAGTACATGGGGCTTGGAAAGGACTATAATCCTACTTAATACCAAATATGGAACTTAGAAAACCCACGTGGCCTGACAAATTAGTCAGCTTTTAGGTCTTGTCATTTCCATGGCACCATAAGTGGGTACAAGGACCAATAACTGTCAGGATTCTCAGACATCTCAACCTGTCTGTGCCCTTTCTTCTCTTTCTTCTCTTCTCTTCTTCCTCCTCCTCCCC
>NC_048232.1:36527698-36557665 GCF_002007445.2 Ailuropoda melanoleuca | reverse complement strand
CGTGGGGCAACAGTAGTAGGTCTTATGCAAGATGTCTGCCATTCTCTGGAGAACGAGGATTAAAAGTGGAGAGGGTGGGGGAGAGATGCAGTAAGTCTGCATTTCTAAGCCAAAAGAAGAAAAGAGAGTATGTTTTACAAATAGTGGCATTTTAAAATCTTTATGTATTATTTCTCAAAAAGGATTTAGGGTTAATTGAATATGGGCCCCATGCCAGCTGTTCTCATTATCCTATTTCCATATTCTAAATTAGTTGCAAAGAGTTACAAATAAGCTTTCCCAAATACTTGGAAAAATTTGCCGTGGAGACTAATTTATTGATAACAAAATCCTGAGAATGCTAAACTAGCTGTTGCTCTAGTATGGTTTAAAATCTTTCTAAACATCTTACATTCTAAAATATGAGAATCAGATATGTAAAAGGGAGTTTTTAGATTGTTTTAGCTCAGATTCTCGTTTACAGAAATGCGGGTTGAGCTGTAGAGTGATTGACTTGTCTAAGGTCAGAAATGAAAAAATATCACACAAAGAAATATACAGATACCAATCAATAGAGTGGTTACCTGTGCATTACTGTCAAAAGTTCAAATTATTGGGACACCTGGGTGGCTCAATCGGTTAAGTGTCTGCCTCCGGCTCGGGTCATGACCCCAGGGTCCTTGGATCCAGTCTCACATTGGGCTCCCTGCCCAGCAGAGAACCTACTTCTCTCTCTGCCTGCCGCTCCCCCCGCTTAGTCTCTCTCTCTGACAGATAAATAAATAAAATCTTAAAAAAAAAAAGTTCAAATTATTTGCTAAGACTCAAAGATAGGATCAGTTTGGAAGGTAGGTACCCAAGGCCTTACTCCTTATGTCCAGAAACAAAGATAAAGAGCAAAGCAAGAGGATTAGGCATGTCCAATAAGGGCTCCGTAGGGGACAAGAAGACTGAGTCACAGATTTTAAGCTGGTGGGGAATACCCTTTTTACAACCAGTGTTCCATATAATACATCCCATCAGAATTGTTTCCTTGAGATACCTAGCAAATAATACATATATATGTAAATGTATAAATGCACACGCACTTAAACAAATAGATACTTCATAAACCCCTACTCAAATACATTTAAAAAATGCTGCAAATCATAACCCTCCTAGGAGACGTCCATGGAAATATTAATTAAAGCTCAGTTGTCCCAGCAGTTATTAAAGGCTTTGTGAATTCTTCCCCTCCCCTTCTCCAGACCCGCACACACAGATTTTAACTTTGTTATGCTCACTGTTTCCTTAGCTTATGCTGACCACGGAACGTTTCTTGTTATGCCTATTAACATTCTGTAGAAATAGGGTCCCAAAGAGCACGTTGGGTGAAATCATGTCTTCAGCATTCATCTCCACTCATAGAACAATTTGGCCTAAAGTGATGAAGAGATAAAATATGAACTAATGCCATGAACACCATGCATTTTGCTACTTTCTTCTCTACTAGCCTTTCTCAGTAAACATCTCCTCCCTGAAAACCTCACAGACTTGATATGCTTCTTTTCTCATCCAGAAAGAAACCTCTCCTTTTTTTGCTCACTTTTACACAGGCTACGAGGCGGGATAGCCCAGTATTTAGTGTGGACACAGAGAGAAACCAACTTGACTGACTGATAGAACTGTGTTTCTAAACCCTGAGTTTCTCATGAAGGTTAAAAAGTCCGATACAATTTTTAGAGATTGCCTTGTGCACTCTACAATTTAAAATAATGCTCTGTAACTCAGAAAAGATTGATGTCGGTGTTAAATGAGATACTACATGCAAAATTCTTAGCACAATGCCTTACACACAGCACTCATTAAATACTAAGTATTAGTCCATTTCACAAGCTAAGGTGTGAAATGTTAGTGTTTCCATTTTCATTAAAACAATTTTTTTGACACTCCCACCCTACCCCAATACGAACCTCCTAGGATTACAGGACATTTACTTCATTTGATATCCATGATTTAGTTTTCCTAGCATCGCCACAGTCCCACAGTTTAACTCAGTTCAAATGCTTGGGAGGGAGTTCAGGAGCTGGAGTTATTTGCTGCCTGGTTTGCCTTTCATATTGGCTACTGTTAAAATGTCCATCATTGTATTCCCCCACGCTCCTTCAGTTTCAGTGATTCCATTGATGCTTCTGTGTAGTACATGGGGCTTGGAAAGGACTATAATCCTACTTAATACCAAATATGGAACTTAGAAAACCCACGTGGCCTGACAAATTAGTCAGCTTTTAGGTCTTGTCATTTCCATGGCACCATAAGTGGGTACAAGGACCAATAACTGTCAGGATTCTCAGACATCTCAACCTGTCTGTGCTCTTTCTTCTCTTTCTTCTCTTCTCTTCTTCCTCCTCCTCCCCTTTCTTTCTTCTTCTTTCTCTTTCTTTATAGCCTCCGCCCTCCCAAATTTCCCGCTGATTAACCTGCTGGAGACTGATTTCTATCCTCTCAGTTTCCTGCCAGGATAGTTTGTCCATATCTAAAAATTCCCCTTGGCTTTTAAAACCAAAGCAACAGAATAGGGAAACTTAAAGATAAATTTTAATTTCTACCCTGCCTCNAGTGATTCCATTGATGCTTCTGTGTAGTACATGGGGCTTGGAAAGGACTATAATCCTACTTAATACCAAATACGGAACTTAGAAAACCCACGTGGCCTGACAAATTAGTCAGCTTTTAGGTCTTGTCATTTCCATGGCACCATAAGTGGGTACAAGGACCAATAACTGTCAGGATTCTCAGACATCTCAACCTGTCTGTGCTCTTTCTTCTCTTTCTTCTCTTCTCTTCTTCCTCCTCCTCCCCTTTCTTTCTTCTTCTTTCTCTTTCTTTATAGCCTCCGCCCTCCCAAATTTCCCGCTGATTAACCTGCTGGAGACTGATTTCTATCCTCTCAGTTTCCTGCCAGGATAGTTTGTCCATATCTAAAAATTCCCCTTGGCTTTTAAAAACAAAGCAACAGAATAGGGAAACTTAAAGGTAAATTTTAATTTCTACCCTGCCTTCTCCCCAGCTATTATACTACCCAAATTATTTATAATAATTATTCCAGGAACGGGCTGATCTAACATCAGAAACTCTTTGGAGTTTTGAATAGTTTTAACCACAACATACCTTTTCAACTACGTTTTCAGCTCTGTGGAGGTCAGTCCTGTGCAGTCCTCCAGCCCTGTCACAGTGCCTACTCAACTCTTTCTGTTTGCCTTTTTATCAAATAGCTTCATCCCTACTGCTTGTGGTTTTGTTTTTTGTTTTTTAGTTTTTTTTTCCCAATCCTGGAATTATTTTCCCACTCCACCCTTATGTTTCTACTCCACTGTCATTATTTTTCTCTTGCTGGGGAATACTAATCAGCTCTGGCAGAAAAGTTCCAGTGGGTTAAAAATGACTGAAGGCATCTCACAAATAGGCAGAGAAAATGAAAAAAAAGTATTATGAAGAGATACAGACCTAGAGGAAAGCCAGAAGCATAATCCAAGGAGGCTTCCAAAATGAACAAGGCTGAAAGGGCATATGGCAAGCTAGAAATGACAGGAGCCCCAGAGTTGAGAAAAGGTACAGGAGCGGTCAAGAACAAGCAGGTCATAACTTGGGCCAACTTCCTCAGACAAAGGTGGGATGTTCAACATTATTTTTAGTGTTCCAGTCACTGCATGTTACACAGATGGGGGTTCCTTAAGTTTAAAAATAGCGATTAGGCCTTAAATCTATGCCAAAGTTCATATCATTGCAGTAAGAAATGTCACTACTGGAGGAAAATATAAAAGGTGGTCCCAGAGCTTGTAGGCAGGTAGGTATTTGCTTTTTCCCTTGTACAATGCCCTGTGTTTTGTTTGTTCACTTTACCACCAGTGTGTCCAGTGTGAGCAGCTTATGTGAGTCTGAAAACTCATCATGGTGGTGGCCTTTAGCTTATTTACATATTATAACCCAAGCAGCTACTCTGATACCCCAATATTTATAACTCTTGCTACTAATAAATTTTACGAGCTGCAGAATAACAGGAAGGAGCTGAAACCATAGTTCCTCAAAATCCCCCTTGTTTATTTATTCAGAGCTCTGGACTGGTGCCTAGAAGTAAATCTTCAGGAATCCACCTTATAGGAAGGCACATTTGCCTTTGCAGAGACCAAACCCCAGGGGATGAAGTACGGCATTTTGATGAAAGTGGCAGCAATCTTCAGGCTGATGTGAAAGATATGATGAACAAATTTTACTGTCATTGTGCTCCAAAGGTTTTGTTTTGTTTTTGACTGTTAGAAGATTAGAAAAAAAAAATATTATTTATGCCTTAGGGCTAGTTCTTGTCACAAATACAGCGAGTCCTTGTCACAAAGAGTTGTTCCTTATTGATATGATTAGGTTTAAGTATAACAAATTGCTATTTGTTCTCCATTTAGCCCATCTGGGATTTTTTTGTTGTTGTTTGGTTGGTTGGTTGATTTCATTTGTTTTTTCCCTTCCTTCTTCTTTGCATTAACCGAGTTTTTTAAAAAAATATTCCATTTTATTTCCTGTATTGACATTTAGTTATACATATTATATTTTTTAGTGGCTAATCTACAAATTATAATACACACCTTTAATTTACAACAGAGTACTAGGGATTATTATGCATTCATGTATAATGGAAGAACCTAACAATAGTATTCTTTCATTGACCCTGGTCCTATATTTTGAGCTAACTTTGTCACATATTTTACTTCAGCATATTTTATAACAGCCACAATTCATGGTTATTTTTGATTTAAGCAATTTATTAAGTTCAAAGAAATTAAGGCAGAAGAAAAATTGGCTCTATGTTTATTGATATATTTTCCATTTGTGATATATTCCATTGTTTTGTGTAGATCTAATTTTCTATCTAGTATCATTTTCCTTTGATTTAAATTTAATATTTCTTGCAGAGATCTATTGGTGGAAAGTTCTCTCAGCTCTTGTTTTCATCTGAAAATATCTCTATTTTTCCCTTCATTTATTAAAGATGCCTACACTGTACAGATAATTCTAGATTGACCCTTTTTTTTTTCTTTCAGTGCTTTAAAGATGGGATTTGTTTTGTTCTGGTTTGCACTATTTCTGATGAGAAGTCAATGATCACACTTACTGTTGATCCTCCCAATAGTATCTGTTTATTTTTACCCCCTGACTGTGTTTCAGCTTTTATCTTTAATTTTTCAAGCAATATAACTGCAATATCCCATGCAACTACAAAATCCCAAACTAAGATATTTTACATTAATAAGGCTTTTCAGATCTTTGGATTCAAAGTCTTGCACAAAATTGAAATTTTTCAGCCATCCATTCTTTAAGTATTATTCCTCCCCAAGTTCTCTTCTCCTTCTGAGACTTCAATTAACTATGTTAGAAAAATATTCAGCTAATATTGTCTATAGTTCACTGAAGCTTTGTTCATTTGTTTTAACCCTTTTTCTCTCTGTGCTTTAGTGTGGATGCCTCCTGTTGCCCTATCTCAAATTCATTGATCTTTCTGCTATAGTGTCTAACTTACTGTTAAACCCAGCAGGTGAATTTTCTATTTCATAGATTGAATTTCTCAATTCTAGAATTTCCATTTATTTGTTTAATAGTATGCATTTTTTAATCGGTACTTTTTTTTTAAGATTTTATTTTTTTATTTATGTGACAGAGAGACAGCCAGCGAGAGAGGGAGGGAACACAGCAGGGGAGTGGGAGAGGAAGAAGCAGGCTCCCAGTGGAGGAGCCTGACGCGGGACTCGATCCGAGAACACCGGGATCACGCCCTGAGCCGAAGACAGACACTTAAGGACTGCGCTACCCAGGCGCCCCTCAATTGGTACTTCTAATCTACTCACTCGTTATGCCCATTCTTAAATTCTCAAACCCTTTTAGAATAGTTGTTTTCAAGTTCTTGTCTGCTAATTCCAGCATGCTCTCCATATCTGAGCCTATTTCCACTGATGTTTTTCTCAGTATGAGCAGTATGATTAACATACTCCTGCTCTCTCTGTCAAATAAGTTTTTATTTTATGCTGATTATTATAGGTACTAGCTTGATACTTTCAAGTCTTGTTTTTAAGCTCTTTTGGGTCGCATATAATAACATGAACCCTAATGCTAGAGTAGCTTTCCAATATTTCAACTGAATCTCAAGTGTTTATCAATGTATGTTTACTCTGGGTGATCAAAATCCAATGTCTTCCAGAAACTTGTGACCCCTAAACCTCTATTCAGAGCACAGCATCCTGGTAGCTGTTCTCTGTTAAGCCTCATGGAATTTTACTCCATGTAGGCTCATTTTAGTAACTCACCAAAGACTTAAGGGACCTATTTAGATTTCTGCAGCAAATTTCTTTAAATATTTTGCTTCCCTGAAGTACCCTGCCCTGGCTATCTGAGTAGCCCCAACCTATGAATATAACTTCCTCAGTTCAGCAAGACCATTCTGTTCTGTTTGAATTCTATTTCCATGGACTGCAGTTCATAAACTGCCTTCAAACAGAAACCCTGGGATGTTATGGGCTCACTTTGTGTGTTTTTCTTCGTTAAGGGATCATAATCATGAGTTGCCTATTATCCAAAGGCTAAAAACAATTGTGTAGTGGTGAATCAGTTTGCAAATTTATCATCTTACAATTCTGTAGGTGAGAAGTCCAGCACAGGCATAACCAGGCTAAAATCAAGATGGTGACATGGCTGTATTCCTTTCTGAAACTCTAATATCTGTTTTCTTATCTTTTCTAGCTTCTAGAAGCTGTTTACAATCCTTGACTCACAGCTTCCTTCTTTCGTCTTCAAATCAAGCAAGTGCAGGTTGGCCCCTTCTCACTTCATGTCTCTCTTCTTTCTTCTTCTATCTCATGACTTTGGCCCATCAGGTCAAGGTTTTCTACATTTATGGACTCATGTAATCAGATTGGGCTCACTCATAATCGGGATAATCTCCCTTCTCAAGTTACTTCTAATCACCTGTAGCCTTAATCACTACTGAAAGATCCATTTTACAATGTACAGTACATTCACTGGACCTGGCAATCAGAACATGGGCATCTTTGGGCCATAATTCTGATTATCATATTCTGCCTTCTATATCCCCAAAATATATGTCCATCCACATATAAAATACATTCACCCCATTCCAAGTTCCCTGAAAGTCTCACCCACTACAATTGAGCATCAATTCGAATTCCCAAATCACATCTAAATCTAATGAACTCAAAAGTCCCTATTCTCATTATCTATAACATCCAGATTAGGTATCAGTGAGAGTCTGGCTATGATTCATTCTGGAGCACAATTCTTCTCTATCTGTGGGACTGTGAAACTAGAGAAATAAGTTATGTCCCAAATAAATGATAGGACAGGACCAAGATAACAGTTATAGGCATTTTTGGTTGGAAAGGGAGAAAATAGAAGAGAAAAGGAGTAAGTAGTCACAAGTAATTTAAAAATCCACCAGGCAATTTCCATTAGTCTTCAAAGTTTGGAGATAATGCTCTGTGGCTTGTGATTCTGTCCTCTGAGCTTGAAATTCTGCTCCTAGTTTCATGTCTCTGCCCTTAAGATATCCTTCTTTTTCCATGAAAGATAGCTTGTGTTTGCAGCTGAAGTTTTATCAGCTTGTTTACTGTCTGTAGAATTTTGGAAGATCTGGCCATTTTCTCTTACTTGATATTGCTTCTTTCCTTTTGGTCCATCCTGGTGGTATTTCTGATGATATAAAATTCTCAAGAACTTTCTGGGTTGCCCATGTACATCATGGAGATTCACTCCATTAGATAAGGGACTCATCTGGAGATCTTTCCTAGATAATTCTCTATTTTGGGTTTCTTCTGAGATGGCTGAGGATCTATGAGTCACACCCTTAATCTCTTCAAAGAGCCATTTGTGTGACTGAATACTCTGACCTTTTGATTTTTCAGAATTATTAGCAAAAAGTTGAGCAAAGCCTTGGCTTTTTCTTGAAAACATTCTTTTCTGATAATGAATCTTTTAAGTTTGGCATCTTTTGCCATCTGGGCAGGCTGAGAAATTCCCAAATCATGAAGTCTTTTTATCATTTTAACAGTTCTACCCTCAATTTCTCTCTCTCACCTTGCATTTCAGTATAAGCAGAAGAAAAAAAAACAGGACTCATCTTAAACACTTTGCTTATAAATCTTAGCTAAATATCCAAATTTATTATTTAAAACTGCTGGTTTCTACCCATATGCATGACACAATTCCACTAAGTATTCTGCCACTACATAAGAAGTACTCCCCTTCCTCCAGGTTCTAATAACATATTCTTCCCTTATGGGACTTCACCAGAAATGCATTTAGTGTCCACACAACTACTGGTATCATTTCATGATTTATGCTTTCTCTAGAGTGATTTCAGTTTTCTTCATAATGCTCCCTGCTTCCTTTCAAGTCCTCACTGGCAGTCATTAATGTCATATTTCTACTAACAGTCTGTACAAGACCATCTATACTTTGTTGGCAAAGATGTGGAGAAAAAGGAACCTTCATGCACTATTGGTGGGAATGAACACTGGTGCAGCCACTGTGGAAAACAGTATTGGGGTTTCTCAAAATGTTAAAAATAGAACCACCTTATGATCCAGTAATCACACTGCTGGGTATTACCCCAAAAATACAAAGACACTAATTCAAAGGGGTACTTGCACCCCTATGTTTATAGCAGCATTATTTACAATAGCCAAATTATGGAAGCAGCCCAAGTGTCCATCAATAGATGAATGGATAAAAAAGGGATTAATATTATTAAAATATATAATTTATATACAATATAATTAATGTATAATTTAATATTGATATATTATATATTTTATAATATTATTCAGTCTTAAAAAAGAATGAAATCTTGCCATTTTCAAAGACATGGATGGAGCTAGAAAGTATTATGCTAAGCAAAATAAAGTGGTTGGAGAAAGACAAATACCATAATATTTCACTCATATGCAGAATTTAAGAAACAAAATAAATGAGCAAAGGGGAAAAAAAGGAGAGAGAGAGACAAACCAAGAAACAGACTCTTAACTATAGAGAACCAACTGATGGTTACCAGAGGGGAGGAGGGTGGAGAGATAGGTGATGGGGATTAAGGAGTGCAATTGTCTTGATGAGCACTGCATGTTGTATGGAAGTGTTCAATCACTATATTGTATACCTGAAACTAATATACCATTATATGTTAACTATACTGAATTAAAATAAAAATGTAATGAATAAGTAAAGAAATGTTTGCACATTAATACCTAGGTATGTCTGAAAGGTATATATGATAGCAAAGAGCAGAAAAAATAAAAGAAAAATAAAAGCAGAAAAATAAAAAAAAAATATAAGTCCAATTAGTGGTAGAATTAAAACATATTTTCTTACATTAAATAAGCTAATTGAACTTGGAAAATCATGATGCAATAATAAAAATAAGAGACTTAGTTATCTTAAACACGTAGCATAATTTCTGCCCAAAAATATTCTAGATTTATTTTCAGTAATATTTGTAAACGCAAAGGAGTTTTACTTAATTACAGCATAAATATCATACTCTGGATTTTTAGAAGTTAAAAATGAAGTAAGAGAAGTGGTAAAAAGCAAGAAGATAAACTATTAATTATTGCCCTTGACATATAATTAATAATGCCTTATTTAAGTATGTAGAGTTTTACGATTTACAAAATATGTTCATAAATCCTCTTTTATTTATTTATTTTTTTTACAACTCTGAGACAACAAAGGAAAGAAAAGTCTTAGGAAATAGGGTAGTAGAATTTAAAATTTACAGAGGACCTTATGCTTTAATTCCAGTTCCATTAAACTTTTAATTCTTTGCTTTCAAATTCTTGTAATATTTGACAGAATGAAAGCTGAAAGCATATAAAGAAATACTCCTTGCCCCACTTTCCACATTAATGCAAGGATAGCATCAGAAATGCCCTTAACATACTAATCCAGTGAATACAAAAGCAACAAAGAACAGAACGTGCCAATATTATTGAATAGTATATCTGTGGAATCGAGGTACAGCAGGTAAACTTGTTTATTCATGTCAAGGATATCTCTTACTTGAATTTTTCCAACATTATATTTGAGACCATCTAAATACTTAAGCTGTTATAAAATGCAACTTCAGATTTTAATTAAGAAGCTCAATTTTTTTCTTCAAAGTCTCTGCCAGCAAGCTATATAGCTCCTTAGAGACTGACTGGATTATGTATTTTTGGAGAACAGGAATAAAGGATAGAAAGTGTAAAATAAGTTGACCCAATTATAATTACTTGGGTTAAATCTATGATAACATGCTATATTTTAGCAGAGCCAATTTCCCAGGAAATCTTAGAGTTGACAAAGTTCCTAAAGGGAATTTTTGTTCTTCTGCATTTGATGCAGATTTAGGACAAGAGATGTAATCCATCTTGCCTCTTTTCCCCCCCAAT
Organism: Ailuropoda melanoleuca; assembly: GCF_002007445.2. Taxonomy (NCBI): domain Eukaryota; kingdom Metazoa; phylum Chordata; class Mammalia; order Carnivora; family Ursidae; genus Ailuropoda; species Ailuropoda melanoleuca. The sequence continues at coordinate 36,547,226 of NC_048232.1, read as the reverse complement.
TCTTGTCACAAATTTTCGTGTAAGTAATTATCATGGCTATACAACAAAGCTTTTGACATTGAAATAGTCACGGGGCCACGATTGGGAATTTGGAAAGAAGGAGGAGTTGATAACTTCTTGCAATATCATAATCCATTATAAATGCCATGATATGAAACTTTTAGAGGAAAGATATTGAAAGATTCCTCTTCCCTCAATACCTCTCCCTGGCCCCTTCCTGAGAGGACTTGTCTTAATACACTAGTATTTAATTTCAGATGAATTTCCATTTTAATAGGAGGCAATAAGAGAATGAAAATCTTCCTAAAAGTAAAGAAAAAAATCAAAGTGTGTATTCCCATATGTTGGAAAAATAAACTTTCCTGTCACTGAGAATAAAATTGTTCAATTTGGGGAGTGTTCTATCCTGCTCAGGAAGCAAACCAGCTAGGTATTTGCATCCAGTTTACCTAAAGATTTCACTACAGAATCAGAGTGTTTCTACTTAGTTTCCTAAACATGTCCAATAAGAAACCAGACTAAAGCTTCCACTCTAATGGATCATTTAATCCGAATTCAGTCTACATCATCAGTGTCTGTTTTGCCAGCTAATGTGCAACAAATTGAATGTCCTGATTTTTGGAAACCATTCTGACATACATCAATATATTTTAACTTGAACTCTTTGGGAAAAGAGGCAACAAATTCATTTTTTTAAAATTATTTTTACTTATCTTTAAATAGATGAGATCCTTAAATGAGATGTTAATGTTCATACAAGAATTTAAATTATTCTGTCTTTAACTTTGAGATCAGCTTCTTTATGATGACTTCGTGCAAATAGAGGTAATTTCATATCTTTGTTTGTGGCATCAATAATGTAAAATATTTATGAGCTTATTGGTACTATCCTAAGACTTGAACACAATTATACATATCCTCATGTGTAAAATTATAAACATGGAATTCTTTAATGTAAAAAAATAAAAATAAAAGAAATTTCACCAAATGAGGAGACTAAAAAGAGCCAGTCAGAACAACAGAATTCGACATACAGACCTCTGCTTATAACTGCACATAAGGCCTTATTTTAGACTTAGCATATTTCCTTCTTCAGTGGATGGGACTGTAGTCAGATAGTTCAGAGAATCAAGAACCAAGAATAAGAACAATCACACATGTGCTTCTCTAGTGGCAACGCTGTTTTCATCACTCAGCAGTGAGGATGGTCAGGTCATCAGGCAAGGAGCTTCACTTCTCCCACATCAAATCAACCAGCTGGTTCTTTGACAGTATTTGAAAGGAGAAATACTGCTACCCTCACCCCTCACACCAGCAACCCAAATGAGGCCACCTCACTTTGTTCAAGTCCTTATCTAAGTGTCCTTTGAATTTACCTAACTGAGGGTCCTACTGAGGTCCAGCTCCAGGCCAAAATTCTATGTGGGATTTTTCAGAACCAACCATAGCAATTACAAAGGCTTTACCTGGCCAGCTTCACAGGAACGAGCTTGCCTTTCCTCACCAGACTTGGTGTACAAGCAGTGAACTGTAGTCTCTGGAGGGAGTTACAGTCAAAGACAGAGGCTCTCTTGGCTGTCCAGGCCCATATGCAAATCTGCATTCCCAGCCCAGGCACCTTTATTCAAAGTCCAGTTTTTTCTGGGTACTCCACAGAGGCCTTCCTCAGGCACCTCTTCTGAAGCCTCCTTATTAGGGGAAGGAGTGGAAGGGAAACTTAAAAACACTTCTCTACTCTGAGTCAGTACTCAGCACCTTTTCATTCCTGTTCTTCCTCCTCACCCTTCCTTTTGTCCCCTGGGACCAGACATCTGCAGGGACCTTTTGTTCACGGGTCTCCCAACAGTGAGATATCCCCCATGTCTATACTGGTCATACTTCCATTGACCTGTGTGCCATTTCGTGAAGGAAAATGGAAGAACGAGATGGGGAAATACTTCTACACCTGGCAGCTCAGCTCTCTGAAGCTCAGCGGAGCTCCTGGCATTCAGGACACAAGTTCATCATTAGATACAAGAGAGGCTAACAACTCAAATGTTCTGGCTTTTATCATGGCAAAATGAATGGCTAATGTGGGAAATTGCCAATATGCAGGAAGCATCTTCTAAGGAGCTGTGTACCTACTAATAAAATAATAAAATTTTAAATTATGAATTATTATGAATAATAGACTAGTGTCACATATAAACAGCATTTCAAAGTGTCACTCTTCACTGTACTGCCTTGATGTTTGTCATAATATTATGGCCATTTGTTTGTAAGCAAAATGGAATTCAGAGAGGCTACCAAAGTTACACATTAAGTTTCAGAATTAGAATTTGAATAAATTCTGTCTTTTTCAAAGCACTCCCCTCCTTTTTTATTTTTTAGTCTACTGCAATATAGCTACCTTTCTAATAGATAGATGCTCAAATATATTTAATTAAATAGAAATGTTAATATTTCTTGATAAATAGAAGCTGAGCTTCAAAGCTAGTCTAAAATTAGCTCATCTGCTTTTCTTCTAAAATTAATTAGACTATCTTGCCCAAGCAACCTGTTTTTCATGACTTAATATTATTTAGTTTCTGATTTTGTTATAGAATCTTTTGTTGTGCAGGATCTGAAGCCAAGAAGTAAGATACATGGGCTTTGGAATGTCAGATATGTCTTAATTCTGAATCACTGAGTCAGTCAGCCAGTCAATTTTAAGAAACAATAATAAAGTAGGAAAAAATAGAAGGGGAGAAAAGGTCAGGAACATTTTTTCCTTCACAAGTGTACTTGTTTCTGCAAGTGGTTTTAATGAATCATTTCAAAATTGAACAAGAAACAGATGTCAGTTAATTAGAGATTTGAATTTAATGACATGGTTGCATAGGTATGGCACACAAAACATCTGTGTTCTAGTACCTAACATTAATTTAATTTCTTTACAGGAATCATTTACATTTTTCTTCATTTTCAATAAATTGTTTTCCACTGCACAAAATAACACTGTAGTCGTGAAATCATTGCCATCTAAACAGACCACTGTGAGGCTGATTCTACTGCCATCACTGAATAATTCTCCAGCTCATAGGGAACGATATACAAGAATCCCAAGCAACAATAAATCAATTCTAAATTATGTAGACAGTACATTCCTTGTGCCTTGTGAGAAGATTTAAGGATTAGTAGGATTAAAAGGTCATACCATATGCAATTGTGAAATGTCAGTTTAGGATTTGAGCCTTTCAGATTTCACTTTACTCTTGCTTTGTGCCGTTACACTCGTGAAACACAAGCTAAGAACCAGTTTAATGCTCGATGTTTAAACATTTGGAAAAATAATGCAGTTTTTACTCTTATTTAAAAAACAAATTAAACATATATACATATTTATTGAATATTTGCCATGTGTCAAGCCCTGAGTAAAATACTTTTAATACATTCCATTTGGGCTTTTAACAGCCCCCCTAGACCGTTATGACTACCCACATTTACTGATGGGGTAGAAGACTGTGCATGATATCAGCACTTGCTCTTTTCACCCAGTAAGATAGGCTGTAAATTACTCCATGAAATTGTAAGGATGGGCTGTCTGGATGGCTAATTCGGTTGAGTGTCCAATTCTTGGTTTCAGCTCAGTTCATGATCTCAGGGTTGTGAGATCAAGCCCCATGTTGGGCTCTGTGCTGCACGTGGAGCCTTCTTAAGATTCTCTCTTTCCCTCTCTGCCTCTCCCCCGAAAGAAAGAAAGAAAGAAAGAAAGAAAGAAAGAAAGAAAGAAAAGAAGGAAAAGAAAAGAAAAAAGAAAAAAAGAAAAGAAAAAGAAAATGTAAGGAAGTATTTATTTTTTTTATCATATATGGTACAAATAGATTAGCCTAAGGCGGAGGGATTGGAAACAGTAATTGGCAAATAGAGTAAACTTGCTGATTGCTGCATAGGTTTCAAATGAAAATAAAATTACATCACTTTTAATTTGGAGATTGAGAGAAGGAAGGGGTATGGAAGAAGGAAGAACCAGCTAGCTTATTTTACTATTTTTCGTATTAGGTAACATATATACAATACAATGTATTGGTGTAAAGATAACAAACGGAACACAACTATACATCTTCCTGAATACCAATATATAAAAAAATAAGTATTTATACTTTTTGTCCAGTAATCTAATGACTAGAAATGTATTCAAAATATAAAATTGATAAAAATACAAAATGACTTTTTTATGACACTTCTTTGTGCCATTAATTGTGATAGCAAAAGACTGAATGCGGTCTAAAAGTCCATCAATAGACTTGCATAAAAGATGGGACATTCAGACAATGGAATGCCATATATGGTGAAAAGGGATAGAAAACATTTCCATACACTTATATGAAGCAATCTACAACATATCTTTCTCTCACAGTTCTTTTTGCCAAAACAATCATTGTAGTTTATCTTCTTGTAATAGGACCAGAGAAAACATACAAAATCTTAGTTCCTATCGGAATGTCCTGCAAATAGACTTTTGAGACCATGAGTACTTAGACTGAATAATTTCTCTTTTTTCTATTTTTAAAAAATATTTATTTATTTATTTTAAAGAGAGAAAGAGGGTGTGTGAAGGAGGGAGGGGCAGAGGGAGAGAGAGGAGAGAATCTCAAGCAGACTCCCCACTGAGCATGAAGCCTGACACAGGCTCGATCTCATAACCCTGAGATCATGACCTGAGCTGAAATCAAAAGTTGGATGCTTAACGGACTGAGACAGGCAGCCCTGAATAATTTCTTTACTGAGCACTATGAAATGGTCTTAATATACTTTATACAACAATTAAGTAATTTATTTTCTTATATACTTAATAGTCACATTATAATACTGAACAGAACTCAGGCTTTATCTAGTCCTATTTGTCCATTTTATTGCTGAAAAACCTGAGGACTGAAGATTGTACCACTCTTCTATAACCTTTTAATTAAGAATCATGCCTACAAGGAATATGCCATACCCCTTTTTTATCTCTTTTGAGGAATGCACATGAGACACTAGATCCTTGAAAAGATAGAAAGTCAAACTTTAAAAATTTACAAGATACATAAGTGCCCTACAAATAATACATGTTTTATAAATAATATTTTACTTCTCCATTTTTCTCCTTTAAATATCTCTTCCTTCTACTCACTTATTTAAATTCTGGTGAAGTCTTTGATTAGATGTGACTTACTGCTTTAGTTTTTCCATTTCTTATCACAGCTGGTTTCCATAAACTTTTCTTGGGTGCTAAAATTTTTCTGCCTCATATCTTACCTTAACTATATCGAGAATTCTGAGGTTGTCTCTTTATTCAACTCCTCTGAGATTGAAAAGTTTTAGGACTTCCCACTCACAAAAGGGCAGAGCAGCCTGGCCGCACTTTCTTAACAGAAGGTATACCTTAGCAGTAATATGTCTTATTGCCCCTGGGCTGCCTACAGCTGAGCTGACTTGGCCTCCTCCTCTGGACTTACTACTTTTTCTCATCTAATGCATATTCCTCCTAGAAAGATAACTTTTCTGGTTTTATAATATTCGTGAGTCTAAATCTGGCACATGTTCACCATAAATTTCTATTTAACTCATGAACGTGAGTGAAAAACATATGAACATGTGAGAAAATGGATAGCAACGCAACATTTAGTCATAAGCCACCATTTATTGACTGAAGGAGAATCTTAGCCTTCTAATTAACGTAGTTTAAAGGTCTCATGCAAACCTACAGCAGGACAGCACTGATGCATGGAATGAGAGTGTAGCCAACACGTAGCATAGGTCCAAACAAATATCTGGGATCAAAATGCACTACCCTACTTATTGCTTTTCTTTACAACTAATTTGAATTATCTACCTTCTCCCATCCCTGGGGGGAGGATAGGTGATATAGTGGTAACCCTGCTAGCATTTTTGGCAACCCAGTGAGCACAGAATGACATTCTGCTATATTAAGTGTGAAGGCTTTGCAATTGGGAGTGTGGTTTACTAAGGACATTTGTGACACTGTGGATTCTGTGTGGAGCATCAACTTGGTCCCCAAGATACTGTAAAATTAATACTTTTTTTTTCACAAAGACACCTGGACACCAAAACTAATTTGCGTGAGCATGCCATTTCTTATTCTGCTATGAGATTTTTGCCCTTGCTATAAATAGCATCACAAATGAATGTCAGTTTAATAGTCCAAAAAAACTGGGGGGTGCACTTATCGAATGTGTTCTTTTAGGTTTCAAAACATGAGAAAGTGACAACATAATTACATCTTGCTTTACCCGTAGTGTAAATATAATTTCTTCAGTACCTCTACTTTATATGTAAATCCCTTAGTAATCACTGATAGATCATCACAAAACAGATATAAAATAATTTATAATTATTATAAAGAAGAAGTTAAGAAAATGACTTTAGAAATGAAAAGGGTTATATGAAAAGGAACTAAAGCATTTTATAAAGTAAATCATGGGCTATATTATCATGGCAAAGAATGCTTCAAAAGATAGTTTGAGATTAAGACATATTTTGCTTTCTAACTATGATTTTCTCTTTCAAAAATGTCTATGATTGCTTGTCCAACTCTCTTAACTTTCCTAATATATCATAAAGAGTTAGTATAACTAATATATCATGAAAGATATTTTCAAGAATTTTGCCCATTAACTCTGTCTTGACTCAGTTATTACACAAGGAGTATTATCTGTTTATTGCTATTAATAATTTCTAAGCATTAATAACAAAAGCTGCTCAGTGACTCAAAACATAAAGTCCTAAATGTAAGTTGAATTCTCTCAATTTTAACTGAAAACTTGCCAGTATGCTAGAAGTACAAGTAATATTTTCAAATCAGTTTAATAGCTGATTCTCATATACACTTACTTGTGAAGCTCTTCAAATGATTTTATAGTGTAGCCAGGTTTTGAAAGCCACCAAGATACATTTCTCAAAATATGCTTTTATTAATAATGCCTTCTTAGGCACCTGTGGGCTCAGTTGGTTAAGCCTCTGCCTTAGGCTCAGGTCATGTGGGATCAAGCCCACATCAGGCTTCTTGCTCAGCAGGGAGCCTGCTTCTCCCTCTCCCTCTGCCTGCCACTCCCCCTGCTTGTGCTCTCTCTGTCAAATAAATCAATAAAATCTTTAAGAAGACCAAACTGCTTTCTTGTCTCAGAGGTTTGAAAACTCATATATTATTTAGAAAGTCAATTCAATCAGATAAAGATGGTTTTGATGAAATCAGCTGTCACTTCCCTTAAAACAAATTATATCCCTTAAATTCTGGCTACTGGTTTGACTGAACTCTAAATGGTTTTGGATAAATAGTATTGTCTAGTGATCAGGTAAACATCAAATATGCAAATATTCTTTTTCTTCATGGTATCTGAAAAAAACAAAGTCGTCTTGTGGTCAGTGAGTGGGCAAAGATGTCAGAAAGGAAAGACTGTACAATTCATTTTTTTTCTGTACTCATTCCTCCTTTTAGTGTTCCAGTCTACCTAACACCCCACATCGCCACTGACCCACATTTTCAATCACTTCTCGTGGCATGTACGCACTCTTAACCATGACCTCATTGATGACTCAAGAACTTCTTATTGGTTCTTATTCTTAGTATAAATTACAGAATCTCTCTGGGGCATAGCTGTATCACTGCAAAAGATACAGACCTGGAAAAGAAAAGAAAAATGACATTATATGCTGTTTTTCTGAAATTTTCAGACTTGATTTCTTTTACCTTCAATTTGCTATTTGTTCAATAATGGATTTCAAAAACCTATTCCTGCTTTATTACTTTAAATGAATTTAACTTGCTTCTTTTTGCAACCAACGTACTGTAGTGGGATTCTGCTATCCTCTTCTCAAAATGGCAATATTTACTTAGCCAACCAGTATTCAACCAATGATTTAGATCACACTTACATTTCAACACAAGCCTTCAGTGACCTAACAAAAATATCATTAAAGTCTATGAGGATTACTGATAGTTTGACATGAATACTTGAGGTCTGAGATATTCCTTGGAAGGGAAAATTGGGGGTAATCCTCAGATGGCATCCTGTACCCACTTCATTAGCGCATAGTATATAATAGGACTATATCTACTTTAATCTTTGAATTAGTTGCTTGAACTACCATATCCCCCACTCCTGTAAACTTAAGTACGTTCTCATGCATGAGGAACTGGTTCAGCTTGTTCATATATCATCATTCTGAAGTTGCACTTGAAAGATAAGTCGTCTGAATTAAAAATATCTATGTATCCTGTGCACTCAAGAAGTATTTGTGTTTGTGTCTCTGCTGTCCTTGTCATCATCTGCTGCTTGGTGATCCATTTTCCGCTGCTGAGTTTCTGTGAGGAAGGATATCCCTCTCCCTCTGTGTTAGACTTGGCTGAAGATTGGTAATGCAAGGTTTACCAAGGTTTACAGCTCACTACCTTACACATTCAGGCTTAGTTTTTATTCCTGAGGAATACTGCCTATTCCAGGTTTTCCAGGATTAGGGAGGTTAGTGTCCCTGTCAGTTTTTCTTTGGGTGATTCTTATTGTCTTTTCTTGCCAACGGACTTTAGATAAACCTCAAGACAGAAATGGATATGTTCTCCATTCCTTTCCTCCCAAAAGGCAAATGGTCCCAAAACTGGTTCTGCAGTTGCTTGGGGGTTTTTTGGTTAGTTTTTTACTTTCTTCCTAGTGATTAGTTCTGCTTCTCAGTGAGAAGCAGGAGGCAGAGTTATTCTCTTCCCCTAGAGCAAATGCTCACTACATAAATGAAGATAGAATTCCATGCCCTAGCTTCTTCTTGAATCTCCAATATGGGGTGGTGGGGGTGGGCGGTGGAGCTTAAAGTGAGTATTATATTATCTGGTGAGGTGAGGGATTATGTAGAGTCCATAAATGTCTCCAGACATCCAAGACATCCAGTCTCCTTTCTCTATTGACACACAGGGATGTGAGCAGTTACCTAATTGGATTATTTATATAAGTAGTGTATGATAAAGCAAATTTAATGCCTCGGTGGTATATTGTGTACCATCTACCAAGCTGTCCTTGGGGGGATCAGAGTTGCTGTGCAAACTGCTGTTGTATACTTTAATTCACTTTTCTGGCTCCTTCTCTTCTCTGTAGAATCCATTTCTTACCTGAGTTCTCACTGTATAGCTTAACTGCAGTCGGAATCCAAAATTGACTGCAGTTGATATAGGGGAATAAAGGCTTTCAAGATGAATTTACACTCTGTAGCAATTACTTATCAGCACTCCCTCCCTCCCACAGGTCTCCAGAGCTCTTCTTAAAGGATATTTTAATCAGCCACTGTTCTTCAACACGATACCAGAGAAAAAGGGATCAGCCCTCCCAGACAGGAGGGGAGCCCACGTTCTCCCCAGTGAGCATAGGTGTTCACGATTCTGTCTGTGTAGGCATTAAGCACGATCTCTGTCTCCTAATGAAAAACTCCCACTTCATGAAGTCCCTCTTAAATAAAATCTTCCTTGCCATCTTTAAGAAACAGCTGAATAATTTTTGTTTAAAAGTTTCCTAAAACCCAACAGCAATAGAATAAACAAAATTTTTAAAAAGTGCAATGCTTACTGTAGTTGTGAAGTGTTTAAAAAAAGCAATGAAAGTGAATTGAGGAACTTACAGAGCAAGGCAAAACGTCCTCTTATAAGGGATGATCAGAGAGGAACAAACTAAGCAGTTGAGAAGTATATGAATTCAGGGAGAAACAAGTAGAATGAAGCAGTTTTTGAGAAAGAACCAGGATTCCCTGATGCAATAGTTTATACAGGGAATTGATTTTCCGAGAGCACCCATAGCTTCACTGGGGGAAGAGAGAAGGACCTAAGGGTCAGACAGAAAATGCTGGACTATCAGCAACTCCAGATCAGAAAAAAATGACAAGAATTCTATATTCCTAACTTGTATATTGCTCCTTTATCTTTCTGAAGTGAGTAAAAATGTGCCTTGTACCAAATCAATAGTAATAAAACAGTATACAGAAAAAAAAAAGCCTGTCTTCTACTCTCTCCAACCACTCATTTTCCCTTATTGGAATAACTACTGTTGCCAGATTCTAAAAGTCCTTCTAGAGATAGTATATATATTTCAGGAATATTTATATTTTCCTCTACAGTAATAGCAACTATGTATTCTGTTCTGTACCTTGGTTTTATACCTAACAGTATATTTTGGTGATCTTTCCACCAGTGCATATGTAGTGCTGCTGCCTCATTATTTTTAATGAGCTGTATAGATTTATAGAATTGATGTAACTTAATTTACTTTACAAATCACCTAGGGATATAATTTTATACTTATGCCATATACCTATAGGATAAAATCCTAGGAGTGAAATTTCTGAGAATGTGTTGATAGATATTGCCGAGTTATATTTCATACAAGTCTTTGTAGATTCATTTATAATTTAACAAATATTTACTCCTCTTCCCAAGTCCTTGTGGTCCAGACTGTGGCTTGCTTCAACTAATGGGATGTGATCAGAAGTTACAATGTGTCATTTCTAGGCTGAGGTCCACATATATGGCACAATTCTTTTGCATTCTTTTAATCTGCTGAAGGAAAACTGTTTCTCTATTCACAACACTTCTGCCACCAATCTCTAGGTTTTCCCTACCAAGAAACTCTCCAGTTCTCTGTAGATACCACCTGGGTGTCCTAATAATTTAATTCAATTATGGCACTAACTACCCAGACCCCACAGGTAAAGAGCTCAGTCTGAAAAGGCTTTCCCCCACTTCAGATACCAATCACAAATAGTGGGTTTCCAGGTTATCCATACTTCTGTTCAACTTGGCTAAAAATCAGAGGTTCCCACAAACCCCTCCTCGAGTTGGATAATTTGCTGTAATGGCTCATAGAACTAAGGGAATCACTTTATTTACATTTAGCAACATATTATAAAAGATATTATAAAGGATGCAAACGAACAGCCAGACGGAGAGGTATATAGCTTGAAAACCAGAGGGCCTGAGCAAAGGAGCTTCTGTTTCTATGGAGTTGAAGCAAGCTACCCTCTTGGGTGAAGCTGAACATCTTTATGTATTTGTTTTTTAATTGGGCTAGATTATTTTTCCAGCTTTATTGAGCTATAATTGACAAAAATCAGGCATATATTTAAGGTATACAACATAATGTTTTGATATATGTATACATTGTAAAATGATTACCAAAAGAGTTAACTCATTCATCACCTCACATAGTTACTTGTGTGTGGTTTTTTTTTGGGGGGGGGTGTTTGAGAACACTTAAGAGTTATGTTCTTAGTAAATATCAAGTTTACATTAGTAACTACAATCACCATGCTATACGTTAGATCGCAGAACATATGCATCTTATATTTGTAAGTTTGTACCCTTTAACCAACATCTCCCATTTTCCCCCACCTCCCAGCACCTGGCAACCGCCTTTCTACCTTCTTGTTCTACGAGTTTACTTATGTTTTCTAGATTTACTCAGGCCCAAACTTAAATGTAGCATTTTCATCAAATAATGGACTAAGGTTGTCCTGTCCAACTTCATAACTCTGGATTTGATAATGCAGCTTGTGATGGACACCTCAAGGCACTTAGGCCTTTCATGTTACCTAACCAATGATTTTAAGTACTTCTCTAAAATTCACTTTGTACAGCTTCAAAAATCTGAAGAGGCCAAATCAGACCTGTACCTTTGCATAGTGGAAAAAGGTGGCAAAATACAAACAATTTGTCTTTTACCTTAGAAGAACTGTCTCAGTGACTAAATTACTGGACCCTAAAACTTTACTGATGTGGCAGATCCTTGAATCTTTATGAGCTGAAGCCCTATATTCTGGCACATATATTTTTATCGTTGGCATCTAGAGTAACTGTCTCTTTTTTCTCATCAGCTTCAACTAATATGCTGTCATCAATGTCGTGAACTAGTACAATGTGTGTGGAACATTAAAGTAATGGACATCCCAGTGGACAGTATAATGACAGAGAAGAAGAGCATATATCCTTGAGGTCGGGTAGGAACTGAGCGTTGTTATCTCTATGTAAAAGCAAAATGCTTCTGATTTTCCCTATTGATGGAGATCAAGAAGAAAACATTTGCCAGATCAATGACCACATACCAAGTGCCAGAGGCTTTAATTATCTGCTCAAATAAAAATATAAACACCTAACATGGCAGCTGAAATTGGGGCTACCAACAGTTTAAATTTATGATTGTCAATCTTCATCGACCATTATCGATCTCGTTTTTGGAAGGACTATAAAGGTTAATTACATAATGATATGAAAACCCCCGGCCTTTCTTCCCAGAAGGCATTCTTGTTTCTGATTTACTATCTTGGCAGGGCAGGATAGTTTCCAGTAGTTTCTGGGGCTTCCACTTGGCATTTCAAATAATGTCTTTCTCTAGTCAGGAAACCAATATGATTATTTTGCCAGCTGCTGAGTACATCAATTCCAAATACACATTACAAGACTGGGATAATAATCACAAAATATATCCATGGGAACTTTTAGTAAATGTTACAAGGCAGATATGCTGAACGCTTTATTTCAAACTTACTCCCATAAACTCTTCTTTTAATTGGTGTTTTGGTTTCCCAGGTATCAATGTTAGATCAAACAGACCTATAAATAGCCACAGGTCTTCTAGGGGAAGGAATTTTATTGTATCTATTTTCAGAAGTGTTATAGGGTCCTTGCTCATGGTTTCCAGGTTTCTTTTTCAATCAATAGGCTCTGGATTTGTGAATTTCATTTGAATTGACCCGGGAAAGGACCACAATTTTCCATTGTAGCAGCTTTCATAGTCTTCTGCTCAACAGTTCTTGAGTTTTTATTACCCAATAACACCCTAGCACCCTTGCCAGTGGACCATCTTTCTTAACCTCAGGAACATCATATTAGTTAATACCAAAGATCCTAATGGTTTAGTCTTCCTAATTGTCCTTCTGACCTTGCTTCTCACTGAAGTAATTGCATCCACTTTGCCTCTGATATTTAAATACTGTAATTTGGTCTCTACCATTCTCTAATTCCATCATTCTGCTGATACTAGGTATCCCAGTTCCATAAGAACAAATCCTACCATTAACTTCAGCCTGAAGGACAACCACCACAAATTTCTCTAATAATCTGGTACCAGTGCTTTTCTATGTGCCTTAGTGACACAGGTGTCCTTTGGGCTCTCTAGGATAACTCAGTAAGGAGGTAGGTTTTCAGGCCTTACAATGTCGGTCTATTCTAATATTCCTACCTCTCGCCTTCTGCCCCTTTCTCAATACTATGTCAAAAATATCCTGTCATTTCTCCAAGGTTCAGTAACCTTCAAGGTTCAGCCATCATCTTGTCTGAGCTTCAAGGAGCCATCACAACAGACTCTGTCCACATGGTCTTGCCAGAACACTGAACGTCAAGCAGTAGATGAACTGCCCATGTAAACAAATTCTTGCCATTGAGTCTTATGTTCTGTCCCCCATTTCAATATCTTGAAGATCTATTCCAATATCTGTTCCACTGGTTCCAGAATGTATTAACTAAGTCTTGCAATTTCTTTGGCATTAAGCCATTCATTCTGGAGCAGGGATTGCACTAACCTGTTCAGGCATGCAGAGACCTGACTGATTATCACTCTGGAGGTGTGAGACTTGGCAGGGAAGATCCAGAATAAGATAAGCGTTATCTTGCAAGTCACCTGCCACCAAGAATAAAGAGATTTCTCTTTGCAAAAGAAGGAGGCAGTTTCTGTCAACTCAGTTCAGGGAGATCTAGGGTTCACCTGTTTTCCTGCTAGGGTCTCTTAGAAATAACTGAGATTGGGCAAACACTCTCCTTTGCATTTCACCACTCTTGCAACTGTATCTTGGGCCAAACTTTACCTCTGGGACTACTGAAACTTGGTATTTCCTCAAAAGCTATGGTAGATGCCTTCTGGCTTTTACAGGATGACTTAAGAGTTGGCTGCCCTTCACTTGTCATTTTCCTTTTGCAACATTTCCAAAACATTTAAAATAAGCCAAAAACTCCCTAATTTAAAAAATTACTATTAAACCTATACCATATAAGCTCCATAGACATTGCAAATTCCAATATTGGTCTTATATCTTACCCTGAGCCCAATAAACCACTTATTTTAAATACCACTAAATTACTGTGTATATTTTAGTTGATTTATGTGTTCCCCACTATGATTCATTGATTTGTTGGCTCACTTATGTGATAGGCCCCCAGTGTTTTAGTTGTCCAATAGTATAAGCCTTCTCATTCGTCTGCTTTTTCAGAATGTTAGCTATTGTTGTTTATTTTCAGTCACATAAACTATAGAATCAGCCTATCTCGTTCTAGAATACTCTTTTGACACTTTTCTTGGTAGTTTTTAGATGTGGTCAACGTTAAACCAGTAAACATCAGGTAAGATTACCATCCCTGAGCAGTTACCATTCAAATAGTTGAAGACCTTATGAGATACACACATCCCATTGGTTATATTTTATTGGTTCTGTTTCTCTGGTGAACTCTAATACAAGGGGAATAGTAATAATATAGCCAAAACTGACAGAACTTTTACCAACTAGTGGGTCCTTAAAACTAGACTTATCATTGATATTATTTTATAATGTACAAAATATCAAATCACTGTGATATTTACCTGAAACTAACAGGATATTATATCTCAATTATAATTCAATAAAAAGAAAATTATTGAGGACTCCACACTAAAACCTGCACACAGATTACAGCTTTGTTCATAACTGCCAAAACTTGGAAGCAGGTAAGATGCCTTTTAGTAGGTGAATTATGAATAAAGTATTGCTCATCCAGATATTTTTCCAAGGAAGACATCCAGATGCCAACAGACACATGAAAGGATGCTCAACATCACTTATCAGTGGGGAAATACAAGTCAAAACTACAATGAGATATCATCTCATACCTGTCAGAATGGCTAAAATTAACAACATAGGAAACAACAGCTGTTGGTGAGGATGCAGAGAAAGGAGAACCCTCTTACATCGTTGGTGGGAATGCAAACTGGTGCAGCTACTCTGGAAAACCATATGGAGGTTCCTCAAAAAGTTAAAAATAGAACTACCCTATAATCCAGAAATTGCACTACTAGGTATTTGCCCACCAAATACAAAATGCTTCCATGTTCATCAGGGATATTGGCCTATAGTTCTCTTTTTCATTAGAGCTTTTATCTGGTTTTGGTATCAGGGTAATGCTGGCCTCACAGAATGAAGCTGGAAGTTTTCCTTCCTTTTCTATTTTTTGGGATACTTTGAGAATAGTTATTAACTCTTCATTAAATGTTTGGTAGAATTCGCCTGTGAAGCCACCTGGACTTTTGTTTGATGAGAGGTGGGTTTTTTTTGTTTTTTGGTTTTTTTTGTTTTAAATTACTCCTTGAGTTTCTTCGTTGGTTATCAATCTGTTCAAGTTTTCTATTTCTTCCTACTTTGGTTTTGGTAATGCATGTTTCTAGGAATTTATCTATTTCTTCTAGGTTGTCCAATTTGCTGGCATACAGTTTTTCACTACATTCTCTTACAATTGTTTGTATTTCTGTGGTGTTGGTGTTATTTCCCCTCTCTCATTTGTGATTTTGTTTATTGGGTCCTTTCTCTCTTTCTCTCTTTCTTTTTTTTTTATAAGTCTAACTAAAGGTTTATCAATTTTATTAATCTTTTCAAAGAAGCCAGTTGCTGGTTTTATCGATCTATTCTGTTTTCTTTGGCTCTACATCATTTATTTCCACTCTAATCTTTATTATTTGCTTCTTTCCGCTGGCATCAGGCTTCATCTGTTGTTCTTTTCCAGCTCCTTTAGGTGTAAGGTTAGGCTGTTGATTTGAGGTTTTTCTTGTTTCTTAAGGTAAGCCTGTATTGCTGTAAGCTTCCCTCTATTGGACTGCTTTTGCTGCATCCCAAAGATTTTGGACCATTGTGTTTTCATTTTCATCTGTTTCCATGTATTTTTATTTCTTCTTTGATTTCCTGGATGGCCCATTCATTGTTTAGTAGCATGCTGTTTATCCTCTATGTATCTGTGGTCTTTACAGTCTGTTTTGTCTTGTGGTTGACTTCAAGTTCCACAGCGTTGTGGTCAGAAAAGCTGCATGTGTGATTTCAGTCTTTTTGTATTTGCTGAAGCCTGTTTTGTGACCTATTGTGATTTATTTTGGAGGATGTTCTGTGCACACTTGAAAAGAATGTGTATTATGCTGGTTGAGGATGAAGTGTTCTGAATATAGCTGTTAAGTCCACCTAGTCCAGTGTGTCATTCAAAGCCATTGTTTTCTTGTTTATTTTCTGTTTGGATGATCTGCCCATTGATGTAAGTGGAGTGTTAAAGTCCCTACTATTATTGTATTAGCAATGAGTTCCTTTATGTTTGTTATTAATTATTTTATGTATTTGAGTGCTCCCATGTTGGGTGCATAAATACTTAAAATTTTTATATCTTCTTAGTGGATTGTCCCCTTTATGATTATATAACACCCCTCTTTGTCTCTTTTCAGTCTTTTTTAAGTCTAGTTTGTTAGGGTACCTGGGTGGCTCAGTTGGTTAAGAATTTGACTCTTGATTTTGGCTCAGGTCATGATCTCAGGTTTGTGAGATTGATCCCCATGTGGGGCTCCATGCTCAGCGGGGAGTCTGTTTGTCCCTCTCCCTGCCTCTCCCCATCTCAAATAAATAAATAAATAAAATCTTAAAAAAAACATTAAAAAATATTGCCTAGTTTTTCTGATATAAGTATTGCTACCCTGGCTTTCTTTTGACATCTATTTTCATGATAAATGTTTTTCCTATGCCTCGCTTTCAATATGCAGGTGACTTAAGGTTTAAAATGAGTCTCTTGTGGGCAGCATATAGTTGGGTCTTGTTTTTTTATACATCTGACACCCTATGTCCTTTGATTGGAATGTGTAGTCCACTTATATTCAAAGTAATTATTTCTTAAAAGATTTGTTTATTTTTGAGAAAGAGAGAGGGAGGGGCAGAAGAAAGGGAGAGGGAGAGGATCTCAAGCAGGACCCCCTGTCCCACCACTAAGTGCAGAGACCTATGCGGGGCTCAGTCTCATGACCCTGAGATCATGACCTGTGCTGAAACCAAGACTCAGTCAACCAACTGAGCCACCCAGGTGGCCCTCAAATTAATTATTGATAGAGATGTATTTATTGCCATTTTATTACTTGTTTTGTTATTAGTTTCTGGAGATTTTCTCTGATCCTTTCTTGTCTTTATCATCTTAGTTCTCTCCTTTGCACTCAAAGAGTCCCCTTTAATATTTCGGGACTGGTTTAGTGGTCACAGATTCCTTTAGTTTTTGTCTGGGAAACTCTTTATCTCCCCTTTTATTCTGAACGATGGCCTTGCTGGATAGAGTATTTTTGGATGCAGATTTTTCCCATTCAGCCTTTGAATATATCAGGCCACTCCCTTCTGGTTTGTCAAGTTTCTGTTGAAAAAATCTCCTGCTAGGGGTGCCTGGGTGGTGCAGTCGTTAAGCATCTGCCTTTGGCTCGGGGCATGATCCCTGCATTCTGGGATGGAGCCCCACATCAGGCACCTCCACTAGGAGCCTGCTTCTTCCTCTCCCACTCCCCCTGCTTGTGTTCCCTCTCTCTCTGACTGTCTCTCTGTGTCAAATAAATAAATAAAATCTTAAAGAAGAAAGAAGAAAGAAAGAAAGAAAGAAAGAAAGAAAGAAAGAAAGAAAGAAAGAAAGAAAAGAAAAAATCTCCTGCTAGCCCTGTGGGTTTTCCTTTGTAAGCTAATGACTTCTTTTGTCTTGCTACTTTTAAGATTTTTTCTTTATCACTATATTTTGCAAATTTAATTATGATATGTCTTGGTGTTGGTATGCTTTTGTTGATTTTGATGGGAGTTCTTTGCCTCCTGAATCTGGATGTCTGTTTCCTTCCCCAGATTAGAGAAGTTTTCAACTATTACTTCTTCAAATAAATTTTTCTGCCCCCTTTTCTCTCTCTTCTTCTGCAACTCCTATAATAAAAATATTATTACAGTTGATGGCGTCACTGAGTTCCCTAAGTCTATTTTTGTTTTATATAATTCTTTGTCTCTTTTGTTCAGCTACATTGCTTTCTATTACTTTGTCTTCTAAGTCATTAATTCATTCCCCTGCTTCTTCTATGCTGCTGTTCGAGGTATGGAGTGTGTATCAACTCTGTTTCTAATCTCATTTATTGTGGTCTTCATCTCAATCAATTCCTTTTTTTCCCCTAAGATTTTATTTATTTGTCAGAAAGAGAGAGAGAGAGAGAGAAAGCATGAGCAGAGGGAGCAGCAGGCTCCCCGCTGAGCAAGGAGCTCAATCTGGGACTTGATCCCAGTACCATCATGACCTGAGCTGAAGGCAGATGCTTAACTGACTGAACCACCCAGACATCCCAACTGATTTTTTAAAACTCATTTATCTCTGTGGTAAGGGTCTCACTGATGTTTTCTATTCTTTTCTCAAGCCCAGTGAATATCCTTATGATCACTGCTTTAAATTCTCCATCAGGCATGTTACTTATATCTGTTTCACTTAGATCTCTGGCTGTGACCTTACCTTTTTCTTTCATTTGTGATAAATTCCTCCATCTTCACATTTTATCTAACTCTCTGCCTTCTTCGGTGTGTTAGAAAAGCCAGTATGTCTCCTGCTCCTGAAAGTAATGGCCTTATGAAGAAAAAGTCATGTAGTGCCCAGGGCCTGCCACTTCAGGGAGTGTCTCTGGTGTGTGCTGCATGCACTCTGCTGTTGTGTTCTGGCTGCTCTATCTTTCAGGTCAGTCATCTGCAGAGGCCTCCTTGCCGGCTGTGGGCAGTGTTTGGCCCCTGGTCTGAATGTGGTGATTTTAACTAGATGTGCTCTGGTCTGTTTGCAAAATGAGACTTGTCACCACCTCCACCAGAACTGAGGCCTCACCAAACTCTCATAGGGAGATGTGATGTGGGCAGGGGTTTGTGCTGGTCTTCTCGGTTAGGAGCCTACCATGAAGAGACTGAGGCAAGCTGGCTGAGAGGAGCAGCTCCACCAGAACACAGTGGGGTGGGGCTCAGCATAAGCTAGTTAGGTAGTCAGTGTCAGTGCTGCTTTGCTTCCTGCAGGTGGCTCTATGTTTATGCTGGGGGGTACAGAAGGGAAATGGTACTGGCCAACTCCTTTGCTCCCATAGAGGTATCTATTTGGGATGCTCCAAAAGGAGTGAATAATCTCTCCCCATTGTGCCACAGGCATTCTTCAGATTGCTGTTTCCATCCTATCTGCCCCTGGGTTGTTAGCCCACCTCGTCTCCAGGAGCAGTGCAGTGCCCTCAGGGCTCTACTAGCCAAGCCCACTGATCTTTAAAACTCCAGGCTTTGATGGAACATAAGAACTGGGAGGATCGGTGGGGGAAGGGGGGGATGGGGGGGGGTAATCAGAGGGGGGAATGAAACATGAGAGACTATGGACTATGGGAAACAAACTGGGGACTTCAGAGGGGAGGGGGTGGGGGAAGGGGATAGCCTGGTGATGGGTAGTAAGGAGTGCACGTATTGC
>NC_048232.1:36500594-36527631 GCF_002007445.2 Ailuropoda melanoleuca | reverse complement strand
TGGGTAGTAAGGAGGGCACGTATTGCATGGTGCACTGGGTGTTATACGCAACTAATGAAGCATCAAACTTTACATCAGAATCAGGGGATGTACTGTATGGTGATTAACATAATATAATAAAATAAAATTAATTATTAACAATAAAAAAAAATTAAAAAAAAACTCCAGGCTTTAAGCCCTGCTGGTTACAAGAAATCACAAAATTCATCCCCTCTTGTTTTCCAAGCCAATGGCTTTGGGGAAACATTCCTCATGTGCATTCCCCTATGTGCTCCTTTCTCTCTTGTCCTTATCTGCAACCATGGCTCCCTCCCCTCCATAGTACCCGTGATCTATTTCTCCCCTAAATTTCATGTCCACACTTCCTACCTTCTTTGATGTTGCTTCTTCTCTCCCTTTAGCTATAGAGTTTGTTCTATCAGTCTTCAGGTCTATTTCTAGGGTACTTAGGATTATTTGATAGTTATCTAATTGTGTTCATGGGATGAGTAAGCCTACGGTCCTCCTACTCTGCCACTATCTTCCTCAAATCCAAACTTCCTGGTTTTCTTAATTAGCACATAATATCATTCCAGCGATCAACTCTTTGCAAACTGAAGTGCTAGCAATCATGAACAGAGAAGAACAGGTAATCAAGTATAGTGAGCAAACACTAAATGTGCATGGCAACTTGCTAAGCACCCTTACCAACTCATGAAGTAAACACAAATGAGGAAGGAGAAGCTGAATAAACTTAAGTAAGTTGCCCAAGATCATGGAGTTAAAAAAGTAATAAATCCTCTGCCCACATCCATAATCTTTGTAGTTCCCACTAACTGAAGTGGAAATCAATGAGGGAAATGGTATTTCTTGAGCATCAGTTGTGTACAAACTCTGAGCCACTGGTTGGAATATAAAATACAGTCTTTGTCTTGAGGAGTTCACTTTTGTGTAAAGAAACCATGCATGTATAAAAATAATGAAACAAGTTGTATTTCTACACTAGAAAAAAGCTGGACCAGTCATTTAGCTCAAAATTACTTTACAGACAGGAAAACTCGATTAAATAATTTGATTAAGTCACAAAAACAGTAGCAACAGAACAAGAATGACCAACAGCCCACAACTTTTGGTTTCTTATCCAACCATTTCCCCCCCTGCCATATGCTTTCCTTAGCCAACTAAAAGGCCCAGACAGTAAAGCTGTAGTGCAGATGAGGGAGAAAGTATGGTGGAGCTGGAATAGTTGACTCAATTTCTATTTAAGATCCTATTCAGATAGTTTCTTGGATGCTAGCCAGTTCATTAGAAGAAACAGGATTGGATTTATCTAAAAGTAAATATGAAAATACAGGCACTTGTTTCATAATTGTGCAGATGCTATTGATTTGCTGCATTGCTGTGTCCATACCAATTGACATCCAATATTATTTGTAAGAGGAATAGACACATAATATCTATATATTATTTGCACAAATTTAAAAAGTAGGGGCATTAAACATCAGAAGTGACAGCAATTGAACATGACGACCTTGGGGATACTGGTTTGTTCAAGATTCTACAATAACAGTGTTTCAGAGTTCTCACAGCATTTCTGTTAAATAATGCCTTGGACAGCTCAACAACAAAACTTTATTCCATTTAGCTAAAAATTTTCTTTCTAAACCATCTGGGCTGGCAGGTGTTCATCATCAGATCTGGGTTGCTATGAGACTGGAACTTGCTAATGCTAATGAGGTATAGAGACAGAAACCTAAATTTTGCTCATTTGAAACAACTTTATATTTTTCATGACTGGAAGTACCAGCAACGTCTTATGACTTTCCAAAATGCAAAATTTGTAATTAAAGTTTCCCAAAGAGGATGTTCTAGTGATCAAAACTGATAGAGTAAATTGATGGCAATGTGTGTTTGTTTTCATTTTAAACACTGTATGAATCTTAATGCTTTCCCTCTTTCCTGCTAGAGAACAAGTCCCTAGTCTGTATATAATTTTAAGGTGAATGGGCAGGAGAAGGAGAGGAGCACCTTTTCTCTCATGTGAGAATTCTATTCCTAACCTTACAGGAACAAGAGTTATTTGCATATGATTGTCATAATGAAATTTAAAGTGTGCAGAAAACACACAATAAATGATAGTAACATATGATAAACTTGGTGATTTCATTAGTTTCAGTGATCTGCTGGTATCACATCAAACTCATCCTGATCATGACAAACTGGCAGACAGTTGGTACATAGGGCAAGGTTATATAAAATGTAGAACTGTTATGCAAAGTGACCTTGAAAAACTAGAAAAATGTCTTTATAGAAAAATGATGGAGATTAACAAAGGAAGTTCGAGTTGTATATTTGGAGGCCAAGGTTACTATTTAGATCTAAGAGAGCGCACAAGTAACTGAGAAGAAAGCCAGAGTCATGCTGGATCCTGTGATGAACTTGAATAGATAAAAAATGTTGGCACATTGAATGCACTGGTAAAAGTGATATTCAGTGTTTTTATTTCCTCAACACTGCATTACCATATTAGGTATACTTTGTGTTACTTTGCCAGCACTACACAGGGGAAGGGCACCCCCTGGGTTGATGAAAATGGCAGTTTTCACTGTGTCTTTTGTTGTGCCTAGTTTTTTCAGAGTGTCTCAGGACTGCTGAGGGCAGGTGGGCAGGCAGGAAAAAGGGGAAAGTGAATATGAAACCCCAATCCATTATTTCTGCTTTAATAAAAGCTCAATTTGCATCAGCTTTATATATCAAAGTTCTGTGTAATGTTTTCCCTGGAAGGGGAAGAGGGAGGGCTAGATTTCTAAAAAGAAAGGAAGGAACTTTGAAGGTCACCAAATTAAAACATAGAAAATAAAGAAACAAAGGTTTGCTTGAAGTAAATTCTATTAAAAGCTGATGGTAAAGAGCATAATGACAGATTCTGCTATGGACAGAAATAAAATATTGTGCTGTGCTTTGTGAAATATACCTAACTTTAAAGAAAAAAAAATATGTGTGTGTATTTATTTGTGTTTTACAGAACGAAGCTAAGCACACAAAAAGATTCTACTGGGTTACAATGACAGAAAACTCAACAATGATAAAGGAATGGAAGTAAATACTGTTTAATAAATTATTGCGTAAGGGCACCTGGGTGGCTCAGTCAGTTAAGCGTCTGCCTTCAGCTCAGGTCATGATCCCAGAGTCCTGGGATCAAGCCCCACGTGGGCTTCCCTGCTCAGGGAGGAGCCTGCTGCTCCCTCTTCCCCTTCCCCCTGTTTGTGTCTCTTTTGCTATCTCTTTCCCTCTCAAATAAATACAATCTTTTTAAAAATTAAGTAAATAAATAAATTACTGAGTAAATTATTGTATATGTTTTCATTTGATAATGGTAATATTAGAGTAGTAACATTATTTGGTATAATTACTGTGCCATAGGTGCTTTGCATTCATTATCTCAATTATTCTTTATAACAGTCCTATAATTTAAGTGCTCAATCCTCATTTCAGAGATGTGGAAAGTAAGGCTTATAGTAATTTATTAATCATTCCCAAGCTGCAAAATTAGTAACCGTCAGAGAACTATAAAGCTTCAAAGCTTGCAATTTCTTGCTGTACAACCTGCTACGAACGTAATTTGAAAAATTCAAAAATATCATGTAAGATGTTTCTAGAAATTAAAAAAAATATATATATAAAAAGAAAGAGTGGGGGCACCTGGGTGGTACAGCGGTTAAGTGTGTGCCTTCGGCTCAGGGCGTGATCCCGGCGTTGTGGGATCGAGCCCCACATCAGGCTCTTCTGCTGTGAGCCTGCTTCTTCCTCTCCCACTCCCCCTGCTTGTGTTCCCTCTCTCGCTGGCTGTCTCTATCTCTGTAGAATGAAAAAAATAAATAAAATCTTTAAAAAAAAAAAAGAAAGAGTGGTGTTTCTTTTGTGTGTTTTCTCTCTAAACATGCATAATCCAATCTCTTAGCAGGTATGGTTTGACCAAAGTAAATACTATTTGCAATTTTCAATAGTTAATTCAAATCCCCATTTAAAAGTGAGAATTGTTTTCATTCATTTTAAAGTTTCATCTGGAGAGCTGAATTTCTGAAGCAGCAGAAGTATTATTAGAATAATTTCAAACTGAAATTCTGGTACAATTCTACTCTTCCACTGATTTTGAAAATATATATCAATACAAGTAGTTTCTGTGAGTTCTTCAATAATAATGCAGTGAATTGATCTCTTCATTATGGGGTCAACCTAATATGAAACATATAAGTAATTTATTTGTTTTTGTAAAAAGGAAACCTGTTCCAATGGAAGAAAAATCAAGGTAGAATGTTACATTCAATTGGAAAACCACTGGGAACCCGACCTGTGTTAAGGGTGTCTTGTACTCCTAGGCAGCAGAGAAGAATCTGCTGATTCCTCAAGAGCTCTCTGCCTTGCTACAGTTCCTTTATTGATTATCCGATATGGGGATGCTGAGTTAGCTACAAAATAGAGTAAATTGTTTAAATTTTTTGTCTCTGCGAAGTTAGGTCAATAGGCAGAGTCTATGAATGAACAACTAAGTAGAATGAAAACACGCAATCCTAATGTCATTTTCAAGAGTATTCACTTGGAAGTGTTGCAAATGCAACATGAAAGTATACCTCACTTCAGGAAAAAAAAAAAAAAAATATATATATATATATACCTCACTTCATCCTCCTGAAATAGCAACTTAGTTAAAGATGCATGTCTCTCTGTTCATTCACAAAGAACAGTCAAATATCCACATGGAGTTTAATTCTTATTGGTTCCATCTACCATCTACTATGAATGCCTGAAACTTAACAGCCACTTTATGTTGGAAGTAGGCCCTCAGACTTTTTTTCCAATCGTACCATCCATGTTGCTAATGTCCATATGCCTGGCTGACTTGACTTTGTGGCTGGGAGTTATGAACAATTCCCAAATGTGTATATGCCATATTATTGTGTCACCCTATTCCAAGAAGTGGTAATCTGGAAGATTCCTCCCCATCCATATTGTTGGTTTCTCCTTTCAGCCTCATTCCCCTTTTTTTTCTGGATGCTTTCAGGTTTCGTTGCACAGTAGGATGCCTAGAAGTCTCTGAAAGCAGAAGAAATGCCTCCCATCCTGTATATCTCTGTGGGTGTTAAGTGAATTAAATGTCTAGGTTGTAAAGTTTAAAATCAGTAACACAATCATGTCTTTCAGGGTTTGGATTATATGCTAAATTAAAAATGAATATCGCAGAGGCAGGAAATCTGACAAATGATCATAAAAATTTTAAAAATTACTTGGTTGAAAGAGATTCATACTTTTTTCATTTCTCGAAGCAAAAATAATAATAATAAATACATAAATAAATCCAAAGTGAAGAGTTGGGTAAAAAATTAAGCAATAAATGAATAATAAAAACTTTTTCTCAAAGAACAAAAAAAGAATCTTTTTAACAGGATATTAGTGTTTATTGAGAAATATGTTCAGATCATTATTGGATTTGCTCATTGTTTTAGATAAAGACACAAATTTTCATTTGTTTAATATAGTTTAAATTTCCAGATATCACTTACATACTCTCATTTGCAGAAGAAGCCTGCACATACTAGGCTACCTCTAACATTAAACTCTAGCCATACTTTAAAACAGATTTTTAACAGGAAGCTATCTGCTGCCCCATAACTATGACTCATTTTGCTTTAAAAAATTGGAAAGACTGTGTTGCAGAGCTAATTAGGCAACTGGCTATCATTAGTGTTGTACAGTCTCTTGCCAGTTTGAATTTTATAAATGAAATTAGTGTGATGATTCCAGCTCACTCTCAAGCAGACATTTTGCATTATTAAGCTGTGTTTGGCCCACCTCAGCAATTAACTTGCTCTCCAAATATACTGTTTTTATCCAGTGTCTCCAAAAGAAGATAAAAAGAAGATTGGAAAGCCAACCAAATCCAAATTATGATATTGATATCTAAAATCCACTGGAAGCCAAATGGTATTTTGTGTTTTAATCGAAACATCTCACATCATACCCTAATCCTTGATGAATTTTAAATGCATTCCATGGCATTACCCATTTAGTCATTAGTAGCAACTATTTATTTATAAGGAAGATCCACAAAGACCAGGGGACTGTGTTTGAAGATAAAACAGATAGAATATATATTGTGTAGAATGAAGCTTTCCTTTTTATAACAAAACAAAAATATACACAAGTACGCACATGCGTGCAAAAAAATAAAACCAATGAGATATCCTGAGGGAAAGACTAACTAGAAAAACTGAGCTGACTAGAGAATGATGTTTCCACATCATGATTCTGATTGTGGTGCTTTCCAGGTTAAAAACTTCACTTGCCTTTTATTTCCTAGGACAGAGGTCAGCAAGTTTTCTTAAAAGGTCTAGACAATAAATGCCTTTAGGGGCCATTTTTTCTCTGTTGCAAGTACTCAATTCTTCTGCAATAGTGAGAGAGTAGCCATAGATAATACCTAAACAAACAAATGGGCATAGTTGTGTTCCAAGAAAACATTATTTACCAAAAAAAAAAAAAAAAAAAAAATGCCAGCATGGCTCTTGAGCATTGTTTTTTGACCCCCTGACCCAGGCAGATTCACATCTCCATATATTTATTTCCTGCCTCTTTAATCACACAACTTTCTCTGCCTGGGAGTTTCTTTCATTGTGAATGACTACTAAATAGCTACCAATATTGCCAGTCTAAATATATGCATCATTAATTTGGGGTAGACTTTCTTAATCTCTATCCCCCTCCCCTTCCCTCTAGTAAAATAGACTTCTTTCTTTTCATTCTTTTATTCAGAATCATTTTATTAAGTGCCTCCTATATGTTCTCCATGTTTGGGATAAAAAAGAAATCCTTGCTCTTTGTAATTTCTATTCCATGGGAGTAGGGGCTTGGTGGGGTGTGGTGAATGCAAAAAAAAAAGCATTTTCATTAATAGAGTAAATAGATCATGTTGTATATTAGATGGTGAAAATTATTATAGGAAAATAAAAAAATAGAGTAGAAGGGAAATAGGAACTATATGTAAAACAGGGGCACTTGGCCCTGTTAAACTGAGTTCTCATTATAAACCTCGTTGAGAAAGTGGAACTTGAGAAAATATTTGAAAAAAAGAAAGAGAAGGTGAAGCAGAGATCCTTTCTTACAGAAGGAACCGTTAGAGCACAGGTCACAAGACAAGACAGCCCAGTGTGAATGGATGCAGTGAGCACAAAGGAGAGCAAAAGACAAATATGAGGAGAATGGTTGAGGCCAGATACTGAGGGTCCCCATTAATCATTACAAAGACTGGGAAAGTGGGAGCCATCAGTGAGCACAGGAGCTGTATGACCTAGCTTATGTTTTAGAAGGATTTCTGACTGCTCTCTTGAGGAGTGTAGCAGGGCAAAAGATAGACGTGATAGTTGTGCCAAGACTCCTTCAATAATCCAGGCAAGGGATGATATGGACCTGACAAGGAGGTAGCAGTGGGGGTACCGAGAAGCGTCCAGGTTCTGGATGTTAGCATTCTACCTTTGCATTTTCTTGCTTATATTTCTATCAAAATGCATTATGAAGTATTTTTAACTCTTTACATGAATTCTTGTGTCCCCATATCAGGCCATCAGGAAAGTAACTTATGCCTATCTGTATTTCTAAGATTTTACTTAGTTCCTGGCACATTAAACTAACCCAATAAATGTTTAATAAATACCTGAATGAATTAGAGAATGAATCAGCCAATCGAGCAATGAATGATTCAGAGTAAACTTTTTTTTTCAAAAGATTAAAACAAATTAAAATACGTATTTAAATAACAGGGATGTAAGAGAGAAGTGCAATGATGAATTGTCACCAGAAATAAATTAATCATAATATGGCTAATTAGCTCACAACAAAGCAAAAATGTGATTTTTGCTTGTTGCTGTTGCTTCTCTCTTCATTTTTGTGATTTTATCTGTTTCTAAGTCTCTCCCCTTTCTCTCTGAATTCTTCACTTTAGTTCATTCTAAATCTCTGTTTTTCTTATGCCTATGTTCCAACATTTTCTCCTCTTTCTCAGCAGTTTGGGCATTAATGGAGCAATGGAACTTGCCCCTGGTCGTAGCTTGGATACTGTGTGTAACTCTACTGATGAACTGTGCTGTGTCCTACAGCCACAGAATGAGCTTGATAACTCTTAGGGAAAAAACATTCTTTCCTCTTCACTAGTTTTACTTCTTAAAAAAAAAAAGAAAGAAAGAAAGAAACTGTACTCTGGAGAAGACATCTGAAAACGTTCCTGTTTCTTTCCAATGTCTATTGTATCATGGGCTTCATGGCTTGCATTTAATAAACTGCGTTACAAAAATCACTTCTATCAAATATTTTTGGACGTGTTAAGTCCCTCCCTACCCCACCACCCAAAAAAGACTTAATCTATAGGACAACAAAGTAGAATACTTTTTTCCAGAAGATTTTCTGAAATAATGAATTTCTCAGGAACTACAGAATTACTAAGTATGAAACATTGTAGGGTTTACTTATTTTAGGATTTTTGCTGGCTTGGGTTCTGCCCTCAACTTATTGATGCATTTATAAGGTAAAGTGTGGAACATTTATAGTTGTGGGTTGTTTTCATAGAACTATTGCATTCATTTCAAAGGCATTTAATACCCTTTTCTCCATTATAAAAGGACAATCCCAAAATAAATTGAATTACCAGGATAAGAGAAAAGCAATTGAATTTTAGTTATTTTTAAAGGGCATTTGAAGAAACACTATTTGATTCTTCTGTGTAGACATGAACAGAGGCTGATTAGACCATCTAAGGTTTTTCATCATTGGTATGAGGTGCAAATTATTCATTTTGTTGCATTTCAGCAGCGTAGCCATAAAACTGGATGTCCCTTCTCTTTGCAAATCATGAATTCCCGGAAGGGAGAGTGACTCTGTGGCAGGGTCTGGATTGAAAGAAACAAGAAAACTAGAAATATAATGGTTCTGCTACAACACTTTCTAGCTCCTTTTATAAACTGTTCACTTTTAGATTTCTAACCCCAGTAAACACATTTGCTGCAGCCGGAATCCAAGTTGTTGTTGTAGCAAGGTAGTTCTCTGGGGTAATTGCATAAATTCCCTTCTATGAAGAACAGGGAGAAAGCCTAGGTGAAAATGCTTTCTTTAGTGTATTCTGGTCCCTAGTTTGAAGCAAAGGAGAAAATCAGCATCATTTGCCATCCAGTTTCTTGATGCAAGACATTTTTTTTTTAAACTTGCAGCATGACCCCACAGAGAGTCTTACCAGACAATGAATCAAAGCTCTTAGCTCAGCCCTCAGTTCTGCTCTATACAGGTTTTGTTCCTTTAGATAAAGTCCCTGTACCTCTGTGTTCCAGTTTCCTTATTTATATGGCTATAATCAGAACACTAACCTTATTTACTTCTGAGAATTAATATGTTAACCAAATAAATATTTGTGTGAAAGGGCTTTGAGAAAATACAGGAATCTAAAATAGCCCACATTCTAAATTTAGAATAGCTTTATGTTCACATATATTTTGTCTTTCAACCAATGCCTTGAGCACCCACATACCTTATCAGTAAGCAACACTTTTGACTACAAGTATTAATGTCCAAATAGCAGCTTTTTAAACCATTTATTGTTTAGTTAAAATGATGTCTAGAGGTAGGAAGCTATTCAGTGGGTTCAGCAGAGGTCAACAAATTTCCTTCCATTCTGAATTATTTATAGAGTATGGATTTTTTTTCACCCACATGCGTGTTACCACCTCCCCTTTCCCAGTAATAAAATGGACACCTAAGCACCAGACATCATGATGTACAGATATAAGGCTGAATAGGGAAGCATTGGCTAGGAAAAACAGCAAGCTCCCTTTTCTTGACAAGTTCATCTAGAAATTGTCTTTTCTAGGCAGTTCAAGAAGGTGGTATATAAAAATCCTGAACTCACCTTCTCCCATGAACACACCAAATCTATAACTACATATGGAACATTCCTCTCTGAAAAAGACCTGAAAACTAGCTGAACAGTTCCTCCACAACAATGAATAAAAGGGCCACACAGAGATGGATAGGAGAGGTAGAGACACAGTCTTGCCAAAAACTTCCCCTGGAATGGTGGAATCAGGAAGGATCTCATAAACATGTCCCTTTTCCCTAAGGAGCAAATAATTTGTGCCTTCCATCAGGCACTCCAATGCTTGGGACCTGAAACAGAAAAAGGATACCCCAAAATGGCTGGCTTTAAAAACCAAGGTGGCTTGCATCCAGGAGGCCCATGGAAATGCAGATTATACTCCTAAAGGGCTTACATGCAGACCCACTCACCCTGGGATCCAGCACAACAGCAGCAGTTAAAAAGCAACTACCTTACATATGAAAGATATTTGTTTGCTAATCTTAAAGGATTTGCCAGAGGGACAGACCTACTTGGACTCTCTCTGAAAAAGGAGGTGCTGGCACATGCCATTTTCACAATCTCCCTCTACTTTGCTGGCACCAGTGGGCATACCACACCTCCTTGCTCACCATGGCCCCACTAAAGCCAAAATATGTGTAGTCCACATGGAGGACACCCCTTTAATGTCCCGTTCCAGTGGCCAATGACGCTTGCATTTCTGGTCACACAGGTCAGAAACAATTGCAGAGACAGTTTTTGGCAGGCTACCACCCCCAAGGCACAATACAGATAACAGACAGAAACACACCCTCAGACTTTCTGTGAAAGGGCCTGTTTACTTGTCCTGGAGATTCAATTTGAGGGGCCGGCTTCAGGTTTACACACATGTGGAGGCTATAGACGTGCTCTCAGGGAATGAGGGCTGGGGCATGCTATCTTTCTACTCTCTCTCTACCTCACTACAACTCATCAGTATCCCCAAGAAAGGAGCACATTACACTTACCTGGACCCCCCATTTTTTTTTCCAACTGTCATCAAGGGGACATCTCCAAATTGCAACTAGACTGGAGACCAGCAAAGTTTGTGATTATGGTCCCACAAGATGGTATATATTGCATTCTTTAAAAGTTGCTGGCTAAGGGTTTGCCTTCCAATCAGCTGGAAACTAGATGCTGAATGAGATCCCTCCTTCTAGAACACTGATGGGTCTTGCCTCACCCTCAGCCACTGAGACCTCTCAGGAATTAACCAGGCTAATTAGACAATTACGAAGGCTCAAGAGATAAACAAGAGCTAGGTACGGTTAAATTATAAAGTTTAGCAGCTACGTTAGGCCACTCCTTCAAGACTGAGTGAGAAAGCTGTTTCACATTTTATATAGAAACATACACAGAGGGCACCTGAGTGGCTCAGTTGGTTAAGCAGCTGCCTTCGGCTCAGGTCATGGTCCTAAGGTCCTTGGATGGAGCCCCATATGGCTCCCTGCTCAGCAGGGGGCCTGCTTCTCCCTCTGCCTGCCACTCACCCTGCTTGTGATCTCTCTCTCTCTCAAATAAATAAATAAATCTTTTAAAAAAATAATAAACACAGAAAGCCAAGCAAAATAAGGAAACAGAGGAATATATTCTAAAAGAAAGAACAAGATAAAACCCCAGAAAAAAATCTTAATGAAATAGAAATGAGTAATTTACCTGATAAAGTGTTCAAAGTAGTACTCAAAAAGATGCTCACTACAGTTGTAAAAAGAATGAAGGAACACAGAAAGAACTTCAACAAAGAGATAGAAATATAAGAAAGTACCAAGCAGAAGTCTCAGAGCCAAAAAAATAACAACAGCTGAACAGAAAATAGATTATAGGTGTTAAAATAGGAGCCTAGATGATGCAGAAGGAGGGATCTGGGGTCTGGAAAACACAGCAATGGAACTCACCAAAACAAAGCAGTACAAAAAAAAAAAAAAGAGAGAGAGAGAGAGAGAGGGAAGTGGGGAAGGAGAGGGAGAGAGAAAAAGAGAGAATTATAAAAAGTGAAGATAGCTTAAGGAACCTATAGGAGAATATCAAGTGGAATAACATTTGCATCATAGGGGTCCCAGAATAAGAAAGAGAGAAAGGAGATTTGAAGAAATAATGGTTGAAAACTTCCCTAACGTGGGTAAGAAAACAGACATCCAGAGAGTTCCAAAAAAGAGGAACCCAAAGAGAGCCACACCAAGACACATTATAATTAAAATGTCAACTGTTAAAGATAAGAGAGAATCTTAAAAGCCACAAGAGAAAAATCACTTGTTATATACAAGAGAACCCCATAAGCAGGTTTCTCAGCAGAAGCTTTGCAGGCCAGAAGAGAATGGTGTTCCAGGATTTTTTCTCCACCTGTACCCATGGTTCTTGGTCATGCCACTTCGAAGAATGAAAAGGTAGACCGGATAGAGTGGTGGGCAGCAAAACAAGGTTTTTTGATAGCAAGTTAAGTTTGAATGCATTCTAAAACTCTACATGATACCCCCCACCTCATGTTTTATATTCTCCAACCACAATAACATGAGACTAGAAATCAATTACAAGAAGACTGGAAAAGTCACAAATATGTGGAGATTAAACAACACACTACTGAAGAGCCAATGAGTCGATGAAAAAAATCAAAGGAGAAACTAAAAAATATCTTGAGGCAAATGAATATGGAAATGAAATATCAAAATCAATGGGATGCAGGAAAGGAGTTCTAGGAAGGAAGTTCATAGCTATACAGGCATACCTGAAGAAAAATCTCAAACAATCTAATTTTATACCTAAAAGAACTAGCAAAGGAACAAAGGAACCTCAAAGTTAGTAGAAGGAAGGATATAATAAAGATCAGAGCAGAAATAAATGAAACAGAGATTAAAAAGACAACAAGAGATCAACAAAACTAAGAGCTGGTTTGTCAAAAAGGTATGTATACAAAATTGACAAACCTTTAGCTAGACTCACTAGAAAAGAGGAGTTTCAAATAAATAAAATCAGAAATGAAAAAGAAGTTATAACTGAACCAAAGAAATACAAAGCATCATAAGAGACTACCATGAACAATTACACACCAACAATTGGACAACCTAAAAGATATGGATAAATTCCTACTAACATAAAATCTTCCAAGAGTGAATCATAGATAGAAAGTCTGAAGAGACTATTAGTAAGATTTGATCAGTAATCAAAAACTTCCCAACAGAATTCCAGGACCAGACAATTTCACTGGTGAATTCTACCAAACATTCAAAGATTTAATACCTACTTTAAACTCTTCCAAAAAAATGAAGAGGAGGAAAAGCTTCCAAGCTCATTTTATGAGGCAAACATTACCCTAATACCAAAACCATACAAGGACAATACACAGAAAAAGAAAACTACAAGCCAATATCCCTGATGAACATAGATGCAAAAATTCTCAACAAAACATTAGAAAACCAAATTCCAGAATACATCAAAATGATCATATACCATAATCAAGTAGGATTTATTCCAGGGATACAAGGATGGTTCAACGTCTGCAAATCAATCAACATGATACACAACATTAGCAAAACAAAGGATAAAAATCATATGATTTTTTATTATGTTTTTTATTATTATCTCAGTAGATGCAGAAAAAGCATTCGACAAAATTAAACATCCATTCATAATAAAAACTCTCAACAAAATGAGTATAGACTGAACATACAGCAACATAATAAAGACTATATAAGACAAACCCACTGCTAAGGTCATACTCAGTAGTGAAAAGCTCAAGGCTCTTCCTCTAAGATCAAGAACAAGACAAGGATGCCCAATCTCACCACTTTTATTCAACATAATATTGGAAGTCCTAGCTAGAGCAGTTAAGCAGGAAAAAAATAAAATAAAAAGCATCCATACTGAGGGGCACCTGGGTGGTGCAGACGGGTAAGCATCTGACTCTTGGTTTTGGCTCAAGTCATGATCTCAGGATCGTGAGAGTCTTTCTCCCTATCCCTTTGCCCCTCTTGCTCATTCTCTATCTCTCTCAAATAAATAAATTAATCTTTTTAAAATACAAAGCACCCAAATTGGAAATGAAGAAATAAAACTCTATTTGTGGTCAACATGATTTTAGAAAACCCTAAGGACTCCACAAAAAAAACTGTTAGAGCTAACAGATGAATTCACTAAAATTGCAGTGTACAAATTCAATGTATAAAAATCTGTTGCATTTTTATACATAATTACACATATACATATGAATACATAAACAGTTAATACATGAACTATCAGAAAGAGGAATGAAGAAAATCCCATTTACAATTGCATCAACAAGAATAAAACATCTAGGAATAAATTTAAGCAAGGAAGTGAAAGACCTGCATTCTGAAATCTAAAAGACATTGAATAATGGAAAAATATTTCATAATCATATATTGGAAGAAGTAATATTGTTAAAATGTCCATATTACCCAAAGCAATATACAGATACAATGAAACCCCTATCAAAAGCCCAGTAGCATATTTCCCAGAAATAGAACAAAGAATCCTGAAGTATGTATGGAACCACAAAAGTTCCCAAATAGCCAAAGCAACCTTGAAAAAGAGCAAAGCCAGAAGCATCACACTCCCTGATTTCAAACCGTATTACAAAACTATAGTAATCAAAAGTGTAGGATTGGCATAAAAAACAGAACAACGGAACATAATAGCCTAAAAATAATCCTATGCATATATGGTCAAGTAACTTATGACAAAAGAGGCAAGACTATACAATGGGGAAAGAACACTGTCTTCTCTAAATGGTGTTGGGTAAACCAGAGAGCTACGTGGGAAAGAATGAAACTGGATGACCATGCCATATCCAAAAATTAATTCACAGCAGATTAAGGACTTGAATGTAAAAATCTGAAACCATAAAAACCCTAGAAGAAAACATAGGGGGTAAGCTTTTTGACATTAATCCTAAGTGATGATTTTTGAGACTTTCTCAAAGGTCAAGGGCAATAACAGTTAAAATAAACAAATGGGACTACATCAAACTAAAATGTTTCTGGAGAGCAAAAGAAACCATGAACAAAATGAGAGGGTTACTACTGACTGAGAGAAGATGTTTACAAATCATATATCCAGTAAGGGGTTAATATCCAAAATGTGTAACTAACTCATACAACTAAATAACAATAACAAAAAAAATCTGATTAAAAAAATGAGCAGAAGATCTGATTAGACATTTTTCCAAAGAAGACATACAGATGGCCCACAGGCACATGAAAAGATGCTCAACATCACTAATCATTGGGGAAATTCAAGTAAAAACCACATGAGATATCATTTTTCATCTGTCAGAATACCTATTATCAAAAAGATAAGAAATAACAAGTGTTGGTGATATTATGGGAAAAAAAGGAACCCTTGTGCACAGTTGGTAGGAATGTAAATTGGTGCAGCCACTATGGAAAAGAGTATGGAGGTTCCCCCCAAAATTAAAACTGGAACTACCATATATAAGATCTAGCAATTCCACTTTGGGGTATTTATTCAAAGAAAATGAAAACACTAACTTGAAATGATATATGCACCCTTATGTTTAGTGCAGTATTATTAACAATAGCCAAGATATGGAAACAACCTAAATGTCTGTTGATGACTGACAGGAGAAAAAAGGTGTTTTATATATATATATATATATATATCACACACACACACACACACACACACACACACACACACACACAGACATACATAAACACATCCATCCATCCATGCAATAGAGTACTACTCGGCCATAAAAAAGGAACGAATTCTTTCCATTTGCAAGAACATGAATGGAACTTGAGGGTATTACACAAAGTAAAATAAGCTAGACAGAAAGACAAACACCATATAATTTCATCTATATGTGGCATCTAAAAAACAAAACAAATGAATAAACAAAAGAAAACAAAACCAAATTCACACAGAGAACAGATTAGTGGTTGTCAGAGGTCAGACGGTTAGGGTGGGTGAATGGGTCCAGGAGGTCAAGAGGTACAAACTTTCAGTTATAAAATAAATAAGCCATGGGGATATATTATACAGCATGGTGAATATAGTCAATAATATTGTACTGCATACTTGAAAGTTGGTAAGAGTGAATCTTAAAAGTTCTCATTAAAAGAAAAAAAGTTTGTGACTGTATGGTGAGAGATGGTAAGTAGGCTTCTTATGCCGATCATTTCTCAATGTATACAAATATTGAGCCATTATGTTGTATTCCTGAAAGTAATATAACACTACATGTTGATTATATTTCAATTAAAAAAAGAAATTATCTTTTTTAGAAATTCCTGGGGCGCCTGGGTGGCGCAGCAGTTAAGCGTCTGCCTTCTGCTCAGGGCGTGGTCCTGGCGTTCTGGGATCGAGCCCCACATCAGGCTCCTCTGCTATGAGCCTGCTTCTTCCTCTCCCACTCCCCCTGCTTGTGTTCCCTCTCTCGCTGGCTGTCTCTATCTCTGTCAAATAAATAAATAAAATCTTAAAAAAAAGAAAAAAGAAAAAAAGAAATTCCTTCTATTAGATTTCCCCTCACGTATCAGTGTCCAGAACTAGATTATATGGTCAACTTCTACAGTGAAAGAGACCTAAGTTTACTGTATATAAGATGGGAAGGCAGCAAAGGATAAAAGGGTGAGGAATGGATTTGGGGTAAGAAACAAATAATGTCTGATATACCTTAACCACAGAAAGTTCAACACATCTTTTTGAGAACATAACCCTATATCCTACAGTTGCT
Source organism: Ailuropoda melanoleuca (assembly GCF_002007445.2). Lineage (NCBI taxonomy): Eukaryota > Metazoa > Chordata > Mammalia > Carnivora > Ursidae > Ailuropoda > Ailuropoda melanoleuca. The sequence goes on along the minus strand of NC_048232.1, from coordinate 36,511,006 downwards.
GTTTATTCATATTCTTACATGATTCTATTTTATGTTTAAACAACTATAGCAAGGTGACATTAGTGACATTATGTTTAAACAACTATAGCAAGGTGCCCAGGACACTGTCCAAATCTCATCTGGGTCATGAAGGTTATAAGTTGGTTTTGAGATGTGTACCCCAGTCTTATGCATTGTTCCCAAAAAAGTAAACACCATTCTCTGGAGGTCAAAGCATCAGCCTTGGTTAAATAACCAACTCCTACCAACAAAATTTTTGGCCTTCCTTTTAAGACTTTGGTCTCTTGTCTTTGGAGTTACTTTATTGTTATGGCCTCATTGGTATACACTTGCTAAACTAGCCAGAGAGCAAAAGTTTGCATTATATAACCATTCCTCCTGTTCCTTTATAAATACAAACTTAAAAAGTCACTTACAGGTGACTCTCCACTTATTCGTCTCTGAAGATATATCTGAATCAAGGTGAATTTTTATCTCTGCTTTCAAGGCAAAGCAGGTGTTGATTCTCCCCCTTTCTCTCACCCCTTTAAAACAAAATCATCCCCATTTGATCTGAGCATTTTATTAGACATGATGCACTTATTAAACCATTACCTTTTTGTGTTACTAATAAGATAGAATAAAGGAAAACGATTCTGATCAGTCATGGAAACCAAAAAATCTCCTTCCTCTCCTCGTCTCGCCCTTCAGAACCCAAGCAGAGGCAGAGTGACTCTGTCCATATGCACACGGATGTGGAACTTGTCCACAGTTTCGGAAGGAGTTCTAAACAAAGAGTTGAGGAAGCTGGTACGGTAGTTACATGGAATAATAATTAGATTCTGCAACCCCCATGGAATCCTCTGGGGTACTTGATTAACCTTGAGAGCCTCTAGGAAATGTTTCCAGAATCATAAAACAAAAACATATTGGGCAGTCTCTACTTTGCATACTGAATCCAGGGAGCTCATGTTCTCCTAAGCCAGGTAGGGAATATCTAGGGAAAACATTAGGAAAGCTAAATATATTACTTTTCTCATGGAAGAGTTAGATTCAAATTCTGGGATAGTGGGAATCAAGGTCTCTGTATAGTCATGGGAAACTCACACCAGTTCTTTTTCTTTTTCTCCTTCCTTCCTTCCTTCCCTCTTTTCTTTTCTTTTCTTTTCTTTTCTTTCTTTCTTTCTTTCTTTCTCTCTTTCTTTCTTTTTTTTAAATAAAGCATTACCAGATCTTGGTTCTGTTCTGCTTATGCAAAAACTTCTTTAACTTCTTCCTGGCACTGTTTGCCCAACCACAGTGACAGCAAGGGCAAATCTCTCTCTCTGGCTCCTTTACCCCTAACATTGTTTCTTCCTTATAGTGGGAGTTCAATAAATAATAGTTTAATAAAATATGAATTTATAGTATTCTAAAATGTAATATTTATAGAACATAATACAGAAATATTTCACTGAATAAATAGATGAGAGTAGCAGTTTAACCATGCAATGGGGTATGTTGGGTGGAGAAAAGGAGGGCAAGCAAAACGTCCTCTCAAATTCCAAATACAACTCATGTGGAGGAAGAATTTTAGCTTCCAAACCTACAATGAAAGGATGCCAAAGAAAGGTGACCTACTTTAAAGGCACACAGAGCCTGACAGTAAAAGGTGAAGGAAGATGACAGGTGCTTCCAATGACTTCAGAGCTGAAAGGGTTTCTTGAGGCATATAGAAAGTCTGTGTCTAAAATAAATGTGATGCTTGATGGGTTTGATAGTCATTGGAAACCCCTGGGGAAACGTTTCAAGTAGTTTGCTTTCCAAACCTTTTTCTTGGTAAAGTAAAGAGTGGGAATGTGTCACCTAAAACCCCAGCAACTTGCTTCCCCTGGCAGCAAAGTCCATCTCTATTCATAGAATGGGCATGTTCCCGAGCCTTAGCAATTTATGTTTCTTTTATTCTCAGAACACATATCAGCCCAGTGAGTCTCTCTTCATGTGCTTGACATATTTCAATGTTATATTGCAAAATAAAACATTCTTTCCATGTGCACTGAGTTTTCAGGTGGGAGTTCTCACATTGCAAACCTATCGGTCAAATCCAGCTACTGTGCCCATGGAACGTATCTCCATTTATGCATCACACATTTAACAACAGTGAAACATGTAGTCCTTTCACAGCGTTAACAAGGCCCTTGCTAAAGAATTCGCAGAGCAGAAATAACTGAGAGCTAATAAATAGTTTTGAATATTTTCTGTTATTATATACATTTCCCAGGATTATCTATAGGAAATTCCAGATGGGTTATCACTAGTTTCCTTTTTTACCTATAAAACATCAGCCTGATAAAAATAATGTTCCTCATATCATTTGTACCTGACCAAAATAAAAAATATTTCAAATGAAAACGTTCTTACTAAGTATATGGTAAAATATGTCATTGCAAACTCATGTCACAGTTTTTTGAATGAAATAACAGAAAAAAAATAAGAAACAAACTTTTTAAATCTAATTCCAGATACTATTTTTTTAACTTTTCATTATGAAATTTAAATACGATTGCCTACTTTATGCACATTTTGGAAGATTTCTCTCAATTGTATCAAGTTAATTGCTATGCATCATTTCACATGAGACATATATTATTCCTACACTTTATTTTTTAGATTTGTGTTTAGATTAACTGTTAAAATACTGTGACATCCAAATGGTCTAAAGATATTAAATCTTAATACTGATTTTTGTTTTTATAAACACGAAGACTTTTCTCTTACCCAAGCTTCAGTTTCTTCAAGGGTACCTGGAATATTTTATTTTATTATTTTATTTTACTTTTTAAAAGATTTATTTATTTATTTGAGAGAGAGAGTGAGAGAGAGAGAGAGAGTGCATGCAGAGGGGAGGGACAGAGGGAGAAAGAGAGAGAGTCTTAAACAAACCCTGCACTGAGTGGGGAGCCAGTCTCAGGGCTCGATCTCATGACCTTGAGATCACAACCCTGAAATCAGGGCCTGAACTGAAACCAAGAATTCGCCACTTAACCAACTATGCCACCCAGGCACTCCTACATGAAATATTTTAAATAGAAGATACTTAAGGTCTTTCCCTGTACTAAGAATCACTGACTAATTCACATTACATGGAAAGCTATGAGATTTTTCTGTGAAATCGTTATCTTTTTACCTCTGAGCATCACCTTTATTATGATCGCTAGCCTCCAAAGATGCCCCATCCCGTAAACTACACTCTCCTGTTACCTTCTTTTAATCAGTAGAATATGGTAAGAGTGATGATGTGAGGCTCCCAGCACTAAATCATGAGAAACCAAGGCTTCAAGCTGGGTATGCTGGAACACGTGCTCTGGGGAAGCCAGCAGCCATGGAAACAATTCAACTGCAGTCAGGTCACCATGCTGTAAGAGCCTGCAGGCTGGTCACGGTGAGAGGCCAACAGAAAGCAAAAGATATCCAGTCAGTTCCCNACACGTGCTCTGGGGAAGCCAGCAGCCATGGAAACAATTCAACTGCAGTCAGGTCACCATGCTGTAAGAGCCCGCAGGCTGGTCACGGTGAAAGGCCAAACAGAAAGCAAAAGATATCCAGTCAGTTCCGACATCAGCTGAGGACCAGCCTTGTGAGGGAAAGAGCCAGCATGGATATTTACCCTAATTGGGCCTTCAAGATGACTTTGGCTGCAACTGAAATCTTTCCACAATTATATGAGAGATCTGAACGCAATCAATCTGCTGTGAGAGATAATAAAATCTCTGCAAGCAACTAATATTTGGGGGTGGTTTATTACATAGCAATAGATAAACAAATACCACTTTTTAAATCTGTTCTTTTTATTAAAGTTCTTATCTATTACATTGATATATTTTTCCTCTCATATATTACTCTTTTTTCCTTTTATTTTTTTTCCCGCTAATGATATGCCTCGCATTTTGAAAGACATGCAAAAAGGTGGCCAACTGGGTAGTAAATCTCCCGTACAAAGATTTCAGAAAGCCTGGCTTCTAATCCTCATTTCACATAGTAGTTGACTTTCCCATGACTTTAAGCAAGCCATTGCATAGTTTTCTGAATCTCACTGTATAGAGTTCCTGTAATTATAACAGAATTTATTGCATTGAAGTTCTTAATAATGCCAAGAAAGAACAACAAAACTAGGAACTGAAAAACTGTAGACTCCACTATAAAAGACAGTTTTCCATAACAGAAAAATTTAAGTTCTCTGCTCCATCCCAGAACTTTTAATGACCTACTTGATACTCATAAGGCTCATATTTATATCAGCCATCTCTTCATTTTAAAAAATGGTAAAAAAAAATGCCCTTATGTTTATCTCAAATGTTAATGTCACATTTAATTACATAGATAAGAAATTGTATCTGATTCTATGGGTAATATTAAAAATCCTTATCTCGGTAATGGTGATTTTAAAAAATAGCATGTTTTCCAGTTACTGTATTGTACACATTTAATTAAGACCGACTTTTCTAAGTCCTGTCACCCATATCCTTGGGAAATAGAGGAAAACTCTGAAATCTGTGAAGGATGGTCAGTTTGATGTTTAAAGAGAATGGAGAATTATAATATCTGCAAATACACAAAAATAGTCCTAAGATGGACAGAGTAGATTGTGGAAGCTAAGGAAAATGCTTGGGGGTTCCCTCTGGGCCATTCTTCCTAGATTTTTAAGACTCCCCTCAGTCATCAATTTCTTGGGGAGATAATCACAGCAACTAGGCCCTAAAGTGGACACTATTTTGTTATGGTAATGCAAGTGTGAGTTTGAATTTTTTTTTAAAGATTTTATTTATTTATTTGAGAGAGAGAGAGACAGCCAGCTAGAGAGGGAACACAAGCAGGGGGAGTGGGAGAGGAAGAAGTGGAGGAGCCTGATGTGGGGCTCGATCCCAGGACTCCGGGATCACGCCCTGAGCCAAAGGCGGACGCTTAAGGACTAAGCCACCCAGGCACCCCAAGAATTTGAGTAGCATTATTGATTGGTTGGGATGAAGTGATGGTGAAGCGGGCTAGCTGATCACATCTGCGATGGGCTTATAAACTCCAGCAGCATGAATTGCTGGCCTCACAGGAAAAGAAGAGTGAGGTTCCTTTTAGGCGTAGCTCATGTGAGTAGCGCAGGACCTCCAATGACGCTGCCTGCTCCTAACCACGGCTAAAAACAACGTTCTCTCAAGTCAGGCGAGAATACTACCACCTGCAGACATCAGCCCTCCCCCCTTTCATCTTCACTAGCACGCCCAGCTGGCTGTAGGGAAGATTGGACTAGTGCCGTTCTCGCCTCCTGTGCTGGCAGTGTGTCTGCGCGTGTATTCAACCTGAACGAGTGTGGTCCTTGCCACCAGTCACCGCCCAAAATAAAATCAACCAAAACATTTCTTAGTAGGTAGCTAAATTACTTCCTACCATCCCCAGAATATAAGAATTCAAGGAGCTACCCCGTCCAGGTAAGATGCATCCCATCCCACTTCCAATTACGGTCATTATGCTCCGCGTAGTGGAAGAAAGCTCCTTCCCTCCATGTCCCATCCTAGTGGGGAACCACTTGGCACCATCGCACCTTTAAGAACAAGTAACAGAGTGGAGGTTAGACAGCTAAATTATAATGGAAAGGAGGAATATATGTGGAAGAATAGATTTATTACTAACTTTATAGAAATATTTAATTGATTTTTGACGTGGGGGGAAAATGAAGTAAATGGTCCTTAATAATTCAAACTAGAACATAAAATTACATGCAACAGTTTCTGCCATGATTTCTTTTTTTCTTTTTCTTTTCTTTTCTTTTTTTTCTTTTTTTTTTTTTCTGGAAGGAAGGAGGGAAGGTTTTGCCTGAAATATATGCCTGGTGATACATATATTTAAAGTTACTTGCTAGCATTTCTATTTTTAACCTCTCAATGTAGGTTAAAGCTGTATATTTTTTCACTCTTTAACGGCTGTTAAATGAGTCTGTTCTCAAACACTAAGGATAATAATTTTAGAGTACAGAACAAAAGTGTTCCTGTCAGTTGCTCTCTGAATATTAATGTAGTAAGCTTATTACTAGATTGTATGATTAAAACAACAGATTTTAATAACTACCCAAACCATAAAAGTTATGTTCATATGTCTGCTGGTCTAAATTTGTTTATTCAACACAAAGATGTTTCTATACTTACACCTAGACAGGGGAAAAAAACACAAAAACTTTCTTCCAAACTGGCATTGTTTGTTTGCAAAAGTACCTGATGTCAAAATATAAGAGATGGATTTTTCTATTTTATACCTAAGATACTTTATTTTTTTAAAGATTTTATTTATTTATTTATTTGACAGAGAGGGACAGTGAGAGAGGGAACACAAGCAAGGGGTGTATGAGAGGAAGAAGCAGGATTCCTGCCGAGCAAGGAGCCGGATGTGGGGCTCGATCCCAGAACCCTGGGATCATGACCTGAGCCGAAGGCAGACGTTTAATGGCTGAGCCACCCAGGCACGCCAATAGCTAAGAAATTTTATAATATTTGAGTAGAATGGTGCTTTCCAAACTGCCCTTAGGTAGTCATAGTCTTATTTGGGGGAAAAAAGTAAACAATCAAATGAGAAGTTGCCTAAAAGATTTAGAAATACTAGATTTTTATAGGCTCTTCAGAGCCTTTACTATACTAATATAAATTGGGAATCTCCAAGAGACACATGCAGTATAAAGGGTTTGCTAAACATATTTGACAAAATTCTTGTGGATCTGTGCATGTATGTATGTGTGTGTGTTGAATATTTGTTAACACATCAGTATTTTTCTGACTTCACAGCTTGGAGGAAAATTCTGGAACAGAGTATGATTTATGGAACCATGTATTATTTTACACACATGCACACACACTCACACAACTCCCTTAATAGCAAAGTGAATACCTATATAAAAGCAGTAGTTCTTGCATTATAGAATGTATAATAATCATTAGAATATCTGTTTTTAAAACTGTGGTTTTGGAGGCCCCTGTAAATAGAAATTCTGATTCAGCAAGTCTTGGAAAGGACTCAGAAATCTATATTTTTCATAAGCATTCTAGGTCATTCTAATACAGAACCCCATTTGTCTTACCAAAAGAAACACTGATCTTACATATTTCTAGTAAATTTATTTTTTGCAAATATGACTGTATATATATATATATAAAACAGCCCAGTATTATAAAATGAGTAAAGATGAAAATGCATTATTAAAGTTAGAAAAAGGAAGCATTCTCCTCCTCATGTATTTTCCTACTTTCTTCTACCATTGTTGAGGAATAGTAGAGATCCTATTGGCTGGGACAGTTTATTGGCCTGATTAAATATTGAATGCATTTAGCTTTGGCCTTTTAAAGCATCCTAGCACGCCTCTGCTCAGAACAAGCAGCCCCAGGCAGTCATCTTAAAGTCTCTACTTGGCCCATTTATCACCAGTCCTCATCTCTAGAATTGGGTGGTGAGGAAGAAAAGGAGAGAAAAGTAAAGGATTAACCTTTTGTTGACCATTGATACCCCCTCAGTTCCCCCCCCCCACCACTGAGTATCAGGGATACTCAATCAACATTAGAATAATTTTTGTCGTGGCTATAGAATTCAGATACCCACAGTGTATTCACCTTCACTAGGAGATTAGTCTATCAACCCAGCAACAGAGGAAGGATGGCTCTCATGATATGGGGAATGGTTCATCCTTCCGGGTAAAGAGGAAGAAATTCTAAATGAATCCATTACATATTCAATGGCTACAAATATAATCAAAGATGTATGACCCTTAGATGGGAGAATCAGGTTGTCCCAGAAGTGATGGAAGGCTATCAAGAGGTTGAGCTTTGACCAATGTTGATAATAAACAGTGAACAGTTCAGACATCAGTGCAGAAGGCAAACTAAAGGGAATAGAGGCTAATGCTTTTTTTAAATTGAGGTATAATTGACATACATTATATTAGTTTCATGTGTACAACATGATTCAATATTTGTATATATTATGAAACAAGCTCCACAGAACGTCTAGCTAACATCCATCACCACACACAGTTATAGAACGGTTTTCCTTGTAATGAGAACTTTTAAGGTCTACTCTCCTAACAACTTCCAAATACGCAACATAGTATGATTAATTATGGTCACCATGCGGTACATTATATCCCCAGGTGTTATTTAGTTTATAACTTTATAATTTATTTGTATCTCTTGAGCTCCTTCACCCATTTGGCACATCTGAAATCCCCCTCCTCTCTGGCAACCACCAATGTGTTCTCTGTATCTATGAACTTGCTTGTGGTTTTGTTTTGATTTTAGATTCTGCATATAAGTGAGACCATACATTATTTGTCTATCTCTGTCTCACTTATCTCACTTAATATAACACCCTCAAGGGCTAGCCATGCTGTAGGAAATGACAAGATTTTATTCTTCTTTATGGCTGAAGAATATTCCATTATATACAGGCACCACATTTTTTTAAGTTTTATTTATTTACTTATTTTATANACCCTCAAGGGCTAGCCATGCTGTAGGAAATGACAAGATTTTATTCTTCTTTATGGCTGAAGAATATTCCATAAAAACAGGCACCACATTTTTTTAAGTTTTATTTATTTACTTATTTTATGTAGAGAGAAAGTGCACACAGGAGAGGGGCAGAGGGAGAGAGAATCTTAAGCATACTCCGTGATGCACCTGTCACAGGGCTCAATCCCACAACCCTGAGATCATGACCTGAGCTGAAACCAAGAGTCTGATTCTCAACCAACTGTGCCACCCAGGCACCCCTATACACCACATTTTTTAATCCATTCATTCATCAATGGACACTTGGGTTGTTTCCATGTCTTAGCTATTGTAAATAATGCTGCAGTGAATGTGGGAATGCAGGTATCTTTTGGAATTACTATTTTAATTTTCTCTGAATGAATACCCCATAAGTGTAATTGCTAGATCATATGGTAGTTTTGTGTTTAATTTTGGGGGGAACTTCCATGTTGTTTTCCATAGTGGTTGTTTTAATATTTGTATTAATTTGATTTTATCATAAAAGTAAATAGGAGGTTTCTGGGGCAGAGATCAAAATTGTTATAACTTACAGCAATAACTACACCAGTTTTGGGGTACCTGGGTGCCTCAGTTGTTAAACATCTGACTCTTGGTTTCGACTCAGGTCATGATCTCAAGGTTGTGAGATTGAGCCCCAAGTTGGACTCCATGCTCCATGCTCTGCACTCAGTGGGGAGTCTCCTTGAAATTCTTTCTCCCTCTCCCTCTGTTCCTCCCCTCTCACCCCACACCCCCTTAAATAAATAAATATTTAAAAAAAACAAAAACTACACCAGTTTCCCACATCAGTGCACCACAAGTGAAACTCTGAGAGGAGAAAAGTCCTGAAATTAAATCTGGGAGTTTATATAGGTTACTCCTGAAAGAGGGAGTAAAATCTTTGTTCTCTAGACATTTGCTGCTGAGCTCTTGGTTGCATTTCCCTTTGAAATGTAAACACACAAGGAGATAACTCTAAATCTCTCCAGAGATTTCTAGCTTTTCTAAACCACTCTGCCGGCTTCCAAGGCTCATCCTTTATCTCAGTTCCAGGAACATTTGCTTAGAAAGTTTAAGTACGTAGAGACATTAAAATATGCACTTCTTGACTGTAATTATTTATCTTTGAAAAGGCTAAGCACTTATATGATAACCTCAAATCCACTTCTTCCATTTTACCAGCATTGTTCTTGCTAGAACTAAGCCAATGGACACCTATCTGTCCTTATTTACTTGATTTCAGAGTTGTCCTCTAGGTACCTCAAATTCAACGAGCCCAGTTCCTAAAGTCATAGACTACTTTGCAAAATCTGTTCCTTATTCAGCATCCTTTACTTTAATAACTGGCATCATAGTCCACCCGGATGCTCAGGCCAGAAAGCTTGATGTTACATTGACACCACCGTCTTCCTCACCACCAATAAAAAAACAATTCTGTCAACTGCAGCCATGTCTCTACGCCTCCATTCAAGCTACCAATATTTCTTATATGTCAATTGCAAAAACATCCCACTGGTTCATTATTTTTATGCTGGATCCATTCTGAAACTCAAGTGATATTTAAACAAAATATAATTTTAGATAAGTCACTGGCCTTAGTTACGGCATTCTAGTGCTTACAGGAGGTTAACTCAAGGTTAGATTGCACCAGCAGGGCTCCTTGAGATCTAGGTAAAATTGAGATACTCAATGCTTCATCATCTTTCTTGGATTTTTTATTTTTTATTTGGTGACCTTAGTCTGTCTGCTGTGTGACATTGACCACAGTATAACACTCAGCCTCTCCCTCAGATTTTGTAATCAAACATTCCTCACAACAGTAATTAAGAGCAGAAGTTTTAGAAGTAGTCTTCTTGAATTTAAATTTGCCTGTCTACTTTCCATATGTATGAC
>NC_048232.1:36424781-36500458 GCF_002007445.2 Ailuropoda melanoleuca | reverse complement strand
GCAGATTATTTACCAATTTGTTAGTTTAATTGACGATTTTTAAATCTCTAGACATATGGTATGTAAGTGTCCATTTGAACACTTGGTGTGGAACCTGAAAATATTAAGCTCTGGCAAATATTAAGCTTTTAAGCCTTGGCTCCAACCAATACATAGGTTCCTGGGGTAGTGGGGAGACTTGTCTTCTACTCTAAGAACTTTTCAAAGTTCTGTTTTGCATTTTTATTTCAAACAAGGATATTTTTAGGCCTACTAGGATTTTTATATTAGCTTTTAGGTAGTAAACTATTATCACATCAATTGTATACAGTGAAGAACCAAAACTGAAACAAGGGTTATGAAGTATGTGTACTTTGTTATCTACAAAATTTATGATCCTAGTTTCACACCACTTGGTTCTCAATACCCTGCCATTGCTGGGAATTGCTCAGTTCCTTGAACAAACCATGATCTTACCTGCCTCAGGGCCTTTGTGCTGCTATTTCTATTTGAAGTGTTCCTCCCCCCTTTCTACTTATCCTAGCTATATCCACTCATACTTAAGGTCTTGGCTTAAATGTAGTCTTCTCAGGGAAATCCCAGAGTAAGTAAAGGCTTATCCTTGTCTTCTTCTCCCTTGATTCCTTATAGTCTCATTAAATTTAATCCCACAATTAACTGCTGTCTCCTTATTCCTCTACAAGAGTGAATCTATGTCTATTTGTGCATCAGTTTACTTCCAGTTTCTGAGCATTGTCTGCCACATAAATATGTGTTGACAGACCTGCTAGCAACTCAATGTTTGCAAGTTTATATAATAATGAATATATCCCTGTAGCCTAGTAATATGTGAAAGGCTGGTGTGCAGAATGCTTTATCATGAATTATACAATTCAACTCTGAAATTTCTTCCTAAGTAATTCCATGCAAGAAACAAGATAATTATTTGAGGATTTTAAACTCTTTGAGCCCAGCAGTGAGTTTGTTTCATAATATTATCTTCACTTAAAAACAATTTTGGCTTTCCCTTCGCAAATGTTTCAGCACTGTGTACTAGTGCATTAGGGGGAAAAAAAATCATCCATTATTTAAAGACACACTGTGGGGCTGTCAACCAAATTTGCTCTTTTTATATTATTCTTTCACTGATTTTAGTTTGATTTATTGTAGCTCAACCTAATTCTTATCCATTCTGTGATCCACTTTGCCATACTACTAATTTCCACACTAGGTTAAAATGAAATCATATTTCCAAGGAGTCTAATGGGTGTGACTAGACTATACTTGGTTAAATTCACTGCCATCAATAGCCCAGGAATGCTTGTCCATCTGTGGGGAATAAATCCCGAGAATGGATTAATTCCTCAGTGACTGACTTTCTTGGATGGGCATGACCATCATCATTCTTCCCATCTTTCCATTTGTGTTATTAAAGAAAGGAAAGGACATAATTATATGTCAACATGTTTTCATACCTACAGCAGAGAAGCTCTCTAAGGTATAAAGAGAACATAGATGAGTTGGGGCTGCTATAACAGAATACCATAGACTGAATTAAACAACAAACACTTCCTTCTCACAGTTGTGAAGGCTGTAAATCTGAGATTAGGTTGCCATCATGGTCAGGTTCTCGGTGAGGACCCTCGTCCTGGTTCACAGATGTCTGCCTTCTCACTGTATCTTCATATTGTAAAGGGAAGGAGATCATCTGTCTGTGTCTCTTCTTACAAGAGCACTAACCCCAATCATGAGAGCTCTACCCTCACGAACCAATTACCTCCCAAAAGGCCTACCTCCAAATACCATCACTTTGGGGCTTAGGCCTTTACCATATGAATCTGAGGGGGACACAGACATTCAGTCCATAGCATGTGTGTGTGTATGGTTGCATGTATAAGTCAATTTACGTAATCCCATCAACTAGGAACTATTACTGTATGAGGAACTAAGTGAAGAGGTTAAGATTTTTGCCCAAATTCACAAATTATTTTAGCCAAGTAAAAACTTATCCAAACAGGATTAGCATTATTAGTATCACCCCTACTACTCTGCACTCTCAAACTCTGCAAGGTTGGCATAACAGCCATTTGCAACCAGGCATCCTAACACCAGAGTCCATGTGCTTTAGCACCAATCTTTGTTTTTAAGTTTTTATTTAAAATGCAGTAGTTAACATACAGTGTATATTAGTGTCAGGTGTGCAGTGTAGTGAGTCAGCACCTCCCCACATCACCCGGTGCTCATCACAAGTGCACTCCTTCATCCCCATCACCTGTTGTACCCATCCCCCCACCCACCTCCCCTCTGGTAACCACCAGTTTGCTCTCTATAGGTAAGAGTAATAGGTAATTATAGTTTCTTGATTTGCCTCTCTCTCTCTCTTTTTCCCTTTGCTCATTTGTTTTGTTTCTTAAATTCCACAAATGAGTGAAATCATGTAGTACTTGTCTTTCTCCAGCCGACTTATTTCACTTAGCATAATACTCTAGCTCCATCCATGTTACTGCAAATGGCAAGATTTTGTTCTTTTTTATGGGTGAGTAATATTCTGTCATGTGTGTGTGTGTGTACCACATCTTCTTTATTCATTCATCAGTCAATGGACACTTGAGCTGTTTGCATATTTTGGCTATTGTAGACAATGCTTCTTTAAACATCAGGGTGCACTTACCCAAGGAATACAAAGATAGTAATTCAAAGGGATACATGCATCCCGATGTTTATAGCAGCGTCAATCTTGAAGTTGCATCTGGCTAAGCTGGGAAGAGTGCTGTGATCAATTAGCAAAACCTATCAGCATGGGAAGGAAAGTGTTAGTACTCAGATCGAATATGGTTGCACCTGTGCTAGTCTTTTAAAACTACATTCTGCCCTTGTCTTTGGACTGTCTTTACAGAATAAGAGCACTAGTCCCCATTAAGGCATGAGGAATAGAGAGAGTAACTTGGTTGGTGTGAGGATGAAAGAGTTATTCTTTCAAAATTTTGCTCAATATTTATTTGCTATACAGCAAACATTGGGCTAGTTGTTTTCACAAATATTGTTGCATTCATACTGAATAAGTGTTGCTATTATTTCTTAAATGAAAAACAAATTGATGTTCAGAGAGTGTAGGTGACTTCTGAGATCATACATCTAGTAAGTGGTACAGAAGGCATAAAGATATAGATCCCCACATTCTAAAATCATTTCGAATGATTAAATTTGTGACTGAATATATAGGGAAACTTGAAAATTTTAATCAGAAGAATACATTTACTAAAAAAAATAAATTCAGTACAAATAGTTCCATATAATCTTTACTAAAGAGTGTAACATCTTAATCCCTAAATATCTCTAAACCTGAATCTTAAAATAGAGAGGGCTTTAATTCATTTTTGGTCCTTAAACACACACTAATTGTGAACTTTGTATGTGACAGACACCCTGCAGGATATCAGAAATTAATTCATTTCTAAGGTGTTAGACACTTTATGCTGTCTCAGAGTCTACTAATTGTTTCCTAATTAATTANAGTGTAGGTGACTTCTGAGATCATACATCTAGTAAGTGGTACAGAAGGCATAAAGATATAGATCCCCACATTCTAAAATCATTTCGAATGATTAAATTTGTGACTGAATATATAGGGAAACTTGAAAATTTTAATCAGAAGAATACATTTACTAAAAAAAATAAATTCAGTACAAATAGTTCCATATAATCTTTACTAAAGAGTGTAACATCTTAATCCCTAAATATCTCTAAACCTGAATCTTAAAATAGAGAGGGCTTTAATTCATTTTTGGTCCTTAAACACACACTAATTGTGAACCTTGTATGTGACAGACACCCTGCAGGATATCGGAAATTAATTCATTTCTAAGGTGTTAGACACTTTATGCTGTCTCAGAGTCTACTAATTAATTGTTTACTAATTAATTGACTCATTCAAAAATATTTTTGTACTCCTACTATGTGTCAGACACTAAAGAGGTAAAATGGTGAAAAAGATAAGTGTGATTCTTTTCCTCCGGATTACATTCTAATAGAGAAGATAAATTCCAAAATTTGTTAAAAACTGTAATTATAACAAAATAATCTCACATGGGAATTTTTAAAAAGGATATATGCAGGATGCTGAGAAAGAAAGTAATTATTTTTTAAGAGTATGACCAGAACGATTTCTAGGACATTTATTATAATCCCAGTTACTTGGAAAGAGCATTCCAGGAAGAGGGAGCACTTATTGAATGCCTACTGTGTGCCAGACTGTGTACATATAATTTGGCTTTGCCCAAAGAGAGATCTGGTCTTGTTCCAGACTCCTGGAAGGTAGTCTCCAAACCCTTGAAATATCCTGAGTGATGTGTCTTTCATATTTGTGGTGGACCCCTCAAACCACACCTGAGCATTCTAGGTGGATAGGTGACTCATGCTGGGCCCCATGGACGTATCATATCAGTCTGAACTCTGGGAAGGAGGGGCTAGAGACTGAGTTCAATCACGTAGGAAATCAATCAACCACTCATGCCTGCATAATGAAGTCCATTAAAATCTCTAGACACGTAAGTTCAGGTGAACATCCTTGGTTGGCAGTCCTCCATGCGTATTGCCACACATTGATGCCGAGAGAGTAACACATTCCAAAAACAACAGAAGCTTTGTTTAGAACTCTCCCAAACTGCCCTATGTGCTTCTTCTTTTGGCTGCTTTTAATTTGTATCCTTTCCATATATTTGTAGGGGCTATTACTATTTATCAAAATAACTTAATGAGCCAAACTGAATTAAATTGTCCTGAAACAATTTGAAAGGAAAATTATTTTCATCCTTTATCTCTAACTCATTTGATCTTATTCATGAATTTCTACCAACTTACCAGCAAGAAATAAAATTAAAATTAAACACAGGATGTTGATTTTGCACAGTTATGTAAAAGTAACATTTACCAAATAGCCATCATGTTGATGCATGTCATTTATTAGTGATTGCTTGTCTGGATTATATATATCTGCTTTGATAATTTCAACAGACATTATTTTATTTTGTTATTTGAGGAAATAAAATTATTTAATTAAAAAATACTGAGTTCTGGGGCGCCTGGGTGGCACAGCGGTTAAGCGTCTGCCTTCGGCTCAGGTGTGATCCCGGCGTTATGGGATTGAGCCCCACGTCAGGCTCCTCTGCTGTGATCCTGCTTCTTCCTCTCCCACTCCCCCTGCTTGTGTTCCCTCTGTCGCTGGCTGCCTCTATCTCTGTCGAATAAATAAATAAAATCTTAAAAAAAAAATAGTGAGTTCCGGAGTCAGATTGCATTGTTCTGAACTCCAGCTCCACCACCTACCAAATAGCACATAATCTTCCTGACCTTCAGTCTCTTCATCTGTGAAATGTTGAAAATAATCTTGCCAACTATAGGGTTGTTGGGAGGACTAAATGAGATAATCATGTAAAGAAGTTTGCATGGAGCCTGGGACATCATATGTCCTCCATAAATATTAACTGCTGGGGGCAGGTGGGATATGATTTGTGAATAAAAAAGGTGCAAATGAAAAAAAAAACTAAAATTAAAATGAAATTTTAGACCAATTTATTAATTTTTGTCTAATGAAAAACATATAAACAATACCTTTAGGTATTTGTCAATTTCATTAGCTAAAATGCACTATCTCTCGGATTTCCTATTCTTCCCTCTGTTTAGCTCCAAGATGGGGGCAGAGTTCATGGAGGGGGGAGTTCCTGAAAAGGGTTACAGCCATGGAAGACTGGATCTAGGCCCATAGAGTGTCTTCTGGCTCATTCAGACTCTGTTGCCAAGCTTGAACACCAACTTCTCTTCCAAGATATAAGCTTGTATATCAAACTCCATTCTTGACATCTACACTGGGATGTCTCATAAATATCTCCAGGCAAAACAGACTAGAGAAAAGTGCTGATTTTTTTCCTATACTCAAACCCGCTCCTTACCCAGTCTTCCCCCTTCACTTTATCCCCACCATCCATTTCATTTTCCAGCCCCGAATCTAAGATTTGTCTTATGTTCCCTTTCCATACTCCACATTGGCAAGTTCAATTGACTCTAGTCTGATATCCCCTTCATCCATCCTTTTATCTTTACTACTACTACTACTGAATTCCAAACCACCCTGATCTCTCAACCTCATCTCCTGTAATAGTTTTATCACTATTCTCCATGCCTCCACTCTTGCAACTCACAATCTATTTTCCACAAAGATGTCTGAGTGATCTTTTAAAACTTAAATCATGTCACTACCATGCGTAAAATCCTTCAGTGACTTCCCATCACATTTACATTATACTCACAGTAGTTAATAAAGCGTTTAAATTTACTTCCCTGGCTACTTTGTCAACTCAGCTAGTGTCATTCTTCTGTCATCCAAATTCACTGATGACCCTGTCTTGATTCCTTAAAAATCTTAAGGTGATTTCCATCCTAGACTTCTGAATTTGCTCTTACTTTTACCTGGAATTTACATATCCTTAACATTCAGATATCTGTCCGGTTGCCTGGGTGGCTCAGCCATTAAGCGTCCGCCTTCGGCTCAGGTCATGATCCCAGAGTCCTGGGATCCAGCCCAGCATTGGGCTCCCTGCTCGGGCAGGAAGCCTGCTTCTCCCACTCACACTCCCCTTCTTGTGCTCCCTCTCTTGCTGTCTCTCTCTGTCAAATAAATAAATAAAATCTTAAAAAAACAACAATAACAAAACATTCAGATATCTGTCTTTTCCTTATCATGCAAATACCCAGTGATTTAGCTTAAATGTTACCTCCTCAGAGAAGTCTTTGCTCAGTATCTAATCTAAAAAGCTTATCCACACTCCACCAACTCACATTTGAAGTTTTCTTATTTATTTATTTGCTTTTCAATCATTCATTCTCACATTAATTACTCTTTCTTCTCACCCTACTGTAATTTAAGCTACTTGAGAAAAGAAAAAAAAAGTTTCTGAAACAGTAGACTATCAGTATATATTTGTTAATTAAATTACTTAACTAAATAAATAATTGAACTCGTTGAAAAAAATGAATTGGCTGAATCAATGCTATCAATGCCTAGAGTACTACGCTCCCAGAATTGATGATCACTGTGTTTAATCTGGTCTCTTTTGGCTATTTGTGCTGGTGCTCACTTCTAGATTAGATCTCTACCTGTGGTTGCCCTTAATTCCCAAATCCAGATCTCTGTGCCACCTTATCAAATCAGCCCTTGAGTCCCTGCAGCTAGAATCACACCTTAATGCTTCCATGAATGCTCCTGTACCATCACCCCAAGCTACATTAGAAATGGATATTTTTGAGGCTTTTCCCAAGAAATTTAAAGCCTTTCACAAGCTAAGGAAAGTGTGCCACTCATATTGGTGTTCTGGAACAGTTTCATACCTATCTGAATATTTCTGAAAAGTGTTCTTCTTACACTGCCCTCTTACTGGTCAACCTCTAAAAAGAAAAGAGAGGATGAAGAATGAGGATTCTGGTATCCTAACTATTTACCCTCCTTAACTTCTCCCTTCTTCCAAAAGTCTCAGAATCAAAAGGATGGAATATTTTCCAATTAGAAAAAAATACATCATTTGTGCTACAGAATGCCCTGTATTTTAGACATGCCTACCTGTATCCTTGTGGTATAATTTCACATGTTCCTCTATCCCCACATATTTCTGTTAGCTGGTAGTTATATCTAGAGGCTTGATTTGATCTGTTCTCTTTGTTTTTGTTTTGTGGAGGTTATTTTTTCTGTTTGTTTTTTCCCCATCATATTCCTCTTTTAGTAATGTTAACATAGATGTGAATGTTTAGGTTAATAATAGCTAAATGTAATAGCCTACATCTCCCATTAAAAAGTTTCATATCAATCTTTCTTCTAATGTTTTAACATCCACTCATAATCATAAGCCAGCTCCATTATGTCGTTAGGTAAAAGTCTTATTTATTATACGCCAAAGATCAGTCTACACTGACTTACTTCAAGGGAATTTTTACATGGGTTTCTAAGGACTATGTACACAGGCAAGCACTGCGGTGCTTAATTAATAGCCAACCTCTCAGCCCAAGCCTAATGGAATTTTCTTCTTTTGTTAATGTAATGGACTTTGAGTTACTTTTTAATGACCTTACACAATCAACTCTTCCCATCAGAGAGCAGAATTCTTTGCTGTACATTATTTTTATGTATCTATAATGCAATTTGTGTTTTGAAAGCACTTTATATCTTGCCTTTCAATAACTAGCTATTCTTTCATAATTTGCTTTCATACAGGGCAAAGTATGCAACCAGATAAACTAACAAACCAGAGTGTAGCACACACTTCAATGAGGGACACAAAAAAAAATACAAATGAAAGTAAGTTTATAGAATAATTTCAACAAGTGATAATCTACAAAAAATACATTGATATGCTGAAAGTTAACTGGGGGATAGATAAGGTAGTCATAGAAGCTCTCTCTGAAGGGGACCCAACTGAGCTGAGACCTGAATTAGATGGAGTTGGTTATGCAAAGAGTGCTAGGAAAGCATCTCAGGCTGAGGGAAGAGCCATCCCAAAGAGATTAATGAAGAATTGAGTTTGGGGGCGCCTGGGTGGCACAGCGGTTAAGTGTCTGCCTTCGGCTCAGGGCGTGATCCCGGCATTATGGGATCAAGCCCCACATCAGGCTCCTCCGCTATGAGCCTGCTTCTTCCTCTCCCACTCCCCCTGCTTGTGTTCCCTCTGTCGCTGGCTGTCTCTATCTCTGTCGAATAAATAAATAAAATCTTTAAAAAAAAAAAAAAAATGAGTTTGGCTTCTTTGAAAACCTGAGAAAAGATTAGCGTGGTTACAGCATTCTAAGTGAGGAGCAGAATTGTTTGAAATAAGATGATGTAAATAGATAAGGGCCACATTATATAGGTCTTTCATTGGAGGCCATGATAAGGAATTTGAAATTTATTTGAACAACAAAGAAAATTATAAATTTTGAGTATAGTGGTCACATGATCTTACTTAGGTTGCTCTAAGACTAACTTAGAATGGTGATATGCTCAGAAAGGACCTCGGAGAGCTGAAGGATGAGTGGAATTAGAATAATCAAAGGAGAAGACGATTGCAGTATTCCAAGGAAGAGATTGTGACCTAGCTTAGGCGGTGACAGTGATAAAGAAGACATGAAGACAGGTGCAAAGAATATTTCAAAAGTAAAACAGATAGGGATTTCTGAGAAACTGGATGGGACCAGTGCTGAGGAAAAGAAAAGAATCAGTGTAAAACTCTGTGTGTAAGCAAATGATGGATGCTTATGTCATTAATTGCGATGGAGAAAATGGGGAGAAGTAGTTTTGTAGATTCTTGGTTTGACCTTGATAACTTTAAGATTTCTATTAGACTTATAACTGAAGCTCTCAATAGGCTGTTGGATATATGGCTTTGGACTCCTGGAACTCAGGGGGACAGGTCATATAGCTCAAGAGACAAAGTTGGAATCCATTAGCAAAAATACCGAATAGATAAGAAAACCTAGAAAGAGAGTATAAGCAGAAAACAGCCACTGACACAGCCCCAACCCTGGACCACTCTAACAGAAGTCAGTTAAAAGAACAAAGAGCATGGGACCGAAGAAGGAGCTGTCAATGCGAGAAAATTAGGAAACTGTAATATCAACAAAGCTAAGAGATGAAGCTGAGAGCAGAGTGTGATGAGAGGTAAAGTAACTAGTGGCTCTGGTACTGTGGAAGTCATCTGTGATTTTGACAAGGGGAAGTTCGCTGGGGAAAAGCACATATGTAAAAATAACATGATTGGAAGTGAATGGGTGATTTCACAAAGTAAAATAGGAATTCTACATCACTGGAGAAATTTTGATATAAAAATGAGCAGAGCATTGGATCATAGAAAGGGAAGAGGTCAAAATGATCATCCCTTGTTTTCATAGGATTTGATCATGCATTTTGTATACTGAAGAAAACAATCTGAGTGGTAGAAACAGATGTTGTAATAGAAAGCAGGGGGAGGGGACAGCCTCATTAAAATTCTTGAGAGTGACAGACAATGGGATGCTGTATTGATCAGGGTTCTCCAGAGAAACAGAACCAAAAGGATATCAATATTAAAGTCTAAATCTCAACCTTAATCTCTCCCTCACTCCCTCCCCCTCTCCCTATCTCTCCTTCCCTCCACCCACTCTGGCTGAAGCACTTATGGAAGCAGAAAAGCCCCACCTCACAGCTGGAGAAAAGCTGGTGGTGTAACTCCAGCCTGAGTCTAAAGGCCTGAGGACCAGAGAAGACAGTGGTGTAAATCCCAGCCCAAGAGCAGGAGAATACAAACGTCTCCACTCAAGAGGCAGGCAGGAAGGGGACAAATCCTCCCTCCCTCCATTTTTGTTCTATTCAGGCCCTCAGTGAGTTAGAGGATCCCAACCCACATTGGAGAGGGTGATCTGCTTTATTGACTCCATGGAATCAAATGCTAATCTCATCCACAAAACCCCTCATAGACATACCCAGAAATAACGTTTAATCTGGACAGCCCATGGTCCAGTCAGGTTGACACATAAAATTAATAATAACAGATGTGGAGTGGAAGGGTTGGGTTTGTCTCTGTTTAGAGTAGACATTTTTTCTCTAGTGTTAAGAAAGAGAAGACAGAAAACATCTGTCTTGTATAATAAGGATAAGATATTTTGGAATGATGCTTAGTGTAAGTGACATGGATGGATAGGAGTTAGTAATTTAAGAATGCGCACTTGAAATTGAAATTTTGAAAGAGGAACAGCAAAGACAGAATGAGAACTTCAGAGATCCCAGACACTGCAAAGGTTTGGGGGAGCCCCTTATGAAATACAAAATAAAAGTAAGTTCCAATCTATAAAATAAGTAGAAGGAGATTTAAAAATTAGTTTTTCATGACAATTAGTTCAATACTGCATACATAATAGTATTACAGAATTCTTCTGAAAATAACCTTTTGCCATGTTAGTGGTTATATGTTGAAAGTGCCCCAAGCAAGGGATCAGCCCGCCTTCCAAGTACTTGAGCCCTGTGCTTCATTTCCTGTGAATGATTAGGTGGGATGGCACTTGTGGAAACCATAGATTAAATTATTAATCTCTCTATTCTGTAGTGTTATCATCTGCAAAGTGATGATAATAATGCCTAACTAGAGGGGGTGCTTGACAATCAAATGCAAGTGTGTGTGCATGTGTGTGTGTGTGTGTGCATGTGTGTGTGTGTCTGTGGTTTGTACTAGAGGTGCTTAATAATTTTTTCTTCTGTTCAGTCTCTAGTCTTGTTTTCAAACATAACCTATCAGCGTTTTCTAAAGTAGTATTTGTTAAAACATTGGTTTCAAAGGACATCTTTCTCTCATGATAGAAAAGAGAGTTTTGTTTAAACAAATCTAAAGAATCTGAGGTTAAACAATATGGTTTTGATTTTAAGATACTATTTTTTTTTCCCTGCAGCATGTTCTGGGGACTTTATTTTGTTTATGTGTGTTATGACCCTGATTGAGGAGGAAGTTGGTTTTATTTGTTCCAAATTTCCCAAAGTTCTTTGATGACAAAACTATTTGTAAAACACTAATTTTCCAAGGATCACACTTTGGGAAATGCTGAGATACATTATCTTATATTATCTCATTTCCTTTCCTCAAGGTTATGGTAATATCAGTGTTTAATAAATAGATTAAGTGTGAATGTTGAAGGTAAAATGTAGTTAAGATCTGTGGATGTGTTCATTAAGAAGGAAGGAACTTGAAATCTAAGTATTTTTGGCACTTCAAAATTATCCCCCCCCCCAAAGCCTTCAAGAGAGATTTTCATCCATTCCATTGTCCTGGCAGTAGCACTCTCCAAAGAACATGTAGTCCATAATTAATTATTTTAACAAAATGGCAGGTGCCTAGGATATAACTCAAAATTGTCAAATACCAACATTGTGAGATAGATCACATCTGCTGCAAACATCCTCATCAAGAACTTCAAAGTAAAGGAAGTGACTTTATTAGACCTTCTCAAGACTAGACAGGGAGATAAAAAAGATTAAGAAAATCAATGTATCTTTTTACACATTGGCCTACAGTCAGACAACAGAGACTTCCAGCTACAAGCCAAACTTAAAATCAGAATCTCTAATGTCACCCAACCTCAATGAGCAGAACTGAGATAATAACATGTGACCCCCATTTACTCAAACGCTTTGATTAGTCCTAAGTGCCCAGCTCAACATTTAAAAGAAACAGAACTACTAATAAGTTCTTACAGACTAGTCCATCTTCAAAGGACATAACTGTTTTCCTCTGAGAAAAAAGTCATACACAGCGTATTGTCTGAAGGAAATGAATCACTGTGAAGCATCTCAGAAATGGCAGGGAGGGGCGCCTGGGTGGCTCAGTCGTTAAGCGTCTGTTCAGCTCAGGGCGTGATCCCGACGTTGTGGGATCGAGCCCCACATCAGGCTCTTCCGCTATGAGCCTGCTTCTTCCTCTCCCACTCCCCCTGCTTGTGTTCCCTCTCTCACTGGCTGTCTCTATCTCTGTCAAATAAATAAATAAAATCTTAAAAAAAAAATGGCAGGGAAATGGGAGGATGAGAATGGATTCTGAATGTATACATCGTCCTGAAGCATGCCCTCTAATTATAAAATTATGCTGAGAAGGGCTGATGAGCAATGGCAAGATTCCGAATGTTAATCATTGTTGCAGCCGAATATGCACTGACCGGAGCATCAGGTACACCTGTGGAGGCATCTATAGGATAATCCACTCAACCGTTCTAGGCATTCTTGAAGTGGGGCCCTGGGTCAGCAGCGTGAACATCACCTGGGAAGGCATTACAAAGGCAAATCCTTGGCCCCTTACTCAGACCGATTGATTCAAAAACTGTGGGTAGAGCCCAGTTATCTGTATTTTAGTAAACCCTCTAGGTGATTCTTATGCACTCTCAAATTTGGAAACTACTGATCTATCCGAATCATTTTAACAATTTGCCTAGGAATATAGCCTTTTCTCGGAAAATCCCCCCTTACAAAATCCTGGACCTTTTCTTTGGCCTCGTTTGCATATGGCAAAAGCCTAATCCCATAGGGAACATGAAAGAACAAGCATAAAAGGCAGTCAGAAGAGAGGCACTGGCCTCAGTCGTCAAGCTAGTTATGTATGCCAACAGTGATGTGATGAGCAAGGGTCGCCGATCAGCAGATTGGCCGCAACTGCACACAGCAGCAGGTCAGAAGCATCGTATTCGTTGGCAAGGAGCTACACAAATAATTCCTTAATTAAATGCCTGTTTTGTACCTAAACAAAATGAACCACTAGTGTTTAACTTATCATTATGAAAAGTCCTATTGATTATGAAATGTTAAAAATATATTAAATCGAATTCTGAGCCATTTGTCCACAAGGTAATAGGACACTGTGGGAGGCTTGCGGATAACAGAGGGGGTATTTCACAACAACCTGCTGAGGAAGATTTATGTTTTCAAAATTCAGATACATGAGATAGCCCTTGTTCAGCTGCCATTGTAAATCCATTAGGAATATTTTGAATAGCAGCCAAAGAGAGAAACCTGTGACAATATGACCAAGTCAAGCAGAACATATTTAGGTTTAGAGTCGATGAAATGTTTGTCCTACCCTCAAACATTCCCTACCACCAGCGCGGCCACGGCTCCCTGCCCGGTATCAGGTGGCTCTGCTCCCGCTGCTGTTTCATCCAGGAGGGAACACCGCCAGCCTCGTCCTGTCCAATCAGCAGCTGGCTGCTTATCTGACCAGAACTGCTCCACGGGGCAAAGTTCCTCTCTCGGAGATAAACCGTCCCTTCCATTCTGGGAAACAAATTGGCTCTGGAAAAGTCGCGTGTGCAGAGCAAGATTACAAGGAAAAATAGAAAAAGAAGCCGGAATGGGACATGGTAGAGAACACGGGATAAAGATGGAAGGAGAAAAGGATGGTAAGGAAGAATAATTAGGGAGGTAAAGCAGAAGGGCAGAAGGGAAAATAAAACTATTATCACTCAAACTTAGAAAGATTATATAGTATTTAAATATTCGCAAACTAAGTATCTCTCCTGCAAACAAACCACCACAACGAACGGACAGTTGATGTTCCATATCCTACAAAAGCTCCACTCGCATGTGGTCAGTTCCCTGCCCAACGCAATACAAGTTACCTCTTTGTATCGGTTTCTGTCAGTCTTTCACGTTTCTTATGAAAGTTTAACACATCAGACCTGTGATTAAGGATATGTTAGCAGTATTACCCAATTTGGCAGGGTGTTTTTTAAGTCCTATATCATAGGGAAAATGCATCTATAACTGAGACCTGATTTAATTCTCTAAAGTTGCTAAAGCTGAATGAGTCTATGCTGCAACACCTATTTTTCAGGGAAGAATAAGCTGATCAGTGGAGTTGAGTCTTACCGTTAGGGGGTCTATCTCATCACTTTTGAGATCCATTATCTGGATGCTAGCTCATCACTTTCATTGACTACAGAGATAGCACTGCACTCACATGAGTTCATCAAGTAGAGTTGTGGGGGGAAATCACATTCCTGGTCAAAGGATTATTTACAAATTTCTACTTTTTCTTTTTCTTTTTTTTTTAAGATTTATTTATTTGTCAGAGAGAGAGAGAGACAGAGCACAAGCAGGAGGGAGCAGCAGGCAGAGGGAGAAGCAGGCTCCCCAGCAAGCAGGGACCCTGATGTGGGACTCGATCCCAGGACCCTGGGATCATAACCTGAGCCAAAAGGCAGACGCTTAACTGACTGAGCCACCCAGGCATCCCAAATTTCCACTTTTTAAAAAGAGGTTACTAACCATATATCTAGATGACTTAAAAGAGTACAATAATGTAAAATATTTAAAATGTTAATTAATATTAATCATAATGGATATCCTCCAGTGTCATGAAAATCTATAAATCTCAAAAAAAGGAATCTGTCTTACTATACTTTGTATTTGTTTTGTTTTACTATAATATTAGAATTTGACAGGGATCTTACCACACTTTATTTTTTATCATAAATACTTCAATTATATGGGCCAAAACTCATAACCATGATTAATTCTAATTAAGAGGTAAAAACTTTTAAAGGTTTCTACTTAATTAATATATAAATTGCATTATCTCTATTATTCACAAGTGTTCTCTATATGAAAATATATTATTCTCATGCCATATGCTAATAGTAACATTACAGAAGAAACCAGACAATCTTATATAAAAATATAGAGTGTTCTTGAGCATAATATTAAATCAGAATCATCAGATAGGAAGACAGATATGCAAGTAGTAACTTTTACTCTTTTGTCACCCATTTTAGCATGCACACACACAAATTCAACTATCAGAATGGTTATGCCATATAAATAATCATTGTAATCTATAAAAGTCAAAGCAATTATGCAATTTTCTACTGAATTGAATTTATATTTCAACTACCTGCAATAAAAAAAATAATTTGCTTTATTTCTGAAAGACTTTTCAGAGAAAGAAATCCAATATCATCCCTTGACTTACAGTTGAAAGATTGAGTAGCTAATTTTCGGTCAGTAAATTTTTTGATAATGCCATCCACTAAACGAAAACAAAAATGAAAACATAAAGCTTTTATATTTCAGACAGCTCTTACCAACTTCAAAATGTTTTCAATTCAATAAACTTGGTATGCCTGCTATGTGTCAATAATATTAAAATGAAATAGGCATCTTGATTGACACCTTTGGAGCATGAAAGATTTTAAGGACTAATATAAATATTCTGTTTCATTACCTTTTGGTCCATAACTCATCCATCCATCCATGCATATTTATTCTTAGTTCATATACATTGCCTGAGCACCAACAATGTATTTAGCACTGTACTAGTTAGGCCTTGGGAAGGCACAGGTTGACAACTTAGAAATTCTCTTCAAGGAATCTAATGGGAGAAACAGTAAATAAAAAAAAGGATTTCAACAGAACATAATCATGAGCAGTGATACAAAGTATGTAACCAGTGCATTTAAATTAAATCTTAAGCCTAGACTTCTTAGAGGAAGTGATATTTTGCTGAGTAATGAGAAGCCTTGTGAAGAGGCAATCGAAGGGTTTGAAAGGACGTAATAGTGTGGGCTGAAGCCAAGCCAGTAATTGAAGGAGGATTTCAATGTGGTGGATTTGTCCCAAAAAGTACTGATGCCCAGCAGAAGCAGAAGTTGAAACTAGAGAGAAGCAGGAGTCAGATTACAAGGGATTGGGTGATACGTTAAGGAGAATGAATGTTGCCTTGAACATGATAAAGAGGCACTGAAAGAAATAACAGATAGCTTTTAAGAAACACTTCTCTCAATCCCCAAATTCATATAGTCTTGAGAAAGAACAAAGCTGGAGGTATCACAGTTCTGATTTCAAGCTATGTTACAAAGCTACAGTAAAGCATAAAAAAGACACACAGATCAACAGACATGATAGAGGACCCAGAAATAAGCCCACACATGTATGGTCTTGAGCATATATGTTCAACAAGGCAATTTCATACAGGAAATTTGTCCAGGAATTGTTCTGAATCAGTGTGTTTCTTGAGGGGAAGGAGGGTCCAGAGCTTCCCTACTCAATCATGTTGCTGACATCTCTTAGGGAAATAGCATGAATGAGGATAAATCCACTTGATTTTTTTTTTTTTGTCCTCTAGTCATCTTGCTCCAAAGATTTATTTTACCTGCCCTTGTACCATGTTTTTACTAAATGCCAGAATCAGTACAGTACTATATGCTCTCTTAAAGACATTAAAACAAGTGGGAAATTAGCAATGTAGAATATTGGGAAGGGGCTCGCCTTTATTTTCTAGGGACATAGGCAAAGGTGAAGAGAAATGTGAGAAACGCCAAAATTGTAAAGAGATTAAAGGTGAATAAATTCATTGTAGTCACATACAGCAGCGTAGATTAGCTAAAGTCATTTTCAAATTGACTTTTATAGGTGAAGATATTACATTTAGAAAAAGCTTAATGTTTTTGTTGAATTTATGCCAGTTCTTTATTGCAGTTTTTCAGGTTTATATTTGTATTTGTGTGTATATATGCATTTGGATTTCGAGTTAAGCTATGCCGTTCTTTAATTTGAGGGGTTTCAGTCTATCAGCAACAGGACACCGTTTAAACTCAGTATCTGGCCAGACAGTGCGATGGTATCTGACTTTTGCCAATCCCTTTGTAATCCTTTTTTGCAGCCATTCCCTGCCTTTCATAAGCCAACAACATCAAACTGCTTATGGTTCCCTCTCTCTTGCTTTTGCTCATGCCTAAAATCTCTGAATCACCTGGTTTACCTTAAGTCCCAGTTTGCCGTCACTTGCTCCAAGCTTCACTTGACCTTCCCAAGCTGAGTTGTACATCTCATCCCTAGTATTTCAATAACAATGGACCAAATCTCCATGAATACATTGTCTACATTATTTATAAGTATATACCTGTATTTTCCCTCCTCATTTCAGTTTATTGAAAATGAACATTCTGACACTCTCTACTATGTTTTAAAAAGCTGCGGATCATTCAACACCACCAAGAAAGTGAAAAAATACCCACATAATTGGAGAAAAGTTTTTCAAATCACATAACTGACAAGAGATTTATATCCAGAATATACAAAGAACTTTTGCAACTCAAAAATAAAAAGACAAATAACCCAATTAAAAATGGACAAAGGATCTAAATGGACATTTCCCCCCAAAAAGGATATACAAATGGCCAATAAGCACAAACCACAATAAGATACCACTTCACAACCACTAAGATGGCTATAATAAAAAAAAAAAACAGACACTTTTGACAAGTACACACACACACACACTTTATCAAATATTGAAAAGGATGTGGAGAAATTGGAACCCTCATATATTACTGGTGGAAATGTAAAATGGTACAGTCACTTTGGAAATTGGTTTGGCATTTCCTTAAAATGTTAAACATAGGGTTGCCATATGTCCCAGTAGTTCCACTCCTAGGTATATACCCCCAAAAATTGAAAACATATATTCAAACCAAAACTTGTATATGAATATTCATAGAACCCTTCGTCACTATAGCTGAAAAGTGGAAACAACCCAAATGTGTATCAACTGATGAATGGGGACAATTAGATGTTGGTTAAAGGATACAAACTTTTCAGTTACAAGATGAATAAGTTCTAGGCATCTAATGTACAGTGTGGTGATTAGAGTTAACAATACTGTATTGCATTCTTGAAACTTGCTACAGTTACAGTTAAGTAGATCTTAAATGTTTTCACTATAACAACAAAAATGGTAATTAATATGGGGTGAAGGATGTGTTAACTAACTTTATTATTAGTAAACATTTTGTAATATACATGTGTATCAAATCATTACATGTATACCTTAAGTGTACACAATATTATATGTCAATTATACCTCTATAAAACTGGAAAAAAAATCCTAAAGCAAAACAAAACAAAACAAAAACAACGGACAGTGATGGCTAATGGCAATGAGTTTTCTTTTGGGGGTGATATGAGTGGTAGAAAATCCAAATTTTATTTTGGTAATGGTTGAACAACTCTATGAATATGCAAAACAACAATAGCAACAACATTGAATTATCCATTTTCAATGGTTGAACTGAATGGTTAAACGGTATGTGAATGGTTAAATGGTATATGAATCATGTTTCACTGAAGCTGTTTCAAAACAACTCAAGCATTAGGTCATGACAAATAAAACAGTTACATTTCTTCAAATGTTCACAGATCGGTTATGTTCTCTGCCCTCTGGGAAGGTACGTGGGAAGTTAAATTGTAATCAAAGGCTTGCTTGATAGATACAGATTTAGAACAAAGAATTTTGGTAATCTAAGCAAGCTTCTGGCACTTATCTTTGATTAAGGAAATAAACCTACCTGTCAAGGGTTTTAGTATCTGAGCCCCTTTGCCTAGGCAGACTTTCCCAGATGTCCAGAATGAAGCATAATTCTCCTTTCTCACTTTTTTTGTCTTTTGTGCTGTCTAGAGACACTTTCATAGAAGTGGTTTTACTTAACACAGCCTGCTAATAGCGTAGAGTAAACCAAAGTTTCAAATATCCCCAGCAGCCAGATTTGCCTGAGGCTTCATTAACACCTTGATTAGAACAGCTTCTTAGTCCATTGTCGGGATGTTACATGGTGTTACACTCTGAAGGGAGAATAAACTTTTCTCTGTTTACCCAAGTCCAGGGCCTGCTTGATACAGGACATTGCCTCTCAAATCATTTTAGGATCATTTAGATGTACTGCTAAGAAATGGTACACATTTTGTTCCTCTGAAGTGGCCTTGATACTTTTCTACTTTCCCACACACCTTCCAGCCAACCTCATCAGGAAGACATGACTTTTGGTTGACCCCGTGGCTGGGACCAGTCAATCAGGGGTTTTCACCCTCTCTCCTGACCTTGGAATGTACCTTCCACACCGCCCCCGCCCCCCCCATTCCCACATTAGGAGCTGTTTCAAGGACATTTTTTTAAAGATTTTATTCATTTATGTGACACAGAGAGAGAGAGAGAGAGAGAGAGCACAAACAGGCGAAATGACAGGCAGAGGGAGAAGCAGGCTCCCCACTGAAAGAGAGCCTGAGGCAGGGCTCAATCCCAGGACCCTGGGATATGACATGAGCAGAAGGTAGACCCTTAACCAACTGAGCCACCCAGGTGTCCCTCAAAGACATTGTTTTGTGGGTAAACTGTTACTGGGACATCTGGACTGAATAAACGATTGAGCCCAATTAAGGCCTCTCTGTAAATGTTTAAGATCTGAAGGATGGGTGTGGAGATCTCGTCATCTTGCAGCCGCTCCAGACAAGCCTTGTATGTAAGTATCTTATTTGTTGCAAGTGCCACCGGCTAGTCTGGAGCCGCCTGCCTCTTTCTCCCAGCTCGCCTAGCTCTCTGGGTACAGTCAGCCTCAGATTTCATCCAGGGAACTCCCAGGGTTGCCAACGAACCCCTCCGCTTCACCTCGCCTCCCTCGCATCATCCAGCTCATTCTGATGTGTATTGTGACATTTACTTGCGTTAACAAGAAGGAACGAATTCCTTTAGAGTGAAAGGATACGACAAACAAGTTTCGTGCGTGTGAGAGACTACAGTAAAAACAAAATGTTTGCTTCTCTTGAGCGTTTTGCTCGATTTCAATCTTAAATAAGGAGTATTCCAGTGTTTCCAAAAACTGACCCAGTCAGTGCAATCAGACAACGAGGAAATTCTGTCTTCTGTTCAGGGTGTGCTGGTGACACAAAAATGGAGGGACTGGGAACCACCTGGCTGCAAAAGGCTGCCTCAAGTTATAAAACAACCTGTATTTGCTCTCTAATAGTTGGTAAATGCGTTACCACATTTTAAATAAATGATCTGCTGCTATGGTCAATAATCCGGAGAAAGCCTAAGTGCCACAAGAAGATCCATTCTCCTCTGAGGGAACTGCAGGTCTTGGTTTTTCCCCTCAGGAGACTTGCCTACAGATGATGGCAGCTGCTCCCCATAATTCTCGACAGCAGCTTTATGATTTCGCAGACTGTACTTACAAAAGTAAAACATCGTTCCTGGAAATGTGCTAGGTGGTTGCCCCCTCTTAAGTTTCTGTTTTTGTGGTAACAGTATTCAACTAAATAGGCCAAAAGTATAATATGTTATGGAAATAATAACTAGGTGTTCTGGATACATATGTAAATTCAAGAGCTGGAAACTATGTGGGACTGGTTTAAACTGAATTGTGTTCGCAATACAGATGTTATCTTAATTACGCCACTTCAGTCTATGCTGCTGGCTGTCAAGAACATAAACAGGTGAGAGAACTGAAAGAACTATACCATCCAGAATGGAAAGACTGGAGAGTCATGGAAACTTGGCTCACGTCAGTCTAATTCAAGAAGTGCTTACTGTGACAGGCATAATGTTACATACAAAGACAAATAAACTTCTTGTTTTATCCCTATCTAGCTATAGGATTTAGGGAAAAAAAAGTTACGTCTCTGGGCTTTTTTCTGCTTATTTAAAAAATGATGGTGTTGGGATAAGATGACCAACTTTTAGTGATTCTTTTGTTCTTAAATTTTTAGAATCTCATGAGTCACTTCGCTGACTAATATATAACATAATTGCCTTATGCATATTACTTAGCAATATTTTTGGATCAGTTGTTACTGAGTCATTAAGTTTTCCAAAATTCTCAGGTTATATTAAAAAAAAAAAACAAGCCACGAAAAACAAAGCATAATGTACACAAGGTCAATTAAAAATGCACATTACAAAATGATGTTGAACATTCATTATTAACTCAGCCTTAAAAAGAAAAAAGCTCAAGACACAGATATATTACAAAAAAAACCTGATAAGCACAAATGTAAAATAAAGAAGTTGAGTTGCCTGATCATTTCTACTTGTGCAGTGGAGAAGATATTTGTCTTTTTGTGGGGAGGGGCTACTTCTCAGAACCTTAGCCCTCTTCTTCTGTTTGAGGATGGAGGGAAGCAAAGACACTTCAAATAATAAAATTTGAAATTGCCTGATAGTTACTTTGCCAATCTCCCCTAAAGCTGGCCAGAGGCTCATTGAGAATCAGTATGAAGGACAGCAGTGGCAACTCCAGAGGTGAGACACACTTTCCCTGGGTTCAGAGGAAGAGTGCCGCACTGGCAGCCTGGTGTGCAGGGCAGGAGGGAGCTGAGGCCCTACCTGTGTGAGCAGGGCTCAGTGCTCACAGCACTGGTGTCCTCACTGAACTGGTTTTATGATCTTTGACTGGGGATGTTGGTCTGCCTGTCACATTATTGATGATTTTCCCTGTCTTCCGCTTTCCCATTGAGACTGCAAATTACTCAACAGTCTTTCTATACATTTCTTTTGCTGCTTTAGTGGGTTGGAATCAGTGCATGATGTGTGCAACTAATACTCTGGACTGGCCCAAACATATGGTCACAATCACTTGTGAAATATGAA
Source organism: Ailuropoda melanoleuca (assembly GCF_002007445.2). Lineage (NCBI taxonomy): Eukaryota > Metazoa > Chordata > Mammalia > Carnivora > Ursidae > Ailuropoda > Ailuropoda melanoleuca. Next base: position 36,478,532 of record NC_048232.1, on the reverse strand, counting down.
TTGATCAAACAGGTTGATTACAGAAGATATATATTTTAAAGATTTTTTAAAGTGATCTCTACACCCAGCGTGGGATTTGAACTCACAATCTCAAAGATCAAGAGTTGCATGCTCTACTGACTGAGCCAGCCAGGTGCCCCAGAAGATATCTATTTTAAAGCACATATCTATTTAATGGTGTTTAGAGTGCTGAATTGCTCGTTATTTTCTTAATGTGTGACCTTGGGTAGGTCATTAACTCTCTAAAAATTGGTTCTCTCATTTATACAAAAGGGACAGAAATCCTACTTACCTAAAAGTTTGTTTTTAGAATTAAAAATATATACAAAAAATATTAAGCAAAGTGCTTAATATAAGCTACCACTCTTAATAAATACGTTCTAATTCATATTACAGTAGCAAAAGAATACTTTTTGGAATTAATATGAAATTTAAATTTGCTTCTGCTTCATTCTAATAATATAATGTTGCTTTTGTTTCTGTCTCACTTAATGTTTAAATTTTTAAATGACCTCATTAAATTGTTTTGTAGACTTAGATGTGTGAAATGGTTAGAGATAGAAGAGGAGCTACCTATTTTATGCAATGTTTTTGGAACAATGCGTTTAGTCTTTACAAACCTCGATTTTTAAAAAAAATTTTTTTTAATTTTATTTATTTATTTGACCGAGATAGAGACAGCCAGCGAGAGAGGGAACACAAGCAGGGGGAGTGGGAGAGGAAGAAGCAGGCTCATAGCAGAGGAGCCTGATGTGGTGCTCGATCCCATAATCCCATAACGCCGGGATCATGCCCTGAGCCGAAGGCAGACGCTTAAGGAAAGCCACCCAGGCGCCCCTATAAAACTCGATTTTATGAAAATGAGGGGTATAGAGTTTAAACGACTGCCTAGAGTCACACAAGGAGTACTTGGAGTCAAACACAAGTCAACATGGGTTAAAACCTTTGCCTCTTCCACTTTCTGATTAATGTGTGAGGCCCGTGGTGAGCACTGAATAAGTTTTAGTGCCTATCCATGTTCCCCTTAACTTAAGCAAGTTTATTTGTCTACGAAAAAGAAAAAAAGGGGTGGGGAAGCTGAGTGATAAATTATAATAAATAGTGACTGAAGATAATTGGTGCCATATTCTTTCTTTCTGTCCAGTGATTAGAACACTATGGGTTATATCAGGCACTGTTGGAAGGACATTTGCACACATTCTGGGAAAACTAGTTCAAATCTCCTTTCCTTCATTTCTTGCTCTATGATGTCTCTGGCTTCCTTTTCCTTATCTATATAATGGGGTTATTACTGGAGTTGTTATAATGAATGGAGGAAATACATATCTGCCATACCTAGATTAAAAATAAAGGCTAGTAGGGGCACCTGGATGGCTCAGTAACTTAAGTGTCTGACTCTTGATTTTGGCTCAGGTCATGATCTCAGGGTTGTGAGATCAAGCCCTGTTCAGGCTCCATGCTCAGTGTGGAGATTCTCTTCCGCTCCTTCTGTCTCCCTCCCCACCCCCCAGTTGTGCACATGCTCTCTGTCACTCTCTCTTAAAAAAAAAAGGCTATTAATTTCCTTTCATCAGAGAAAAATAATATATAGTTGGAACCCTCCATCCAACTAAAATAGTATCTAATTCAGCCAGACTTGGGGTATCAGCAGAAACTGTGAACACCAACAATAGTAAATAAACCCTCAGGCTAGGTTTCTGCAGCTATCATGAAATTGGATCAAGACTCTGTATGCTTAGTTTTCTATGGTTTGTCAATGCAGCAGAAATCTAAAATCAAGACTAGACAGTCTGGCTTCATTGCCAACACGGCATTAAGACAACAGTTGGTAGGATAAATGTACCTAATTCATGTCTTAGTTTCAATTTTCCAAGGATACATTTACATGTATTTGTACAAAATGACTAATTTTTCTGCAATTTCAGTTTTTTTCATAAAGTAAGTATTCAGTTTGTCTCTTTTTACTTATTTGAGAGCCATAAAAAAAACGCCATTCTGCAATTCGGTCTGCTTATTATGACATACGTGTTTTGTTGTTTCCTTTAGACAAGGTGTAGAAATATGCTCTGTGTAAGTAACTTAAAAGGAATTAATTTCCTTTTTATTATTCATTTAATCACTTAGATAATAATCTTGGATTCATCCTTGATTTATCACCCCCAAATTCAAACCACAAGCGTACATTTCAAATTTACCCCCCTCCAGCTTTACTACACAATCTGATTTCGGGCTCTTACCATCTCTTGCAACTACAGCTTTCTGGAGCACCCCCAGCATCCCAGCTTGGGGTTATCAAAGCCAGTCTTCACACAATTTATGGACCGACCTATCTAAATGCAAATCTGACCGTGTCATTCCCAGGTTTCAAACCTACAACTAGTTCCACATAGCCCTGAAGCTAAAGCTGAATCTCCTTAATAGGACAGAAAATTAAAAAAAAAAAAGAAAAGAAAAAGGAAAAGAAAAAAAGCCACCATAATTTAACCTATTTCTGCCTGTCTGACCTCACCTCATGCCGTTCTGTCTTGTATTTTATACACAAGCCGCACAAAACCACTGGCAATTCTGCAGTCACGCTGTCCTAGTTCTCATTCCCCTGTCTCTGTCATGCCATATGCAGCCCAGGTAGATCTTTGGTAGCTAATCTTCATCCGGTGAGATTTAGCTGGGTGTTTCCTCCTCCAGGAAGTTTTTCTGACCTCTCTCTCACCAACTGGCTGACTAGGTATGTCCATATTATCTCTGCCTCTACCATTTCCCCAATCAAAAGAAAAACAATTGATGAGCAAGTCTGCTTCTTCAGACTACTCCGAGAGCTCCTTTCGAGCAGAGAATGTTTGCTCATCAGCATTGATCTCAGCACCTGGCACAATGCCTGGCATGATGCCTAGGAAATGTTTGATGACATGAATATACTCATGGCATAATCTGCAGGAAAATTTGTTTTTTAGTTGATTATAAATGCCTTCCTGAAATTTCTCACCTCTATTAGCTGACTCATATTTTGCTACAAGTCCACTGTGAAACCACCACAGTCATGGAAGACTTCATAGCTTCGTGCATAAATGCAGATGGACCCCTTGAGGGTTTGCCTTGCGCTGAAAATTCCTGCAGGTGATTTGGGTAGAATTTTTACAGTGAGTTCTTTCAACATTGGGGAATGTGTACAATTAACTGATTTAAGTCACGTTTAAATGCATCCCCACCAAATTCTCTGGCAAGGGCAACGTGATCTTGCTAACAGCAAAAAACAGGAGTCTGCAACTGTGTTGTCTAGGAGATTAGGAAAAAGGTATCCTTTCTCAAAAGAATCAGTACTGAATAAGAGACTAATACGGGTTTGTTAAAAGAGAAGAAAGGGAACAGAATTCAAGAAGCTGTTCAAAAAGCACAGACTTCATACCAAAGACATAATGGCTTATTCTCATATAAATAGGCTCATTACAATGAAAAAAAGAATAACCCTTTTCCCTTCTGAGTTCAAATCTCTCCAGCAATGGCTGAACCCTTATTCATTAGTTGACTAATGATGAAAGCTTATGTTTTACTAATAGTGTATAGAGACTAAAGGCAGACCTTTACATAGGTGAGATTTGTGTTCAGCATTATATGCTAAAGGAAGTAAAAAAAATCACAGCAAATTAGTCAAGCGGAAAGAGCTTTCAAAGAATAGCATTATCTTTAGCAAGCTGGGAGCCGGTCCTCTTTTTTTGTGTCCATCTATTCAACAAATAATTAGGAAAGTGTATGTGAAGAGTACTTGCGGGGGGGGAACAGAGAGGATGAACAATAGAGCGATGGAGCACTTAGGTGCCAGTCATGGTTTTATGTGCTGTACTTGATTAACTCATTAATGACCCCCACAGCCCTAAGAGGCAGGCGCTATTATCCCCAAATTACTTATATGGAAACTGAGACACACAGAACTTAAACTGCCTGCCCACTTTTCACACCGCTTTTGCTCTGATTGCAGCGGCTATGCTGGGAGTAAAATACTAGGAGAGAAACAGATATCATCCCACAAGCGCCATTCATGAGAAGAAAAATATCACAAGCATGATCTAATGAGTGACAGTCACGTGTTTGCCTTAGTCACGCAGCACATTATCCCTAACATGGACAACACTGCTTGGGATAGAGGAGGCACTACGCAAATATTTGCCATTTGAATTACTTGAGCGAAGGCATCATTTTTAAAGGTTCAGAAATGAAACAAAATGGGGAGAGAACTACTATTTATCGACTGACCTATGAGATAGGCACCATTACTACTCGACTACCTCGTTCGGTGTGGTGGTGACAAGCACGAATTTTGGTGCTAGATAGAGTAGCTGGCTTCAAATCCTGTTCCTGCCAATTTTTCCTGTGCCTCCCTGTCCTCGTTTGTAAAATGGGAATAATAATAGTGACTACACACTAGATTAGAATGAGGATTAAATGGGGGCACCTGGGTGGCGCAGCAGTTGGGCGTCTGCCTTTGGCTCAGGGCGTGATCCTGGCATTATGGGATTGATCCCCACATCAGGCTCATCCTCTGGGAGCCTGCTTCTTCCTCTCCCACTCCCCCTGCTTGTGTTCCCTCTCTCGCTGGCTGTCTCTATCTCTGTCGAATAAATAAATAAAATCTTAAAAAAAAAAAAAGGATGAGGATTAAATGAGTGAATTAGGCCAAATGCTCATCAGAACAGTGCTTCTGCAGGGTTGGCTATTATTGTTGTTAGGAAAATGTAATTATTACTATACTTCATACCCAATTTTAGTGACTGGAAGAGAATCCACGTCTGCTCCAGTCTAGATGTTTATGCCCGTGAATCAACGTTCAAGGAATACGGAAACAAAAGAGGAGAGTTCAGGGAAATCAGGAAGGGCAGGGAGGGAGGGGGCGAATGTGGGGAGAACTCAGGCAGATAAAAGAGTATGGGAGAAAAAAATCACGGATATCAAAGGGCAGAGATTATTTTGGGAAACAATGGGTAGTAAGGTTTACCTGAGAGGAATTCAACCCAGTAGTTAATCTTTCTTTTCTTTTTTTTTTTAGTAGTTAATTACTTTAATTTTATTATAATGTATTGATCTCCTCCAGAAAAACCGACAAAGAAAACATACAAGCAAATTTGAAATGTGATACCTTTACGTATATAAGCCTAATTTCTCATCTATTAAAGAGCCTATGCATTTCCACGGACTATTAGAATATCTGTTTTTATCAAGACTGAATAGTAGCAATTTTCCTTGGTAATGGCACACACCCTACACTCCCAGTTCTCCTATGTTTGATTGAAATCTGTCTGAGAGCAATTGTAGCCTATAGGGAAGGAAAACTTTTCCCTTCTTCCCTTCGAGTTATTTTGGCTGGCTCAATAACTAAATCGACATAAAATAGATTAAGAGGAGAAAAACAGATATAATTACATAGGTTTGGGGTATCTGCAAAAGCTTGAGAAGCTCCTGGACAGTCAGGCATTGAGGCTGATCCACCATCCTGAGCTGAGAGGAGGGTCGGGTCTGGGACTTCCAACCGGAGGGAGACAGTTCGTAGGAAGAGGGGAAGAGCAAATGTTGGGTAAACAAATGTTTGCCATACAAAGAGAAGTCTTATGAGAAAACAACGACAACAACCCCTCTCTTCATGGAACAGGATCCCTATTTAATTTTGTTTGTTTGTTTGTTTCGTTTTAGCCAGTTAAGGGAGAGGTAAAAGCCTCTTCTTGAATTTGTTGGGCCTTAATCATCTTTACCTCAAAACAATGCATGTGTCAAAATGCCATCTTCTGGGGCAGCCAGCCCTGAACCCCATCAGACCTAAAGCCATACTAGCAGATAGCTGTTTAAAGGCTTGTTGAGAGAACCAAACAGGCCATAAGGCAGGGCCCAGTGAATTGGAGTGTGCCTCCTAGCTGACATTATAATCGAAGTTTTCAACAGAGCAGCAAAGTTAAAAACAAAACAAAAACCAGACAGCCCTTTACTTCTGAGCAATGGTCCCTCTGGATCAGGACTTGGGTATAATGGCACAGTAGTGCAGGACAGCCTGCTTTACTAACGTCAGTGTTATGTGCCTATAATAAAGATAGACCAGATGATGGTCTATTTGGTGTCTCTTCCCAACCCTTATTTTAAAATATGGATTATTTTAGAAAGTACCTTTTTTTTTTTTTTTTTTTTTTTGCTCTGTTGTTTTGTCTGGGGAGAGTTGTGGAATGGAAATGCTCTGGCTGTCTAATACTGATTCCAAGAAGTAAATGCACTCAGGCCCAAGCTTTTACCAAACATATTTGTTCCATGTGGCAAAACAAAATATTCTTGTCTTCTTTCTCCAAGTGAAGTTTATTTCATACCTGAATCAGAGCAAAGGGGGCACATTAAATAATGACCATGTGCTCAATTTCAAGATGTTGGACTCTTACTGTTGACCTTTATATGGTAGCCTGTTTATGAAAACAAATCATGGGGAATGAAGTCAGCAAATCAGGCGGCTACAAAAGGAGGAAAAGAGCTTCAGACTTCAGCAAGAGACTATGCTAAAAGCAGCTTGCTGCATAAATGTATTTAGTCAGTAAGACAGTGAACTGGAAAATCAGATTAGGATCTTTAATATAAAAATCTAGGGCTTAGTGGGAAATGCTTAAAGAGAAAACTCAGTGAGCTACTGGGGCGGTTTGCTATAGAGGGCAATTCAATTGAACATGTGGAGATTTTCTTCCTAGTTCGAAAGAATATAGAAGACAGTTACAAGACCAAAAAAGCATCCACCACTCTTGACTAAGGATACTTGTGAAATAAACAGTCTATAAGAATAAATTTAAGTTGGAAGAATGTCAATTTTCTGCTTTTTATCCAAAGTGGGGAGAGAGGGACATGTCAAAACAATGTGTGCATTTAAATTTAAAATATTGAAATGCTATACTTATTATTTGCAAACCCAAGCAAGGATGGGATAAAACAAATAGTGTATATATTTCCAGATACTTGGTTGACGAGTTCTTAAAATGGATTTTTTGCCAAAGTGAGAACAGAGAGATTATTAAATTGGAAGTTGGAAAGGGGCAAAGGATTATAGAATGTTGACCAAAAAGAAAAAGTTGTTCATGATGTCAATCATGAATCACGCTGAAGCAATTCTCATTAGAGAGAAAGTTCCAGTGCTACAGGCTATTATGTAAGTTAAGGTGCCCTCTCTGATTTTAGGATTTCTTGGTGTAGTATGGCACTTGTCAGTCTGTGGGGGGAGTCTGTATTTTTGTGTGGACTTAGCAACAGGAGCCAAGAAAAGGCAGTCAACTGAGTGGACATGATCTCTAGGGAGGGAAGGAGAGGATCTGTTGCAGGAATAAATCAAAGCCACCGAGATATTCACAATGCCAAGATTTCCAGGTCAGATAATGAAAAGAAAAGAGGGTATGAGACAGCGCTACGTACAAAGACAGTAAGTTCCAAAAATAAGGCATATGGCTAAAAGGAGAAGGCCAAGAACTGAAAAAAGAAAATCAGAAATAAGTGACATTAGGTAAAAACTAAGGAAGTCTGAATAAAATATGGACTTTAGTCGGTCATAATGGATCAATATTGCTACATTCATTGCAACAAATACACCAAAGTAATGTAAGATGTTAATGGGGAAACCGCAGTGCGTGAGAATTTTCTGAACTATCATCCCAATTTTTCTGTAAATCTAAAATTTTTCTAAAAAATAAAGTCTATTACATTTTTTTAAAACCCAGTAAAAAATCTTATTTGTATAAGATATACAATATTATGTGGGATCAAATAATATTCATACATTTTAAAAATGCAAAGAAGCAAGAAGACTTTTGAAGTAAGTGGAGGGGTCTGTGTAGGCTTCGTTGAGAAGCTCACATTTGTTTGAATAAGCTTAAACGTCAGGAAAGACTATTTTTGGTGGAAATGGATATGGGTGGATATCTAGTAGAAGCATGTTTTCAGGAGAGAAAACATCAGGAGGAGATGCCTGGAAATGAGGGAATCCTTGACTTGCCCACAGAGAAGGAAGAAGACAGTGTGGCTTTCATGGGTGGGAGAAGCAGTAGGACTTGAGGTCACAAGTCAAAGATTATAATTGTGGGTGGGCAGATCTTGTAAGGCTTTGGCTTTTACTGTTAAAGAAATAGGAGACTTGTAGTGTTTAAGTATAGAAGTGACATGATTTCATTCATTTTTTTAAACAATGGACAGATTGAGGGAAATGTGTGGCAGAAAATCATGGGGAAAATCGGGGGTGGTGTGGAAAGGGAGAGGTCATACTGAAAGAGGTGTGTCCCTGAAGAGATATGGCACTTGGATATTAGACCACTTGTGACACAGAACAATTGAATTTGACTAGTCAGGGTGAGTCATCTAGCTTCTGGGCTCTCCTCTGAGTTCAGACTCAGTGGGGAAGAATGTAGTCCTTTAAACCTTACTGATGGTAATGAGGCCTTCTAGTCAATGATGAGCAGAGGGGGCTATACAGAACCTTGGGGAATCAGCATTGCTATCAGCCTCAGGCTTAGCAACCACAAGAGCTCCCACAGGCATCCCCTTCCAGTAGCAGTTTTGTAGTCTTTCATTCCTGGTGGGGGTTGGGGGGCGGAGGGCACAAAGAAAGCTTCCCTCTCCAGCAGAAAGTCTAGTGAGCAGTATTGAACTCATGGAACAGGAGCCCTAAGGAGGTACTTTCAATATATTAAGGAAAGGGATCTTTAGGAGAGAAGAAAGGCATTATCATTAGAGCACAGAGGAACATTTGGTAAATTTTCTCCCAAGTTAAATAAGTGCAATACTGTGTTTATCCCAAACTAATGACACAGGTCGTATAATATAAAAGATCTTTCTAAGAGTGCCACACGTATACCGAGTTGAAAGAAGAATTATTTTAATGAATAGATGTGCTGACCATTCTGTAATGTCATATGTGGTGTCATTGTGGTGCAATGTTTAAACACATACATAAATTTCATGTCCGTGTAAGCTTCCTATTCATATTGGATCTTTCTATTAAAAAAAAATGCCCATTTTCTTTGTTGGTGGGTAGGGGTTAAAGGACAGCAAAATTGGTAGATACAATAGTGGGTTCCCAATTTGAATTATTGTCTATCTATCCTGCTGAATTTCAACCAGGAATCTAGTGGAGGCAGAATCATGGCTTTCACAACAGCTTATTCTGTACAATTCTTGTATAATGAAAAATACTTTTCTCAGGGAGTTCAGAATTATCGAGGTTAAAGAACTAGAGTGGGGAAAGGCAAAGCATATGGGTGAATGGATGGATGAATGGATGGATGGATGAATAAATAGGTCATCTGTTAATTTTTGAAATGAGAAAAAAAGTATATAAGTAGGAACTTTATAAAACATTTATGGAATCAAGAATTCTTAATTAGCCTCTGAAGTTTATGTCAGAAATCTTTTCCTCTTCTATTTTTGTATGTAACCTACTATGGAGAGGAGAAGAAGCCTCCCTCCAAGCTGGGGAGGAGGCTAAGAAGAAATAGTTAATACCTCTAGTGTCAACACCCATAAAATGATGAAACTGTGTGTTTTTATGAACCAGGTTTGCACTGGGAATTTGTGGCAGAAAGTATATAGTCAGATAATTTCCCCTAAATTAGAAAGATTCTGCCTCCCTAAGATTAGGGAACTGATGCACATTAGGAGATGGGGAAGGAGAAATCTTTCATTATGAGTAACAAAGATTAGACAGCACTTGTTGTGCTGAGCACTGGATGTTCTATGTGAATGATGAGTCACAAATTCTACTGCTGAAACTAGTATGATACTATATGTTAACTAAGTGGAATTTAAATAAAAACTTGAAGGAAAAAAAAGATTAGACAAAAATACTTGTTTGTGACCCAAATGCCAACTCATTAAAATTAAGTTCACAGCTATTCTTACTCTAGTGCTGATGTAGGAAAAGAGAAACAAGGTGCGTCCCTAGCCCAAGAGGCTCCTTGTGAAATTGTGCCAAGGTGCCTGTCTAGGTGGACGCAGCGCTGAGGAGGGCTTATAGCTTGGTTAGTGGAGTAGGGTGGATTTTGGCACACGCGTCCTCTGTGCCATGCACCCATGAGTACCAGGACCTGAATGTTAGGGAACCAAAAAGTGGAGAGGGAGAGAAATGCCCCTCCGTCTTTGCTACCAGTAGTGATTAGGTAAAAGTCTGAATAGCCACTATAGTAGCATTGGTCCTGAGCACCGGCCACGAAAGTTTAAAAAATATCTCTGCAGAAACTCAAAAAAAGACTCTTATTCATGAGGAGTGGAGGCTAACTAGGATACACAGGAAAGAGAGGAAGGAAGATCTTGGCTATCGATTAACTTTTGTAATTAGTTACCATTTACATGGACATCCAAGCTCCCAGGTTGTCAGAGATGTACCAACTGCTGCTGCCAAATGTAGCCTTTCCGTTTATGACCAAGTGTTGCATTTGAGATAATGGCTCGTAATCAAGGAGACATTGACAAGTAACAATTACTAAAGTTGCATGGGTGGGAGAAATGTGATTCTTCTTATCCGCATTCAGCACAGACTGAGTATTGTTCTTATATTTGTTGGAGAGTATTGGTTCTTATATTTAGTTCTCCCGGTAAGTAAAGCTGCTAGAGGCCGATTACAGGGCTACACTTTCTAGAATGTCCCTGAGTACAGAAATAAGTGTTAGCCTTTTTCTATATACATATATATATTTGTTTCTCCATATTCTTAGAAACAGAAATTGGTCTCAACTGTAGAAGAGAATTGAAGAAAGTATAGAAGAAGCTACAACTTTGATTTTTAGAGCACAGTATGTTGGTGGGACCTGAGGATAGGAAAAGAAAAGTGCATTGAGAAATGTCACAGGGCAAGTCCACTACATGCTGGACATCACATTATGCAATGAGAATACAACAGTCAAGAAGATACTGACCCTTCTCTACAGAGCCCAGTGATCTGGAGCAGTGACAAAGGTGACTTCCAAGGACAATACGCTCTCTAACTACAAGGCAATGTGCTCACTGCTGTGGCTACATCTACGATGTAATGCGAAAACCACTCTATGAGAGAGGTATTGACTCACCCCCTTCACAAAGAGGAAATAAAGGGTGAGAAAGTTACCCAACTCGTCCTGCGTACAAGAGATCAAGCTGGGATTCAAACCCAGCATGTCTAACAATGAAGTTATTCATTCTTTATTACTGTCTTATAAGGTTGGAGACTTCTTTTATTAACCTTCTAATACTTGGGTTTATATGATGACAATTATTGGTGCTAATTTTATTATAAGACTCTTATAATAAAATGGCTCTGAATGGAGGTTCCATCCACCAATTAGCAAATTAATATAAAAGCACACAGGATGTTCCATTTATCATTTCTAGACCTCCATAGAGACACTGCTAATGAACATGTTAGAGCGTCATCCAAGTTCAACTACTAAAATCCTAATTTTAAAAGTTAGATACAATTTTAGAGCTTGGGAGGAATATATGAGGTGACATTCCAGCTTTTATTCATGTCAATGAACATAAATAATCCAGTGTTTTTAAAGGGCAAATCGGAGTGAATTGATGCTCAAAAAGTAAGTTTATAACATGAAGTTTAACTTTGAAGCTCCTGCCTTTTTGGTTAATACACCTAGAAGCGATTTGAAAGTGATCACTAGTTATTTGTTTTTACCATAGCATAACCTTAAAAAAATTCTTCAAGTGGCATATGAGTTCATTTTTTAATTACCGTTCATACATAACAGTCTTTGTAATGGCATTATTTAACATCTGAGTGCCAATAGTTTACCTTCTGTTGTGTGAAGAGAGGAAGGCATGATTTTTTTTGGCTTCCAATCAACAACAAAGTGTGGAGGAGTGTAACAGATGCTGACTGTTTAGTCGTGCAGTTTGAGGACTGAGCCATGACATGACTGTCCTAGATAAACAGGCTGAGCACCCATGTGCAAGGCACATTTCAAATGATATTTTCCCCACATCCTTTGGAGGATGTGAAAACGCAGACTCTGAAACCTAAGGCGGAACAGTAGGGGGAAGAAGTGATGTCCATATTTCATCACCATAGTTATTCTAACTTTCTGTGACACTTTACCTATTACTCTTCCCTCTGTGCTACTTTGAAGCGTTCATTTCTTCAGACGGCTCACCATGGTTCAAAGACTGTGCCTTCTATTTAAAAGGAGCAAAGCAGATGGAGTGGAATTCTCCAACGTAGCAATTGGTGGGATGTCTTAAAAAATCTGAGTTTATGAAAAAGGGAGAAATACCCTTTCTTTAAAATATTTAATCACCCTGTTGAGATAAAGGTGAAAAATTATAGGATCTCAGAACCTGAAGTTCCCTCATCATTTAACCTACTAGATTTATGGAGAGACAACCGAAGTCCACAGGGTGGAAGAACCAGTAGTAGAATTGACTTTCGTGGCTTCCCGTGTAGTTTTCCTGAGTAATTCCAACAGGCCTTTTTGGACATTCTAATTCCATCTCATTTGAAAGCAGTGGAAACTAAGAAATCTTTGCTAGCATAATAGAGACATTTCCCTCCAGTTCCAGAAAAGTCTCTCCTTAAGCAATGTACGGAATACTCAGCTTTCTTCATGAGATTCTTCTCTTCCTTCCTTCTTCATGTTTATCGACATAGCGAGACCTATCCGACACCAATATATTTGATTTTAACCAGAGAGCACACGATCAAGAGAGAGACTGCGAGTGCGGAGACCTGATAGAAATTGTTATTCTATAGAAGGAAATCTTAGGTGCCGTGATTCAAGCTACTCTCCTTCCCTAGTTGCCTTCTCTTTTTACTCTTGAGTCAAATGTTATCAAAAGTTGGAAATAAATTGTCATTTGAGGACTTTGCAATTTGTTTGCAATGTTTTGTTTAGGTATTTATTAACCCTTCTGCTTTACATTTGATTAACTACGTACCACATATTACACACATCCTTCAGGTCCAAGGTGGCAATTTTTAAAGAGGAAATGTGAAACAGAAGATGATTTTGGATCTAGGTCTCTTGGAGATTTTGATGAGGTTAATGATGAAGAATTAAAATCCCATGTGTCATTTCACCGAAGCAGTAGAACAAGAGACACAAAATCACCACTTTTACAACGGGAGTAACTTATGAGTACCGTTCACGTGATTTGGTAATTCAGGTCTTCTACCCATGTGCACTGTCCATGGAAAACAACTTTCAAAGACACCCGTGGCTCCACTGAATTCACAGCCATTTGATAGTAAAGTTGCTGATCAGTTTAAACAGCTACTGGAATCCCAAAACAAACAATGGAAACCTAGTTTTGGAAGGCCTGGGAAGCAATTTACTTAGTAGCAGCAAAACTTATTGCCCAGGAAAAGAAAACTAATAACGCCAGCATATAAAATTAGAGTGAATAAAATGCTACAAGATGCAGTATGATAAAACCAAAGGTTCTCCTCTCAAATAGTAAATAAGTTGATGTACTGGTGGTATGTCACATCATGCTGAAAAGGTTGGATATAATAAACTGAAAAACAACAGCTCCTCTCTCCAGATTGATGAGTCAACAGATTTCACCAATAAATGTCAGGCTATAGCATTTGTAAGATTTGTAAATGATACTGAAATTCAAGAAAACTTTTTCTGTTGCAACGAACTGCATGAACAGGAAGCAAGGACAAGATGTACTTAAAGTTTTGTAAACAAAAGATTTATCTGGGAGGAACTGGGCTGACATCTGTATTGATAGTGCCCTTTCACTGATTGGCTCAGGAAATGTTTCCTCTCTTGCAAAATAATGTCACAACACACTGCTTTCTCTACAGAGAGGTGCTGGAATCAAAAAGCCCTTAGAAATGACATTTTCAAAAAAAATGTCTGGATAATGGTGCAAAAATGGTTAACTTTATTAAACAATGACATCTCATTTGCAGATGATTTAAAAACCCTGTAAAAACCTGGAAAAGAGTTTAACTCTCCTGCTGCCTACAGAAATCTGGTGGTTTAGCAAAGGAAGAATTCTTACAGAGTGTTTGAGTTGAAAGGTAAATTGCAGATGTTGCTAAGTGTTTTGAAAATGAAGCATGGCTACCAAAACCTGTCTGCTTAGCATACTCTTCTTCTTTAATCATAGAGAAGACACATAAAAACATACAGGTATAATAATTGTGTAACTGCTAGATCTGTATTTGAGTGTCATTATGTCATAGTCTTGTAAAAAAGTTTGGCTTAGCGTTGTATTTTTGTTCATATTGCTTTGGAAAAAGGTTTCAGTAGTTTTACTATTAAACATTGCCAATAAAATTAATTAATTAGTTAATTAATTGCCAATAAATTCTGTTGTAAATAATATAGTCAATTTACAACGTTTATCTAATTTAAATCTTCCTTTAGAGATAAGAAAACCCATTTTGACTTAAGCCAGTTATTTAAAAGAAATTTACTGTGTTATTTTCTTTATGAAAAGAAAAAAAGAATATCATAAATAGCAAGGTACTTCTAAGCATCTGATTTTTGTCTTAGGAAAACAGGACTACAAAAGTCATTTTTAGTTTTAAATAGGGGGAAAATAAACTTCTGCACATGCCACACACCGTGTCCATTTACTTCTCAAAAATAGAAATATGTGATAAGACTTTAAGGCCCACTTGGAAAAGGCATGTAAAAAAAATCAAGTAGGAAATCTCAAAACAAAGAACAAAAATTGAAATTTCCTTTAGCTACACTAGTGACTTGCATTAGTGATATCTTCTGGGGGGGGGGGTTGAAGCACATAAAAAGAAGAAGCTACTAAGTTAGCCAAAATACAAAGATTCACAGAAGAAAGGACTATTCTTCACTCATAACAGCACTGATTCATACACATATTAAATTTACATTGTCCTGATTCTTCAAAGACCATCACAGTGGGTTCAAAGTAGTGTAATATACAATGCATAATGTTGAAAAATAAAAAAAAGTCACAGAATAGAAAAAGAAAGGGTTGGAAATGCATTCATTGAGCAGGTCCAGCTAAATTATGACCGAAAATGCTGGAACAAGTGTTTGCTGCAGGAATTCAAAGGAATCTAAGATACTCCTTCATGTCTCTACTCAAGGTCAAGGGCGGCAGTATTAGCATTTTACCATCACTCAGATTTTTTCCTTAGTCATTAATTAAGAAGTGTGTTTTTGGTGATAAAGGAATTAACTCTATTAAATACATTGCTTATTCCTCATCTATTTTATATCTTTTCTCCTCAAGCTTTACAGTTTGCAGTTGTTGGAGCCTTAAAAGGTTTTGTAAATTATAACACATCTGAAACAGGTACTTTTCACTTTTGAGAGCTAATGATATCAATGAGCAAAATCAATGTGACTATGTTGTAATTCTAAATATTACCACATTTCTCCTTATGACATTGATAGAGTATACAGCCATTAATTCTTTGAAAATTGGCAGCAATGAGATTTTGGTGTAGAGTCAAACAGAAATGAAATAAACGAAATCGTATAATGAAGAAATATTCCCAAACCAGCTTGGCCTGTCGTTGAGAGGTGTTTACAAACATGTGAGAGATCTGAAGAATATAAAACTTAATGTGCTTAATTAGGAAAAATAATCCTAGCAGCATTAGTAATTCTTATATTCTGAATAATGAACACATACCATGAACACAGTTTCCCCTTGATGAGCTTAGAATTTAATAGTCTTTCAAAGAGAAAAAAAAACTAAGAAAAGCAAATAGTTAACCATTGAAAACTGGTGTCAATGAGGCTTTAACTACACAAAGTACTTCGGTTCTTCTCCATTGGCCTTGGTAATACTGATTACATTTCCTCAGTTAAGATCTAACTTTTCCTGCAAAAACACCGTAAAGAATGTTTAAAGATTTTCATCTGACTATGAAATGTTTAACTTTGTATAAACAACTCATTTATATTCTGAAACAATAAGTGTGATAAGGATAATTTCGGACTATAAAACCACGGTCTTCACTTCTACCCTGTGGTTTCTTTTCTCTTCTTTTTTTTTTTTTTTTTTTTTTTTTTTTTTTTTTTTTTGAGAGAGAGACAGAGAGTTCACGCAAGTGTGCTGGGTGTCGTGGGGGCTGGGGGTTGAGGAAGTGGAGGGGAAGGAGCAGAAGGAGAGACAGAATATTAAGCAGGTTCCATGCCCAGTGAAAGCCCCTCACGGGGCTCTATCTCAGCACCCTGAGATCATGACCTGAACAGAAATCAAGAGTCAGTTAACCAACTGAACCATCCAGGCACCCCAACCATGTAGTTTCTATGTAAAAGATAGCCTTTGATCATTGCCTCCCAGGAAGTACCTCTGGCCTAAGTTTGTCCACAAACTCTGTCATTATTGGAGTATTAACCAGAGTGATATAGATATAATTTCTAAAAGAAATCTCTAATTTATTTTGAAAGCCATTAATTCATTTAGTTTAGAAAACTGATTCTGTAAGGGGGCGCCTGGGTGGCGCAGTCGTTAAGCGTCTGCCTTCGGCTCAGGGCGTGATCCCGGAGTTATGGAATCGAGCCCCACATCAGGTTCCTCCGCTATGAGCCTGCTTCTTCCTTTCCCACTCCCCCTGCTTGTGTTCCCTCTCTTGTTGGCTGTCTCTCTCTTTTTGTCAAATAAATAAATAAAATCTTAAAAAAAAAAACAAAGAAAAAAGAAAATTGATTCTGTAGGGCACCTGGGTGGTTCAGTCAGTTAAGCATCTGCCTTCGGCTCAGGTCATGATCTCAGGGTCCTGGGATTGACTCCCACATCGGGCTCCTTGTCTCCTTGCTCAGCAGGGAGGCTGCTTCTCCCTCTCCCTCTGCCTGCTGCTCCCCCTGCTTGTGCTCTCTCACTCTCTCTCTGTCAAATAAATAAATACAATCTTTAAAAAGGAGAAAGAAAGAGAAAGAAAGAAAGAAAGAAAGAAAGAAAGAAAGAAAGAAAGAAAGAAAAAGAAAAGAAGGAAGGAGAGAAAACTGATTTGGGTATGAAAGAAAGAAAGAAAAGAAAACTGATTCTGGTATGCAGTTCCAGCCCAGACTTCTTCCCAGAACCATTGTTGTTAATTGAAAAAAATTGACATAACATTATGTAAATTTAAGGTGTACAATGTTATTTTGATCCATTTATGTGTTGTAATAGGATTGCCATTGTAGTAATATTTATCACATTACATAATTACAGTACAATATTGTCATCTATATTTGTTGTACGGTACATTAGATGTCTCTGGCTTATTTCCTACTTGTTGCAGTTTGTATCCCTAAACAACATCAGTCTGATCTCCTTCCCCCAGCCCCTGGTAGCCACCATTTATCTTTTTGTAAAATAGAACTCTTGATCTTTATACCAACTTTCTCCAACCCTCTATTTTTCTCGATCTTTCCCATTGGTAGTAAATAGCATCATTCTTTTGCATCAGTCACCAAAGAGTCTAAATTTCTCATGTTTGTATTATTTACCATGTGAGCAAGTCCTATGGGTTCTGTCTCCAAAACATATTACTAATCTAGTCAAGCTACCATCATTTCTTGGCTCATAATTGTAATAGCCCTCTATATTCTCAACAGTCTATTTTTTGCATAGCAGTCAAAGCAGTATCTTACAATAGCAATATAATTATGGCACGCTCATATTTACTAGCTTCCAGCATCTGGCCCTGTTTAACTCTCTGAACTGATCCCATGTAAGGCCCCCCTACCTCACTCAATGGGAGGGCCCATCCCTAACCATCTAATGTTAGGTAACTATTCGATTATTCTCGTCTATATAAACATGGCAATAGTTTTCATGGTACAATATTATCATTATTATGTTGTTTTGTTGTTTATTTACTTATTTTTTTTCCTGATCATAAGATTCATAAGAGCAAACAACTTGTCTCTTTATTATCACTCTATCCTCAACACGAGAGCAAAAAATATAAAACAGGTGTTCAATAAGCATTTTATGAATTATGTATAAATAAATAAAACATATTGGCGATTTGTTTTACCTTGACTCATTACCATTTTCAGGATGACATAACATAATATAACATAATGTAACAACAGAGTGATAGTATTTTTTGCTTTGTTCTGGGTCAGTACGTGAGCTCAAAACTAAAATTAAATTAGAAATGTTGTAAGCTGTACTCCTCCAAACTTCTAATCACCTCATTTCTATTTCTTTTATCTTAAAAACTTGTAATATATAATATAAATTTGCTTATTTATTATGTGTTGCTTCTTTTTTTTCTTGTCTACCTTACCCAATTATAATATATATGCCACATGGTCAGGTTTACGTCTGTAATACTTTGCCATTTGAAATCCTGCCTGGTACATAATAGATGCCAAATAAATATTTGTTGATAAATGAATATTTGATCATCTTAATTTTATTAGTTCTTGATAAGCAAGGAGTAGATTTCAAAGAGCATGAGAGAAATGGTTTCTTATATTTGTACTTCTGAAAGAGTGCGTATATAGGTTTTAACCTCCTTGGGAGCCTCCTGGGTGAAATCTGAAACCAGCCTCAAAACTCAGAGGGCAAGGAGAGACCAAAGAAAGTGGCAGGCCACTCTAGGTTTGTAGGTGGCAGTTTTAATAAGCAACGGAAACTTACATACAAGACTTGTCTTGGGCAAGAGCAATGCAAGTGAACCCCCACCCCCACCTGCCAAATTGTAAACATTTATATAGAAGACTTGACTGCGTTTAGACACATATGCTGGGCAAGTGTTCTCAACACCACATCAGCGTCTCAAGTGTATATCCTTGGAGCAGCCCCTGGGAGCAGGAAAGGCAAGTGGAACCCACATTCCATGGACAGAGGAGGGAGCAAAAAGCCTCTGATTGCCTAGGTCACAGGTCAACCAGTGGTGGCATCTTCCCCATGACCTCCTCCAATACGTAGTTAACATGTTACACAATTTTTGGATCAAGATTTAAATGATGTAGAAAAAAGAGACAAAACTCTTCGTACTTAAACTTACTAGTATATAAATTAAGCTAGATTTATCCCAAAAGGTACTGAGAGAGATATAGACCATCTAAATACTTCTTGAAAATAATCAAAACCTCTCCATGATAGTTAACTAAGGAAGGAAAAAGCCTATTTTATTAAACTGAAATTGTGTAATTTTCTTAAGTATGACCTTCTGTACCTGCAATTGCTGAGTTACACAATCTCATATGATGCTTTAATTTCATAGCATCTTATTCATTTAAATGTCATATCTTAGTCTGAGCTATATTAAGCATATACTTTAATTCTTATTTTGAAGTTATCCACATTATCCAATTAGATCTGCTATTAGAAAACTCTAGTTTCTGTACTTTAGCTGGCAGTGTGAACAAAAAAGTACTTTATTTAGTTTGCACTGGAATATTTATTGGTAAGCAACTTACTGTACTATTATGAGTCATTTAAAACTTGTCAACATTACCTAGAAAATAATTTTGGACCTGATATTAATAAATAAATATTCATTTCACACCTGTTTGCAAAGTTATCTGTTCGGTACAGTAAGAAATGTAAACAATCAATGAACCATGTTCCCTGCACTCCAGTAACTTGTAATCTTCAGTGATCACATATAACTTTAATCGCAATAAAGGACAATATGTAAATTGTTGCCCATGGGTGGTATAGGAAACAAGTCCTGTAAGAGTTCAGAAGAGGCTTAGATGAAGAGATAAAAGAGGCTTAGTAAGAGAGGTGGTTCCTAGGCTGGAATCTGGATGATAAATAAAATAGAAGCACATAAACCAAGACCATAAGTGGCTGGACTATGAGTGGACTCACATTGTCAGAAGTGCAAGGGTGGTGCAGAAGAATGTAGAAAGGTAAGTGAGGGAGGCGTGACTTGAATGACAGGGCAAGGACATTGGACCTTAAGTTGTAATCAGCTGCATGATGTTAGAGACATCAGGGGGATATTACTGTGATGCCCATATGAAGAGTGGTTTGGAGAAGCAAGAGTTTAAAAGCAGAAAACCAACTGAGAACCTTTGTCCATGGACTGGTTGTGAATTAATAAAGGCCTTGACTAGAAGTATCAGTGATGCTAATGGAAAAGAAGATCCTATTTTTTTTTCTCTTGATTCCAAAACTGCTTCTGGATGGACCTTACAAAATATTCCTGGAACTTGAAATTCATGTTTGTCCTCCCTACATTCAATTCTGCAAGTCTGAATAAGTGAAATGAGTTTCATAAACTTGATATGAACTCATTAACTTCATCAGTGAAGGTGTGAAAGGCTGCAGTCTTACTTTCCCCAGCCAAGTGGGTTGTCTATAATACAACACCTATCACTTCAGGGATTTTAAATTAGCAAGCCATCTGGCCGAAAAAAAAAATAATAATGAGGACAGCATTACTCATGAGGGAGGGCTTAGGTTTGACTCGGAGGGCTAAACAGCATTGAGGATGATCTGTTTTTTGTTTTAAGTTAAAGTTTCATTTCTTATTAAAATACCACGCCTCCAAGATCACATTTTTAAATAGATTTCTATGTCACAAAGCCAACAATATGCACGCAAAAGTGGGTGATTATGACCTAGACATAGACCCCATTGATTAGTCAGATCTAGGTAGTACCACGCAAAGTTCTCGTTAAGTGTTCAGACTCATTGCTCTCAGGAGCACCTGTTAAGGTCCAGTAGTCCATTGTTAAAATCACTGTCTGCAGTACCCTCTTAGTATGGCTCCCCTGATAATTCAGGCCTATTACCATTTAAAACAAAACAAAACAAAACCTAGTATTGGTAAAGGTAGGAAGGTTTATTCACTGCTAACTGGTAGAAAGAGGATGATTTATTCTTTGAAGAAAAGCAATCCAGTAATATTGTTAAAAACAAAAGTTTTTCTAACTTTTGCCTATTAGTCACATTGTAGATTTCCCCCATGTAATGGTAATTAATTAAATTTAAAATAATCCCAATAGTCTAAAAGTAGGTCAATAGATCAGAGTTCTGTAGGCTGAAATATTATTATCTAGCTTATGACAGGTGGGGGGTTTTGAGGAGACACTGGACAAGGAGTAAAGGGGCAGGGGACCAGATATCTGAGCTGCACATTCACAAAGAGCCTAAAATATGGACTTTTTGCTTTATATCCACATAGCATAAATACTGACGCAGATGTATATTTATGGAATTGTGGAATTGACATATTTATATATCAATCACACAACTTTAAACTTATTTCACACTACCTGTTGGAAATTCTTGGATGGTAGGCTTGCAAGTAATATTTCCATATGTTTTGTAATATTCAAATTTTCTATGATGAATATATATCACTTTATAAATAGGAAAACACACAATAAATGCTGTATTAAAAAAGCACACTGAGGAGATAAGCATTTTACACAGTTGTTCTGCTCAATCCATTTTAATTTGGTACCTGAAGCACAGCGATGTAGGATGGCTAATAATAAGCATCTTAATACAAATGACAGATGGACTTTTTCTCCAACAATAAAATTCTTACTGGATGTCCAACTTACGTAATGTAAACCTCTTTTCATTGCTGCTAAATAATTGTACTTTGCTATCCTTTGTCCTATTTGGCTTTCTGGACACCCAAGTTAGTTGTTATAGGCAATCCATTATATATCCATATCCTCATTTTCTGAAGTGACATCATAATTGTCTCAGTTTGAGTTCCCCCATAAACTGAACTCAAGACACAAATTTTGGTACTTTTTCATTACAAAAAGTTGGAGTGAGGAACGGGGAAACTGTGATATGAACTAGGAAAATGCAATAAACAGTACATTACTGAGGTCATGGCTATACGCAGCAGGGGCTCAACTCAACCAGGTCCTCCGATAAATACATAGAGAGCCTCAAAAACAGTGTCCATACAGAGGATGGCTGGGCAGTTACGCATCAGATCCCAACCCCCACAGCGTTAACGCTTCCGCACTGCCCGGCGATGCCTGCGTGTGAGCTGAGTGGGCTTTGCATTGTCAGGGAAAATTATGAGACCGAAATGCAGCAAGGTGAATGGCGCATGCTTGAGGAGGGGCACTGTCAGGGCACGCAGAAGTGTCTGCCACCACTGCAACTGAACGTACGGGTGGGTTAAGAGGAATTTAGGAAAGCATCAGCTCCAACACCATTTCCTCCATTTGGAACCCATGTTAATTTCAATTATTTCTCAAGGTGGTAACCAATCACATTCTCTTAAAAGGACTCAATAATTCGGTTTAATGAGACAAGCTATATACCCGCTACTGCAGCATTCCCTGTGGTCATAATGTTCATGATCTCTATCCTCTCTATCCTCTAGCACCATTCTAGATTGCTTTTGGTCCAGCACTGGTGCTGGTCTAGGTGTCTGTCTAGTCGGATGATGGGGATCTTTCCCGAGAAGTCTGAGACATTGGTTGCCTTTTTCTTGTCAATGACTGGCTGCTGAGAAATGCTCTATTAAGTATCCACGTTCTAGGTGAGCTGATTCAGATCTTTATTCCCAAGGGGTCTAAGCATTTGGATGTTTTGTTTTTGTCAAACTGTGGGAGATGCAATTTTCCTTCCACTCTTTTCAGTCAAGAAAACTCGAAAAGATGTTTCAGTAACTGTCTAAGTTCCGGACACATTCCTCCCCATTCTGACTGTGAAGCAATGGGTCTAGCTCCACATGGTAATCAGAGCTCAGTCTTCCCTTAGCAGAATGGTAACTTTTCTTTCTAAACTAGTCTACTGGCATATGATGTCCCAAATGACAATACAGCTGTCATAGCTTCAGCTTTAGTGAAAACATCATTGTGTGTGGTGGTGGAAGTGTCCTCTCCTGGGAAATACAGACTAATTCAGCAGAGACTCAAGTTATAGAGACGGGAAAGACATTGACAAGTGGGTCTCTGGGAGTAATGGCAAGAGGCCTAATTCTAGGCATACCCCTTGATTCCAGACCCATATATTATAACTTCGGGACACAACAATATCATATCGGTGCTTTACCAAACATTCTAGAGATCAATGGATTAAATAATCAAACAAACAAACTGGCTACAGGAGAAAGTAACAGAGTAGGAGTTCTACTTTGCATACGGCAATTAAGGAAGGCCTCTCTGATAAGGTGACATTTAAACTGAGTACAAAATAAAGAAAATGGAATGAGCCATTTGGAGAGTTAGGGGAAAATTTTTGATCCATCCTGAGTGTCTGGAAGGAAAAGGGAAAGCACAGGAAGAGAATATAGAGTGGAAAGCAGGAAAGAGATCATGAAGGGCATCTTTACCATGGAGAATAATTATAGCCCTGTTATGAGTGACAGGAAATGATTATAGGGTTTTAAACACTAACATGATTATACTCATATTTAAAGGGGTGACCCATGTTGTGTAGAGAGTATATTGGAGATGGAGACAAGGAATGAAGAGGGAAAACCAGCTAGGAAGCAACAGCAATCATGGTTAAAGAAAAAAAGTACGCTGAACAAAGTTGAGGACTGTGCAACGAGAAACAAGAGAATCCTAGAACATATCTGTGGTGAGGAATAATAGACTTTACTAATTGTGGAAAAATAAGGAGATAAATTTGGACTTCTTATAAGGAATAATTGCATCTTTATGTCATGGATTGTTATTGTTCAAAATTATGTCCTTAAGAGGATTTTACTTCCTTACCCCATTAATACCTATATTAATATTAATCATATCACTTGCTGTGAGAATTCAAATGCCAAAAAAAGTGATATTTGCTGCTTCTGAGCAGAAACCTAGAGAGCTATCTTACGGCTCTGTCACTGCTCTATCCCTCTTCCAGGAGCACCATATAGCCTGACAGGGGTTCTATTCTTGTCTGGACCCTGAACTGAAAAAAAAAAAAAAAAAAAACTATGAGTAAAGCCACAGTTGATCCACAACACACATATCATGTGAGTGGGAAATAAGGCAGAGAGTTGAGGCTTCTTTGTTACTCTAACATAATTAGTGACTGATACATCATATAGCTATTTAAAACCCACATTTTAAGTATAACACTCAATTATGTCTATAACTTGATATTTTCCCTTTCCTTTTAGGTATTGCACATCTCGAAGAAAAGATTGGAAGATAAGTAGACCTATCCTCTTCCAAAATCTTCCTAGCATCCAATTTATCAGTAGCCAGATATCTAATTTATCATAATTCCCATGGTTCTTTCTTTATTGGGCAATGTGTCGCTGAAGGGAAACATTTAGACTTTTCTGTTTTTGATCAGAATAAGAATAAACTGAATTCTTCTGGCAATACAAACCACTTAGAAGAATTACTTTCAATATCACAAAATTTAACAACCATGTCCATTACCTCTCCTCATTCACTCCTCTCAGAAGGCAGGAAGGATTGGGATTGATGGGGACCAGGAGACGCTACCCCAAAATACACCACTTTGGCATAAGGGTCATTTTGAACTGAAGGCAATTATGAAACAGCAAATGTAGAAAAAGCTCTTTGCCATCCCCCATCTGTCTAAAAGCAGAAGATAAACTTCCTTCATGAAGGTGTTCTCCCTCCTATCTCCTGTACCAGGAGAAGGAAAACGACCCTTATCACTGGAGATGGAAAGGTAGCACCAAGATGAATCTGCACAAACCTTACCAAAATAACTCTTATTTTCCATTAGTTTCCTCCATGTATTTACCTTCTCAGAATGTATTGCTCCTACAAGTCCAAACTCAAATCTCCTTTGTCTTGTCACTTCTGCACAAATTCGTCACTCTTTGTTAAGACAGTATATAAGCCCCAGATTCTAATCACCCCTTGCAGTGACTCATCACTGAGTTCTCCTGCATGTTGTGTGCTGCATGTGTAAATAAATCGTTTTTTTTTTTTCCCTCCTGTTAATCTGTCTTTTGTCAGTCTAATTCACAAACCCCAGTGATAGAACCCAAGAGGGTAGAGGAAAAAGTTTTTTTCCTAAACATTAAAATGTAATAGAAGAGCATTATTATTAATAGGTGATATGTCATATCAGACATAACTCTTATGTACTCACCACATAGAGACCGTTCTCTTATATCCTTCAGCTCTTTGCTTATATCCGATTCACAGTAAATGGGAGAAATCCGAAGGACGAAACAAATTCTTCATCACCAGTTTTATTTTCCAGAAGGAAGCTCTAAAAGTTGAAAGAGAAAGTAATTTTCTATGATGCCCTGTTAGCTAATGAAATAGAGGATAATTCTGAAGATTATTACCTGGAGAGCACCATAGGAAATTAATATTTAGTATTAATTTGTTAGGGCTTGACTCCACAGGAAGAGGTTAAAAGGTAAGGCTTATAGATATATTTCCTCCAGTCTGGCTATCCATGTAGCTCTTGTTGGAGCTATACGCACAGATTGAACAACAACAACAGCAACAACAAAAAAACACATTAAGTGACAAATTTTCCTTTAATGTATTCTTCCTTACAGTTTTTCCATGTTCTCTCTTCTTGATCGTCCTTGTTTGTATTATCTTCTTTCAACACTAAAGAACATAAACATTTATATTCAAACAGCAAATAGTGTATTTCTATGAGGTATGGGTTATTAATTAGGATTGGTCATTATATTATCTCTGTTACCCTTTTCTAATAGGCAACTAAATGGAAAAATTGAGGCAATCTTGTGTACTGTAGGAAGTTGCATATTTAAATTCTTCAACTTCCATGATTTGCAAATTTGGGCATGACATGTTAATTCTGTTTATTTCATCTATAATTGAAATATTTTTATCTATTTCATCTAAAAATAAGATGGAGGTATGTGAGATTATATCTTTTTAGCATTTACCAAAGGCAGCAAGTTAAAGGCATTGATTCTATTAGACTATTGACCATATCCAATTGATCCAAATAGGTCATCGATGCGGACTTGCTACATGTTTTATACACATGCAATTCCATAAGTTATTGAATTGTCCCCTCGCAAATCCAGTTTCAATTAAAGGTAAATAATTATTTAAAATATCATCATTAAATGGAAAAATCACATTACAGGGATACCTCTATGGTTCATGTTCTCTCCAATTTAAATGTAAAGCAGGAGATCTGTTTTCATCTCCAAATTAAAATAAGGCCTAGAAAGAATTAAGACATGAAATTTAGGAGATTAAGGGGATGTTGAATAAAATGTATCCTTAACTTTGTGGACTTTAAATCATTCATTTTAATAGTGATAATACTTCACTACCTATGCCCCAAATGTTTTTCCAGCATTCTATCTTTGCAGGGTGCAGTTCAAGAAAAATTATTTTCCCTAGTCAAGCTTAAAAGTTGATATAGCACCTCCCTCCGCATTTTATTCATTTCTGGCTCTTGTCCCTTGACAACTGACAACTATTTTGCAGGTCAAATGTAATTCTCAAACTAGTTCCATAGACTCCTCCCACCCCAACATACACCTCTGTTTCTTGTGTTTTTGACCGGGGCAGCCCCTGATCCCATGACATATGCAGATCTCATTTCCATTCCCATAATTGCCTGCAGGATATTTTGGTGACTTAAGTTGGGATTGGATATTTCCAGTCAGACTTTTATAAACTTTTATTTATAACAAGCTGGAGTGCGATGATTTTCATAAGACATGCTTCAGTGCCCAACTGTATTATTGCAAGGCATAAGAAGAATTTCAGAGAACTTTCTTTAGGTTTTTAAGTGATATGACTTCATTTCTTTTTAGAACTTACAGAAAATAAGCTCCTATTTTTTAAGTTACTTTCCTGCAATAACTCTAACAGTTTAATGAATTTCTCCCATAGCTTTAAAATGTGGCAAAGTCTAATCAGCCCCAATTGTCTGGGTTCTGTCAGTGGCTACAGCAGGGATTGAAAGGAAAAGGTCAGCTATGATGTCCTTATCTACAACCCTCCCTCCGTCCTCAGCCACCCCCATCATATATTCTGCTGGTTCAGAGTAACACAGATTTTCTTCAGCAGTGTGTTCCCTTCTTCCAAACTGTTGTTCTTTGGCTAATTCTACTGGTAGCTAGGTTTGACCATTCTCTCTCCTCTGAAGGCAAATGAGAGGGTGTTATCTAAATAACTACTTATTAATTTCATCATTAGTAGTAATAAGAATATAATTTTCCCTTTCCAAAGTTGCATTTCTATTTGATTTTGATTATTTATAAATACAGTCATTTTGCTTTAAAAGAGGAATGCTAATATCATGGATGTAGCAATTAGCATCTCAGGATTCTTATTAGCTTAGAATTGAATGGAATCTAGCACTTGAAATATGTCACGGAAATGAATGTAAAATACTATAATTGTACCCAAAAACCTATAGCAAGTATACAGATGAAGATGTAGCTTTATAGAATTCCATATACAAATGATTTAGGCTTTCTTGACTCTAATTAACAATGTTAGATGTATGACTAAGAGGCTAATGTGACCACACGTTACATTAATAGAAGTACAGTGCCCAGAAGAAAGGATGCGATAGTTCAACTGTTCTTTGAATGTCTAAGGAATTCTGCCTCACTCCGGAGGTACATTTTGTCTAAGTGATCAAAGTGATCAGATGACTTTTTAAAAATCATTAGAAAAGGACTATGAGATGAGGATGGAGTAGAATGAATATTACAGCTTTTTGGAAGGACAGTTTAATGAGACAGAGGTGGGTGAATATTCCATTCTTATCCTATTACACACTCCTCATGTCAAAATTCTAATTATATCAATTAATGTTAATTGAGTGTTTATCCTATTTCTGGCAAGATAATGGGGTTGATAGCCAGGAGTAGATTCCAATTCTGCCTCTTTAATTCACTGTTTTGTGACGCTGGGAAAGTATTTTACTTTTCTGAATTGCAATATTCTCAACTATTATGTGGGGTTGATTAAACCTATTTCAGAGAAAAGTGCCAAGTGTTAAATTAAATAATGTGTGGAATGTAACAGACATCATCCCACAGAAGAATTTTACATTTTTTTGAGTATTGCCACTATTAATATTCTATTTATTTTGTAAGTTCCTGGTGGAATGAAGCAAGACCAAAGTGTTAAAATTGCTGGTATATTTCCATTCAAATAAACAATAATTTTTTGTTTCCCACATTCTTATTGGCCCTTCTTAGGCTTTTTTGTTCACAAATGCTTCAAAAATTCTCATAAAAGCTGTGAGCTCCCTTTCCATATATGTGTATATGTACAGACAAGCACTAACACATGGATAAAATTTTGTTAAATATTCCTGAGATGGATTAGTTCATTAAATTCCTTCCCTTAGTGTAGGTATTCAAGAAATAAAAATTACATTGGTAAAACTAGAAATTTCACAGAGAAGGACAAGGAATGTTCTGCCACTGAAGAAAGTATTTGAGAATCCTGTTGGGAACTCTGTGCTTTCTCTCTTTCTTAATAATGATGCAAGAAGGACAAAGGACAAGAGATTGGAGACGTTATCTCAAGTCCGATTAGAAATTAGAGCTCATTGAGAAATATCCAAAGGATTCGCTAAATATTCCCTAGATATAGAATGGCAATGAGTGGAAAGTTAATCTTTGTTCATTTGCTGACTTCTAGCAAATTTGTTTGCAAACATTACATTGGGATCAATTTCAGAGTTTATATTTTGTCAACAGACAAGTCCTGCTACACTAGTTTTCTAAACAAATCCGTGGTTTCTTTTGAAAAACATAAAAATATTAATCTCCCACTTACTGTAATTTGAAATTGCAAAATAACTAAATTTTTAATAAAGGTACTGACAATGCTGAAAATACTTTTTTTAAAAAATATTTTATTTATTTATTCGACAGAGATAGAGACAGCCAGCGAGAGAGGGAACACAAGCAGGGGGAGTGGGAGAGGAAAGAAGCAGGCTCATAGCAGAGAAGCGATGTGGGGCTCGATTCCATAACGCTGGGATCACGCCCTGAGCCGAAGGCAGACGCTTAACCGCTGTGCCACCCAGGCGCCCCTGAAAATACTTTTTTAAAATTAAATTGTCCCTCAAAGATTCTGACATGACTCTTTTTATGCTCACTCCCCTCATTCTTTGCTTTCATTAATTCTAAAATTTATTATGTTCTTAATTTTTTAAACTTTCGACCCAGAGGGAAGCAAAAATAAATAGAGAATTAAAATAGTTATTCAAATTATTCTAACCAACATTTTTTCTTTAATTACTGTGGTGCCTGATATTTTGGTCTGCAAGGGGTCCTCTGCCCTCCTTCTGCTAACAGAACCTGGCCCCTGATCCTAGAGGCAGCCATGCGATCCAAGTTGGGAGACTCGCAATCCATAAACTAAACGAATAGATTGGTCCAGGGTGGAAAAAATAATACAAGAAAGGACAATTGGAATCCTGTTCTGAATTTTTAACTGGAACTACCATGTCTGTAGGTTGGAGTTGGGGATATTGTGTACACAAGCATGCGTAGAGGGGCTGGGGGATATTTTCCCCCCTGTGGTCACAGAATTGTATGAATGTAACCCCTCAGCATGTTGCGTCATCACACAGAGAATGAAGATGCATCCAGAAAAAAGCAGAGAGGAGAAAAAGCAGAGACTACCCTGAGAGTGTCAGGTTTCAATGTAGAGATGTCCTACAAGTCTTCCTTCAATTACGTAAAGTATGCTCTGTCCTGTCAATAAATTCTCTTTTCACTTAAGCTGACTTGAGTTGGGTTCAAAGCACTCACAATTGAAATGGTTAATATAATTCCTAAATATTTCAGGTTATTTGTTTCGATCTTCAAACATTTATTTAAAGCAATGGAACCTTTTTCAGTAAACTACTAGGAGGACCTTCACCCCACAGAAAAAGTTGCTTGGCTTGAAGCAGGTAGCAAAAGTCCTGGTCCTGCAGTGCCTTTGTGGAGTTCCCCTTGTCCCAGAGATGATTACTCTACTTTCTGCAAAAAGGCCTTTGTCTCTGCAAAACACTGCCTGAAAATTAACTGGAAAGGTCCTCCTAGGGACAAAGCATATATCATCCTTCATGGATTTCTTTCTTTCCTTTAAAAAATTAATTTCAGCTCTATTGAGGTATAATTGCCATATAAAATTATAAGATATATAAAATGTACATTATAATTTCATATACATATAAGTTGTGAAAGGGTTGCCCCATCTAGTTAATTAACACATCCATCACCTTACATATTTATCTTTTTTTATGAGAACATTTAATCTCTACTCTCTCAGCAAATTTTAATTATGCAATTCAGCGTTATCAACTATATTGACCATGTTTTTTATTTAAATTCAATTAATTAACATATGTGTATCATTAGTTTTAGAGATAGAGTTTAGTGATTCATCAGTTGCAATGTAACACCCAGTGCTCATTCCATCAAGTGTCCTCCTTAATGCCCATCACCTAATTACCCCATTCCCCCCTCAACCTCCCCTCCAGCAACCCTCAGTTTATTTCCTATGGTTTGTCTCCCTTTTGATTTCATCTTATTTTATTTTTCTCTCCCTTCCCCTATGATCCTCTGTTCTGTTTCTTAAATTCCACATATGATTGAAATCATATATTTTACTTTCTCTGATTGACTTATTTTGCTTAGCATAATACCCTCTAGTTCCATCCACATCATTGCAAATGGCAAGATTTCATTTTTTTGATGGCTGAGTAGTGTTCCATTGTATATATATACCACATCTTCTTTATCCGTTCATCTGTCAATGGACATCTGGGCTTTTTCCATATTTTGGCTATTGTGGACATTGTTATTATAAACATTGGGGTACAGGTGCCCTTTCAAAGCACTATGTTTGTATCCTTTGGGGATACAAGGATACATTTCCTTTGGGGAAATACCTAGTACTGTAATTGCTGGGTCACAGGGTAGCTCTGTTTTCAACTTCTCAAGGAACCTCCATGCTGTTTTCCAGAGTAGATATATAAGCTTGCATTCCCAGCAGCAGTGTAAGAGAGTTCCCCTTTCTCTGCATCTTTGTCAACATCTGTCACTTCCTGACTTTTTAATTTTAACCATTCTGACTGGTGTGAGATGATATCTCATTGTGGTTTTGATTTGTATTTCCCTGATGCCAAGTGACGTTGAGCATTTTTTCATGTGTCTGTTGGCCATTTGGATGTCTTCTTTGGAGAAATGTCCATTCATGTCTCCTGTCCGTTTCTTGACTGGATTATTTGTTCTGGGGGTGTTGAGTTTGAAAAGTGCTTTACGGATTTTGGATACTAGCCATTTATCTGAGAGGACATTTGTAAATACCTTCTCCCATTTGGTAGGTTGTCTTGTAGTTTTGTCAACTCTTTCCTTTACTGTGCAAAAGCTTTTTATCTTCAGGAAGTCCCAATGTTCATTTTTGCTTTTGTTTCCTTTGCATTTGTAGACGTGTCTAGCCAGACGCTGCTGTGGCTGAGGTCAAAGAGGTTGCTGTCTGCGTTCTCCTCTAAGATCTTGATGGATTCCTGTCTCATATTTAGGGCTTTCATCCATTTTGAGTCTATTTTTATGCATGGTGTAAAAAAAATGAACCAGTTTCATTCTTCTGCATGTGGTTGTCCAATTTTCCCAACGCTATTTGTTGAAGAGACTTTCTTTCTATTGGCTATTCTTTCCTGCTTTGTTGAAGATTAGTTGACCATAGAGTTGAGGGTCCATTTCTGGGTTCTCTATTCTGTTCCACTGATGTGCCCATTTTTGTGCCAGGACCATACTGTCTTGGTGAGTACAGCTTTGTAATATAGCTTGAAGTCCAGAATTGTGATGCCACAAGTTTTGATTTTCTTTTTCAACATTCCTCTGGCTCTTTGGGGTCTTTTCTGGTTCTGTAGAAATTTTAGGATTATTTGTTCCAGCTCTTGAAAAGTATTCATGGTATTTTAGTAGGAATTTCATTGAATGTGTAGATTGCTCTGGGTAGCATAGATATTTTCACAGTATATTTTCTTCCAATCCATGAGCATGGAACATTTTTCCATTTCTTTGTGTCTTCCTCAATTTCTAAGTGTTTGATAGTTTTCAGAGTACAGATACTTTACATCTTTGGCTTGGTTTATTCCTAGGTATCTTATAGTTTTTGGTGAAATTGTAAATGGGATCAATTCCTTCATTTCTGTTTCTTCTGTCTCATTGTTAGTGCATAGAAATACAACTGACTTCTGTGCATTGATTTTATATCCTGCCACTTTGCTGAATGCCCATATAATTCTAGCAATTTTCGGGTAGAGTCCTTTTGGTTTTCCACATAGAGTATCATGTCATCTGCGAAGAGTGACAGTTTGACTTCTTTGCTAATTCAGAAGTCTTTTATTTCTTTTGTTGTCTGATTGCTGAGGCTAGAACTTCTAGCACTGTGTTGAACAACAGTGGTGAGAGTGGACATCCCTGCCGTGTCCCTGACCTTAGGAGAAAAGCTCTCAGTTTTCCCCATTGAGAATGATAATCACTATAGGTTTTTTGTATATGGCTTTTATGATATTGAGGTATGTTCCCTCTATCCCTACACTGTGGAGAGTTTTAATCAAGAAATGATGCCATATTTTGTCAAATGCTTATTCTGCATCAATTGAGAGGATCATATGATTCTCATCCTTTCTTTTATTAAAGTGGTATATCATGTTGATTGATTTGCAGGTGTTGCACCAACCTTGCAGCCCAGGAATAAATCCCATCTGGTTGTGGTGAATAATCCTTTTAATGTACTGTTGGATCCTATTGGCTAGTATCTTGGTGAGATTTCTTTGCATCCATGTTCATCGGGATATTGGTCTATAATTCTCCTTTTTGGTGGGGTCTTTGTCTGGTTTTCTGATCAAGGCAGTGCAGGCTTCATAGAATGAGTTTGGAGGTTTTTCTTTCATTCCTATTTTTTTTTTAAACAGCTTCAGAAGAATAGGTATTAGTTCTTCTTTAATGTTTGGTAGAATCCCACTGGGTGGCCATCTGGTCCTGGACTCTTGTTTAGTGGGAGATTTTTGATTATTGCTTCAATTTCTTTGCTGGGTATGTGTCTGTTCAGGCTTTCTACTTCTCCTGTTTCCATTTTGGTAGTTTATACTTCTCTAGGAATGCATCCATTTCTTCCTGATTGCCTAATTTCCTAGCATATAGTTGCTCATAATACGCTCTTATAATTGTATTTCTTCAGTGTTGGTTCTGATCTGTCCTCTTTCATTTATGATTTTATTTGTTTAAATCCTTTCTCTTTTCTTTTTGATAAGTCTGGCCAGGAGTTTATCAATCTTATTAATTCTTTCAAAGAAGCAGCTTCTAGTTTCATTTATCCTTTCTACTGTTCTTTTTGTTTCTATTTCATTGATTTCTGCTCTTATCTTTATTATTTCTCTTCTCCTGGTGGATTTAGGCTTTATTAGTCATTCTTTCTCCAACTCCTTTAGGTGTAAGGCTAGGTTGTGTTTTTGAGACTTTTCTTGTTTCTTGAGAAAGACTTGTATTGCTATATACTTCTCTCTTAGGACTGCCTTTGCTGCATCCCAAAGGCTCTCGAGTTGTATTTTCAATTTCATTTGTTTCCATGAATTTTTTAAATTTTTCTTTAATTTCCCAGTTGACCCATTCATTCTTTAGTAGGATGCTCTTTAGCCTCCATGTATTTGTGTTCCTTTCAAATTTTCTCTTGTGATTGAGTTCAAGTTTTAAAGCATTGTGGTCTGAAAATATGCAGGGAATAATCCCAATCTTTTGGTACCAGTTGAGACCTGATTTGTGACCCACTATGTGATCTGTTCTGGAGAACGTTCCATGTGCACTCAAGAAAAATGTGTGTTCTGCTGCTTTAGGATGAAATGTTCTGAATATATCTGTGAAGTCCATTTCGTGTAGTGTGTCATTCGAAGCCCTTGTTTCCTTGTTGATCTTCTGCCTAGATGATATGTCTATTGCTGTGAGTGGGGTATTAAAGTCCCCTACTATTATTGTATCATTATCAATGCACTTCTTTAATTTTTTTATTAATTGGGTTATATAATTGACTTCTCTGTATTAGGAGCATAAATATTTACAATTGTTAGATCTTCTTGTTGGATAGACCCTTTAATTATGATATACTGTCCTTCCTCATCTCTCATTACAGTCTTTGGTTTAAAATCTAATTTGTTTGGTATAAGGATTGCTACCCCAGCTTTCTTTGATATCCATTAGCATGATAAATAGTTTTCCACCCTCCTCACTTACAATCTGAAGGTATCTTTGGATCTGAGTCTCTTGCAAACAGCATATCAATGGGTCTTGCTTTTTTGTTCAATCTGATACCCTGTGTCTTTTGATTGGAGCATTTAGTCCACTTACATTCAGAGTAATTGCTGAAAGATATGAATTTAGTGCTATTGCATTACGTATAAATTCACTGTTTCTGTAAATTGTTTCTGTTCCTTTCTGGTCTATGTTACTTTTGGGCTCTCTCTTCACTTAAAGGATCCCCTTTGATATTTCTTACAGGGCTGGTTTAGTGACCACAAATTCTTTAATTTCTATTTGTCCTGGAAATTCTTTACCTTCTCACTGACAGCTTTGCTGGATAAAGTATTCTTGGCTGCATATTTTTCTCATTTAGCACCTTGAATATATCATGGCAGTCCTCTCTGGCCTTCCAGATCTCTGTGGACAGGTCTGTTGCCAGCCTTATTTCTACCTCTGTAGGTTAAGGACCTCTTGTCCCTAAATGCTTTCAGGATTTTCTCTTTATTTCTGAAATTTGCAAGTTTCACTATTGTATGTCAAGGTGTTGAACTATTTTTATTGATTTTGAGAGGGGGTTCTCTGTGCCTCCTGGACTTGAATGCCTATTTCCTTCCCCAGATTAGGGAAGTTCTCAGCTATAATTTGATCAAATAAACCTTGGGCCTCTCTCTCTTTCCTATTCCTCTGAGACCCCAGTTATTCTAATATTGTTTTGGTATCACTGGTCTCTCAAAACCTCCTCTCATTATTCAGTGGTTGTTTATCTCTCTTTTTCTCAGCATCCTTATTCTCCATCATTTTGTCTTTGATATCAGTGACTCTCTCTTCTCCCTCTTTATCCTAGCAGTTAGAGCCTCCATTTTTAATTGCATCTCAGTAATAGCCTTTTTCATTTCGACCTGATTAGATTTTAGTTCTTTTATTTCTCCAGTAACAGATTCTCTAGTGTCTTCTATGCTTTTTTCAAGTTCAGCTAGTATCTTTGTAATTGTTGTTTTAAATTCCAGTTCAGACATCTTACTCATATCCATATTGATTATATCCCTGGTAGTGAGTACTGCCTCCTTTTCTCTCTTTGGGGGTTAGCTTTCCATCTCATCATTATGTCCAGAAAAGAACAGATGAAAGAGAGAAAATACAAAAATAGCAACAACAACACCAGAAAAGTATACACTAAATAAATCAGAAGAGAACTGAAACAAAAAAAAAAAAAAAAAAAAAAAAAAAAAAAAAAAAAAAGAGAGAGAGAAAGAGAAAGAGAGAGACTAAGAGAAATCCAACAAGAAGTAGAACAGAACACAACAATAAACTAGATCCTGGGTGTATTTTGGCCTATTTGTTAGAAGGAACTAGATCCCAAAATAGGAAAGAAAGACAAATTTTGTGTGTATATATGTATATACACACACACACACTTATACACACATGCAAAAATAAAGTTGAATACAATGAAAGGAAACCAAAAAATGAAAAATTATATATATGTGTGTGTGCGTGTGTGTGTGTAAAAATGAAAATAAAAGAGACAAAAAAGAATTGATAAAATAAGAAAACAGCTGAAAAGGAAAAAATATTAAACGGAAAGACTAAGGAATAAGAAGAAAAAAAACCCATGAATGCTGTATACGTCTTCCCCCAGAGCTGGAGTTTTACAACCTGGTGTTTGCTGGATGTTTCTGCTGGTTTTCTGGAGGAGGGGCCTGCTGTGCTGATTCTCAGGTGTCTTTGCCCCAGACAGAATTGCACCGCCCCTGCCAGAGGGCCAGGCTCAGTGTAAGCAGCTCGATTGTACTACGTAGCACTGCTTTGCTCCCTGAAGGCTTTCAGCATTGACGTTGGAGATGAAAATGGCTGTGCCCCATCTCCAGCACTGGAGCTGAAAGCTCATGCCCCCCCCCCCCTTCTGTGAGCCCTCACAGAAAAGCAGTCAGTCACTCTTGTCTCCCTGGTTTCTGTCTAAATTCTGTGTTCACCCAGCCTGTGACCGATGGTTTTTATCTCAGGCATGTGACCCCATTTCGAGTCTCCACACTTTACAGACTTCTGCTGTGCAGACCCGAGCGGTTCCTCCTGGGGAGGGGAGGCAGTTTCTCTGTGCTTCTGCCTCTTGCTGGGCCCCTGCTTGGAGACTGGTTGCCCGACCATGCCATGGTTTGTGGTTCACGGCAACACTGAGCAGAACCAGCACCTGGACTCGCTATTTACAGCCGGCTTTCTGCTCTGATGCTTAGGAACTCTGCCACATGCAGGCACCCCTGTTCTTTTTGCGACCCCGGGGATCCAGAGACCACATTGTCCCACCTGGGATTCCATGCTGCTTCATTCCTGGAATGCCTTCAGGTAGACTTCTAAAAGTTCTGATTTTGCGCTCTGCTGTTTCTAACACCTTCTGGTAGCTGGCTTACAGAGGCTCCGTCATCCCATGGCTTATCTTCCAAAATACTGTCTTGGATTCATTTCTCCACACCTCCTATCTTGTAAAAAGTGATTGCTTTTCTGGGGCGCCTGGGTGGCACAGCGGTTAAGCGTTTGCCTTCGGCTCAGGGCGTGATCCCGGCGTTGTGGGATCGAGCCCCACATCAGGCTCCTCCGCTATGAGCCTGCTTCTTCCTCTCCCACTCCCCCCTTGTGTTCCCTCTCTTGCTGGCTGTCTCTATCTCTGTCAAATAAATAAATAAAATCTTTAAAAAAAAAAAAGTGGTTGCTTTTCTACTTGTAGAATTGCAGCAATTCTTTTCTCAGATCTCTGGTTAATTTTGCAGGTGTTCAGAATGATTTGATATCTAGCTGACCTCCAGGACCAGGTAAAATTAGGGTCCCCTACTCCTCCGCCATCTTAACTCTATACTCACCATGTTTTACATTAGATCTTTAGACCTTATTCATCTTATAAGAGAGAGTTTGAACCATTTTACCAGCCTCCCCTATATCCTCCCTCCCACCCCAGGCCCTTGGCAACTACTTTTCTACTTTTTGTGACTTAGACTTTTGTTTAGATTCCACAGTTTGTTTGTTTATATATATACACACACAGACATGTACATACATATACATATATGCACACTGTTCACAAACATTAGCATTAGAATAGCTGCATATTTCTATCACACTGTTTTGTGATATTTCTAGACAATTTCTGTCTCCTCACACTACTTTAGTTAAAAGTATCCTTTACCTAACATGTTATATGAAAAATTCTATGAGAGAATAATTAACTTGAGACAAATATGTATGATTACACCAATTTTCTAATGTAAATATAAAATTTTGGTAATTTTTTTCTGAAAATTATATTCAAGTGATTTACATTTTATCATTATGTTTTCAACGTAATTTTCTTTTGCTAGAACATGGAATCTTAATATTACATAAAACTAACAAACCCAAGCTTTAAATTGACTTCCTAATTTTATTTTTTGACTTAATTTTAAAATAAAAGTTGTATAAACAATATTTACAAAGAAAATTCTGTGAAGAAGAAAATGTGGAAAATGGCTGTAAATAGATTTTGTTGATAATTAAGCTTGAAGAGTGAAATATGAAAGTTTAACTTTGTGATAGTGAATATAGTTGTACTTTATAGTCAATTAGTCCTTAACATAGGAAATGGTTAAATGAGTTTCCACTTTGCGGAATGAGCAAACTTCATTTTAGCAGAATGCCTTTCATATAGAAGTCAAGAAGGTTGATATGATAATGATAATGATGATGATGTTTTTAATTTGAACCTCATGAGGCATCAGTTATGGCAATTAAAGCAAATTAAAAATGAAAAAACATAATCAATAGAAACATAGCAACTTGAAGTCATCAGTTTTTTTCAATACATTTTTGATTTGCCTACCCAGCGTCCTCTGCTCTCTGGTGCAGCATTTCAAATTGTCTTTAGGGGAATATCCTCCACCCACACTCAGGAGAAGCTCAGAAGGGGCTCTAGCCAGGACTACTTTTGAGACTTAGCCTAGTCAAACGAAGTCCTGAATTGTCTTAGACACAATGATTGGTTAAAAGATGGGCATATGACCCAAAATCATCCAATGAGAGAGAATCCCAGAGCTTATGAGGGAGCTGATCAGAGGAGATGCTCTATGTTTTAGACTCAAATAGAGAGCCCAGAGCTCTCTCTAGAGAGCATCTACAGTTAAGTGATCTTTGATAGGGTACAAAGAACATACAATAGGGAAAGAATAGTCTCTTCAATAAATGGTGGTGGAAACACTAGATACCAGCATCCAGAAGAATGAAGTTGGTCTCTTATCTCACACTTAATATGAAAATGTACTCGAAATATATTAAAGACTGAAATGTAAGATCTGAAACCATAAGACTCCTAGAAGAAAATATAGGGAAAAACCTTGGCATTGGTCTGAGAAATGATTTTTTTTTGTGATGACATCAAAAGCACAGGCAACAAAAGCAAAAATAGACAAGTGGGATTGCATTAAACTAAAAAACTTCTGCACAGCAAAGGAAATAATCAAAAGAATGAAAGGGCAACCTATAGAATGGTAGAATATATTTATAAACCATATTCCCAATAAGTTAATATCCAAAATATACAAGGAACTCCTACAACTCAATACCTAAAATTAACCCAATTTATAAAACAGTTTAACAATCTGAAAAGCTCTCAAAAGAAGGCACAAATGGCTAACATATATAAAAAGATGTTCAACATTACTAGTAATTAGGGAAATGTACAT
This sequence comes from Ailuropoda melanoleuca, assembly GCF_002007445.2. Lineage (NCBI taxonomy): Eukaryota > Metazoa > Chordata > Mammalia > Carnivora > Ursidae > Ailuropoda > Ailuropoda melanoleuca. Next base: position 36,439,778 of record NC_048232.1, on the reverse strand, counting down.
AAAAATCAGAATGAGATATCAGCTCATACCTGTTAGAATGGCTATTATCAAAATGATAAAAAAAATTACAAGTGTTGGTGAGGATGTAGAGAAAGGGACACTTTGTGTTCTGTTGGTGGGAATGTAAATTGGTATACCCACTATGGAAAGCAGTATACAGATTCCACCCAAAATTACAAATAGAACTCCCATATGATCCAGCAACCCACTTCTGTGTATATACCAAAGGAAATGAAATCAGTATCTTAAAAATATATCTGTATTCCCATGTTCATTGCAGTATTCACAAAAGACAGCACATGGAAATAATATGTCTATCGATAGATGAATGAATAAAGAAAATATGGTATATATACAATGGAATATTATTTAGCCACAAGAAAGAAAGAATCCTGCCATTTGGACAACATGAATGAAACTGGGGGACATTATGCTAAGTGAAATAAACCAAACACAGAAAGACAACTACTAGATGATCTCATTTTTCTGTGGAATCTAAACAAGTTGAACTCATAAAAGCACAGAGTAGAATACTGGTTGCCAGGGGCTGGGAAGTGGGGTAAATGGGGAGATGCTGGTGAAAGGGTACAAAGCTTCAGTTACGAGGGATAAATAAGTTTTGGAGGTCTAACATGCAGCATTGTAATTACAGGTAATAATCTGTATTGTATACTTGGAACTTGCTAAGAGTCAATCCTGGTTGTCACCTCACATACACACATAAAATCCTAACCATGTGAGGTGATGCATATGTTAATCAGCTGATTGTGGTCATTTTGCAACATATATCAAAACATCATATTGCACATCTTAAATATATACAATTTTTTTTGTTAAGTATACTTCAATAAATTTGGGGGAAAAGTCAGACTCTGGAAATAGTGACTTAACAAAGAGCTAAAATCAGAGAGACTATTAACCAGGAGATGAAAGTTTATAGGAAACTTCAAGTTTTATATCTTATATAATGAGTAAGATAGGAGTTTGTAAGAGGAGTAGGGGACATTTGACAGGGAGCAAATGTTAGGAGTTTGTTTTGTTTTTTAAGGACTCAAATCTTATTTGCCTTCTCCAGGTCACTGTATTTGATATAAGCAGAAGCCAGATAAATAGGCATGGATTGGAGGAAAATACAGGGAGCCCAGCCTTCGTCTTGTTGAAATAATAGGCTATCAAGAGCCTTATCCTCTACTTGGGAACAAAGCACAAAAGAGTAATTTAAGTTTCTAATTTTTACAAGAGAAAAGAGATCCATATCCCCACCACGGTATATTTTCTGTCCCCATGGTATCACCCAATCCATGGGAGCTAGAGAATTTGGCTCAAAGAGGGCAGAATATGGACTTAGTCATGCAGCAGTGTCTGGAATCCCTTAGTAGTGAGAGGGGAAGATGTCTGGAGCCCTACATCCTAGCCCTCAGAGAACATAGGTGCACACACAGGAGAGTGCGGCAAAGCCGGGAGCTTGTAGAAGTTCCTATCTGATTGCCTTTCTTTCTTTCTTTTTCTTTCTTTCTTTCTTTCAACTTTTTAAATTCCAGTTACTTAACGGAGTATAATATTAATTTCAGGTGTACATTGTAGTGATTCAATACTTCCATATACCACCCAGTGCTCATCACAAGTGCCCTCCTTAATCCCTGTCACCTATTTCACCCATCCTCCCACCTCCCCTTTGGTACCCATCAGTTTGTTCTCTATAGTTAAGAGTCTGTTTCTTGGCTTGTCTTTTTTTTTTTTTTTTTTTTTTGCTTCCCAAAAAGGAATGTTCTTATGGCATTTTGTACATGGCCATTCTACACTTTATCCAGAAAAAAATTTCAGCTTCTGGCATAGTTACATAATTTTTCCTTATTTCAAATACAAGTGTAGATTATTTTTCTTAGCTGGCTAATAATTTTATTCAGAATATGGAATGGGTGGTATTCAATGCATATATTTAAGCTGCTCATCTTAACTGAAGTCTAACAATTAAGTCTTCTTGTATAAAATCCATAGCTGAGAAACATTTGCTGAACCTTTATAAGTAGGAATTCATCAGGACAAGGAATGAGAAAAAATATTATAGGCTTAGGGAGTAGCATGAGGCAAAAATAAATGGCAGATTTATAAAAATCAGGAGAGACCCATGTGACTATAATTTAGTAATTACAGAAGGATTTATTGAGAAATAAGTTTGGAAAGGTAAGTGGCAATAGCTAATGAGAATTTTAATACCATGCTCAGGACTTTGATCTATTTTCTTCACAAAACAGGGTTCAGTGAATATTTGGGAGATTGGTGGTTATTTGATAGAAGTATAGGTAGAATTTGAATAAATTGTCTTGGGGAAAAATGGACTGGGGGATTAGATGCTAAAAATAGAGTGTTAAAGACCTGTGTGAATTAGAAGAGAGGCCACAGATGCGGTGTGGTAACATAGGCGGAAATGGTAGAATGCTGTTGAGTTGGTTGTTGGTTTCTTCTACAATTGTATTATTGTTTTTGTATTCTATGTGGATGAAAGTAAAAAAGGAAATGCTATTTTCCTTCAGTGTACAAGTCAAAGTCCTTTGACTAGTAAGTCTTTAAAAATGATCCCTAATTCCTCCCCCAATCTCATCTACAGCTTCTCTCCTTCACTCTCTCTCTTCTAGGTAGGCTAAACATCTTGCCCTTTCTTGAACTTGTCAGACATGCTCCTAACTCAGAATTTCACACTTTAAAACATGTTTCCTCTGTTTGGGATATTCTTCTTTCAGAAATCTGTTTATCTTGTTCCTTCACCTCCTTCATGTTTTTACACAAATGTCATCTTATCCACATTTTCCACCCTGTCCAAAATTGCACCCTCCTCATCCCCTTCCCTGCTTTATTATTTTCCCTAGCACCTAGTATCTAACATAGCTAATGGTTTAATTTTTTTTATTGGTTTCTCCAGTAGAACTTAAGTTCCATGAGGTCTGAATGTCTTACTATTTTGTTTACTGTAAACTCAGCTTTAGAATAAATGTTCCTACATTTTTAAGTATTCAAATTTATTTGTCAAATGAATAAAGTGGTATGTTTTACAATTTATGTAGCTGCTTGTATACTTTTTATGCTTTTATTCATTTCTTCATTTATACCCCCTATCACCACCACTTTGTGAATGTGGCCAAATCAGTGTATGGAAAACCTCTGGACACTAGATACAACTCACCCAGTCACACTTACCAGGCCTTCCCCCACGCCTACTCTCTCTCAGAGAATGTAAGGGAAGAAAAAAATATATTTTTTATTCTAACTTTATATATCAGCATAGATGATGCTATATTACATAATGTTTGTATTCTAAGTGTAAAATATAGATAGCATATTATGTCAAGTTCCACACTGTGTCAGACATTAAATATTCATCTGAATCTCACTTACTGTCATAACTTATTAGAAATATAGGAAGGTCCTTGAGCTCAGTGAAAACAGATTCCACCAAAGCCCCAGGAAAGGAATCATCCCTGGACTCCAAAGTAGTCCTGATAATTCCACTGGCCAGTAATTAGTTTAGGAGTGGTCAAGTGACCCAGTGTGGCTAGTGTGATAGAAGTGGGAAGCTTTTGAAATGGACTTCAAAGTCCCTGCTTTTCTGATAATACGGTCAAATCTAATTGGCATGGTGCTTTACTCTTCTGCACATCATCCTTTCCTCTCACATCCGTCCTGCCTGGAGTGTGGATGTGATGACTCTAGGTGTAGCCGTCTTGAGGTAGGAACAAGAGCAGAGCCGATATGCTAAGGCTGCCAGAACAGAAAATCAGAAAGACCCTTGGTCTCTGATGGCATCATTCAGTGCCTGCAAACAGCCTACTTCTGGATTTCTTGTGATGTGGAAAATAAAAATCTATTTGCATAAGTCATGTAATTGGGTTTTCTGTATTTTTGAATACATTCCTACTTGATGAAGCAGTGAATAAGTGATTCAAATATGTAGATGTAATTACCTAGTATTAATACAATAGCACCATGTGACACATCCTGCTTATGTGCAACAATACATTCCCTGTGAAATACTTTAATAGCAATGGGTTATATTAAAGTAATAATGGGGCGAGTCTGGGTGCACAGTCAGTTAAGTGTTCAACTCTTGAGCTCGGCTCAGTCATGATCTCATGGTTGTGAGATTGAGCCCTGGCTCCTCTCCATGCTCAGTGTGGAGTCTGCGTGAGATTCTCTCTCCCTCTAGCTCATGCTCTAATAAATAAATAAATCTTAAAAAAATAAATTACTGATGAGTTGTTAGGGAATTTCACATATAATTTTAATTTACTGAAATGGGTAAATGAGGTAAAGTTATATTCAAAAGGGAGGTTAAAAAGGGGGGAGGAGCTCATAACAGATAATAATAGCTAATATATATTGTTTATTACAAATGAGAATTATAAGTGCTTTACATTTCATTTCCCATCCAACGCTAGAAGTTTGTGTGAAATCAATTTCATTCTAGATAGGACTGAGTCAAGATAGTTTATTAGTAGGTGAGATGGGCACAAATTTAATATCAATGCCCCACTCAATGTCCTTTAAATATAAGCATATAACTCTTCCCATTATCATGAGCAACACTTTTTAGGTTGATAACTCTCAAAGCCACATCCTCTATTATTCTGAAATGTATTTTTAATCACTAATTTGAAATAACATGGGGATAAGAGTTCATGACAAAATTTAAAATGTTGAATTATGTCCTTGAATTAAAAATAAGTGAAAGGTGAGATACATTTTAAAAGCAATTTTCAAAACAAAACCCTTTTGATTTCTGGTCTGTTATATAAAGCTCAGAAGTTTGCCAGTCTGAGAGAAAAAGCTGAACAAACTAAAAAAAATCAACACTTCCGAGACGCAAAAGAGAGGTGAGGTAACCAGAACAGACGGCGGGCTCCCAAACTGGAGAGATAGCAGGCAAACACAAATAATCCCTACTTACCAAGCAGAAATTTACGAGCAGCGTGTTGCACAGGAACCAGAGCCAGCGTAAGAAAACCTGAGCAATAATTGACAGAATTGCTGAAGTCTCAGCGTGGAAAAGTCTGAGAGTTAAAAACTCCAAACCCGGTCAGAGGAGGGCCCCATACTTTTTGGGTTTTCCTCCGGGAGCTTTCCTAGGTGCTTACAGTGAGTATGGGGGGGAGGGGGCGGCGAATTCCCTCATGCTTCTGGCAGGGAGAAGGGAAAAGGAACCATTTTGAAATACTCCAGAGCATTCTGTTTTTACTTAACAAGGTCTGCCCTCAGAAGAAACTATGTAACTAGAGCCTAACCTGCTGGTGCTTATCAGAGCCTAATTGATTTGGAGGAAGGGAAATACCCAACTTCGACTGGCTGTAGCCTTCCACAGGAAGGAAGGAAAATATCCAATTACAGCCCCCCTCTAGCTTTCCAAGAAAGAGAAGGAAAATATTCAACTCTGGTTTACTCTAGCTATCCTGTCCCACCCAGGGTTGGGAGGGTGGGGGCAGGGAAAATAAAAAGCATGTGTAAACTACACAGTGCAGGGCACAGCCTCACTAAAAGACTGAGACCTTTATAGGACTATAAAAAGCTTCCTTTTCTTCCACACACCACCACATTACTAAAAGCTTACTCAAGCACTTCCTTCTTCCAGTTCCTTCTACCAACATCATGTTTGACAAGGAAAACATTTACAAGACGTACTAAAAGGAAAAAGTACAGCCTGAAGAGGGAGAGCTAGCATCCAAGCCAAACTCAGTTACGGCAGAGATGTTGAAATTATCAGACCAGGAACTTAAAACACCTGTGCTAAGAGGTCTAATGGAGAAAGTACACAGTGTGCACCTGATGGGCGATAGAAGCAGAGACAGAATTCTAAGGATTCAGAAAGAAATCCAAGAGATCAGAAACACTGTCACAGAGATGGAGAATGCCTTTGATGGGCTTGTTAGTCAACTGGACACAACAGAGGAAAAACATCTGTGAACATGAAGATATCTCAATAGAAATCTTCATAACTGAAAAGCAAAAAGAACAAAGACTGAAAACAAAACAGAACATACAACAACTGCTCCTACTACCAAAGTTGTAACACATGTGTAATGGGAATATCAGAAGAGGAAGAAGAAGAGGAAGAAATATTTGAAATAATGATGTCTAAGGATTCCCCCAATTAACATCAGATACCAAACAACAGATCCAGAAAGCTTGGAGAACACCAACCAGGATAAATGTTAAGAAAACTATACCTGGGCATGTGATTTCCAAACTATAGAAAAGTAAAAAATAAGGCAAAAATATCCTGAAAGAAGCCGGGGGGGGGGAAACACCTCACCTACAGAGAAGCAAAGCTAAGAATTACATCCAACTTCTCTTCAGAAACCAATCAAGCAGGAAGAGAGTGGAATGAAATATTTAAAATGTTGAGAGAAAAAATGCCACCAACCCATAACTCTGTACACTGCAAAATTATCCCGCAAAACTGAAGGAGAAATACTTTTTAAGATGAACAAAAATTAAGGGAACTTTTCGCTGGTAGACCAACCTTAAAATGTTAAAAGAAGTTCTTTAGAAAGAAGGAAAATAATATGGGTCAGAAATTCAGGTCTACAAAAAGAAAAGAAGGGCATTAGAAAAGAATATGTAAAGGTGAAATACAAACTTTTATTTATCTTATTCTTAATTAATCTAACACATATTTTGTCCAAAACAATAATCAATAATAGCAACAATATAGTCAATTATGTATGTGTGTGTGTATATATATATATACACACACATATATGCCTCTATATAGTGACATGAATGACAGCAATGATACAAGAGATAGGAGGGTAGAATTAGGATTGTTTTGTTATTACAAGGTACTTGCACTACCTGTGAAGTGACAGTTATTTGAAACTAGACTGGGTTAGTTATAAATCATTGTAAATCATATTGCAATCATTAGGCAAACCACTAACAAAGAAAGGGGGAAAAGGAAATATAACCAATATGCTAAGAAAGGAGAGAAAATGGAATCATATAAAATGCTCAATTAAAGCCACAAAAGGCAGAAAAAGATTGGAAGGAACAAAGTACAAGGGCAACACACAGAAAATAGTAACAAATATGATAGACATTACCCCAACTATTCAGTTATTGTGCTAAATGTCATTGATCTAAATGCACCAATTAAAAAGATTATCAGAGTAGAACAAAAAATAAGACCCACCTACATGTCGCCTATAAGAAACCCATTTGAAATATGAAGGCATATATAGATTAAAAGTGCATGAATGGAGAAAAATATCCTATGCTAACACTAATCAAAAGAAAGTAGGAGTAGCTTATATAATTTCAGAGAGCACACACTTTATTTACAGCAAGTTATCAGGAATAAAGAGAGGCATTATATAATGATTAAGGGGTCAGTTCTCCACAATGAACCTTAATGTGTATGTCCCTAACAACAAAGCATCAAAATACGTGAGGTCAAAACTGATAGAACTGCAAGGAGGAATTGATGAACCCACCGTTACAGCTGGCGACATTTAATCCTCCATCAAAAACGGACAGATGCTGTATCTAGCAACCAGAAAATCAGTAAGGACACAGCTGAACTCAACAACACTTTCAAATGACCATAATTGACATCTGTAGGCTACTTCATCTAACAGGAGCAGAATACACTCTCTTATCAAATTTATATGAAATATTCACCAACACAGATCACATTCTGGGCCATAAAACAGACCTTAATAAACTTAAAATAGCAGAAAGTAGGCGATGTCCATTCTCGGACCACAATGGTATTAAACTAGAAATCAATTAATGGAAAGAGAACTGAAAATGCCCAAACGTGGGGATTAATCATCATACTTCTAAGTAACACACGGGTCAAAGAAGAAATGTCAAGATAAATTTTAAAATACTTTGTATTTTCACAAGATCAGTTGTAGGTACGGTACCTCTCTGGGGGGGGATGTTGATAATAGGGAAGACTACGCATGTGTGGGACAGGGCGTAGATGAGAAATCTGTACTTTTTTTGCTTGAACTTGAAACTGCTTTTAAAAAAATTAAGCCTACTTAAAAAAAGTTAAAGAAGGGAAAATAGGCTGAACGTGTTTTGAGGGGTACTTCTGTGGTGCAGGTAATGTTCTCTTTCCAAACTGTGTTCCTTCTGTGCACTCATGAAAAACTAATAAACAGTAGACATTCATTTCAGCCCTTGAGAATGATTTGTATTCCGGCTGTGTTTGACTTCCAAGGACATTAATCAATTATGTGTATTCTGAAAAAAAAGTAAAAAAAAAAAGTAGTACCCTCATATTTGATGTTGGAAATTGTTTTGATTAGCATAGTATAGCGAGCATTTAATGGTCCTTAAGAAAACGCTGCAGATTTCATTTCAAAATTTAACATGAACATTTATTTGCCATTTTAATTTTAATTTAATGTGCACTACAGGTTTTTTCTTGCATATTATATAAATATATACGCATATACTTTCCAAGAAACAGCATAGGCCTGCAATACAAGTTAGTGAGCAATAAGAAATAATAATTAAAATACAATAAGAATAGAGCAAAAGGAACATATACAATATCAATTGCATAATTCAGACGAAAAGATATTTTAGTTTTGTGTGCTCCTCCCCCTCCCCCCACCCAAAAAGAAGAACTGAAGCTTAGTAGACAAGAGAACTTATGATGAGTATAAATATTAGAAAATAAGTAGCACCTTTGGTCAATAAAATGATTGTCAACATTTATTTCTAGGAAGCCTAAGAGAGCATTTCTGACTTTGTAAATAAAACTAGTTAATATGTACCATGAAGTTTAACTGCTGCATATTTCAGAACTTGCATAGAATGTTTACTGATGTAATAAAAAGAAAATCCTCAAAATAGAGTATCAATTTTTAGAAAACAAAAATGCTACAGGTATTTGTTTTCTGTATCTCACTTTGAAAATTAGACAGAGAATTCCTCTAATACCCATTCAGCTTGCATCATAAGATACTGCAGTATTAATTTAATAATCTAGATCCATCCATTTATTTCAATAAAGGAATTTTTCTGTGCATGGCACTCTGCTAGGCATTAAAGCTGATATTATAACTAAGATAACATCTTTGTCCGCAAGAAGCTCACATTCTAGTAAGATAGAGATGAACTTGAAAGCATATTCAAAACTCAGGCAAAATATGCACTCCCGTAACGGAATTTAACATTTGGTTTCAAATTAGTTGTGCAGAGAAACAGAAACTACAATTAACAGAGACAGTATAAATGAAAATTGAGTGACAAATGATTCAGTAGTCAACAAGTTCGCTTAAAAATGAAGAAGTAGGGAAAAAATGAAGTAGGAACATATTGAACTGAATATACTTTTAAAATACTCAACAACATAAGGTATTCCCGATTTAAATAAATCTACATTGTTTAGTTAAAAACAAAATAGGTATTTGTATGAAAATGCTAGTTTTTTCATTTTGTTAATTTCCCCCCACGTTTTATTTGCCAAGTTCAGAACTACTGTCTGCAAAAATTATAGAAATAAATATATATTCCAAGATCAAATCACAATCACTTTAAGTACATTCATCTGTAAGAAGGCAAAAAGAAGTACACTCTATCTTACATTTTAAAACTTTGGCATTTAACTTATTTCATATCATATTGATTTTTTAAAAAAAAAATATGTACAGTCATGATTTAGGTCATGTAAAAATAACTGACTGGATCATCTTAGGTGTCAAGCAAATCTTCCCTTTCTCTTCATTTCCCTATCATAGTAATTGTAGTTGATAGACCATGTGACAGTAGGATCATTTGTTCAGTGGTCTCTAAAAGTGCCTAGAGAACAAACAAATCAACTACATTTTTTTCACTTAAAAATCATAAAAATACAGCCCAAGATACAATTTATATTAAAAAAAAAAATTCTACAGGTTAACCCCTAAAGAATTCTTGCAAAAGCTAGGTAGGTTGGCCGTGACCAAGCAATGTCTTATATGTCTACTTAGCAACATGTCATTATGTATAACTTTTATCCCAATAATCTTTTGATATTTGCCCAAGTGTACCAATGGGATAAGAAAGAAATATTTGTTGAAGAACATAAGTAGGAAATGTTTTCAGAAATTCCTCAGAAATAAGGAATTATTCATTCTAGAAAATGTTCACCAATATAGTAGTTTACAATATTTGAAGGGAAGTGCTTTTAAATAAGAAGCTTCAAATCAAATGTAAATTTTAGCAAATACATGGAAATATTTTACTGTCCCATCTTCAACATAGGAATTTCTTTTTTTTTTAAAGATTTTATTTATTTATTCGACAGAGATAGAGACAGCCAGCGAGAGAGGGAACACAAGCAGGGGGAGTGGGAGAGGAAGAAACAGGCTCATAGCGGAAGAGCCTGATGTGGGGCTCGATCCCATAACGCCGGGATCATGCCCTGAGCCGAAGGCAGACGCTTAACCACTGTGCCACCCAGGCGCCCCCAACATAGGAATTTCTGTACCTGACTCATATCTAAGTAATTTGCGATCTCATTTTTATCATATTACAAAGAGGGGACCTTCTATTTATTGATGCACTCACTGCAGCTACTGAAGATTATCCTGTCACAAAGACAAGACAAATCGAGTATATATGGATGTCAGTTTGGCTCAATCTAACCAAAACACGTCACTGACTACAAGTGCATCATGGGCTCTGTTCATGAAAGATTTTACTGTGACACATCAGTTCATCAAAACTTTTATTAAAGTATGTTCTTAGGGTAAATATCTTTGATGAATTAGGCAAACGACGAGTACAGATTGTTTTCACACTTTTACAGAGCAAGTCCCTAATAGAAACCATTTCCCCCTTTTATCTAGAAGTGATTTTTTTTTCTGAAATAGAATCAAAAGGGAAAATCTGAAAAAAAAATCTAGATAAGAGGGGGACAGAGGAAGATGGTATCACTAAGATAAAAGAAACTATAGTTCTACAATTGCTAGACACCTGTTGTCAGGTTTTGTGTTAATTACCTGAAATGACTATTTAATAAAGGAAGAATTTTTGAGCTAGGTCTTATTCTAATAATTTTATTAACTCATCCTCAGATTCTTGGATCAAGAAATATTGTTGGAGTAACCTCCTCAAAGTTATACAATGATGATAATTTCTTGCATACAACTTAATAATTAAACAAACTTGCATCGTGTGTTCTGGAATTAAATTTTTAGGAAACAAGTGAATGATGCTACTAAAATAAAATATGAACACAAAGAAAGGAGGAATTAATAGAATATTGACACACGGATTCTATAAGCATATTACTGGTGAGTATTTTCAATGACTTAGATATTGCTGCAACAACATATACTGTGCAAAATCATTCATCCCACCAATTATTATGTCCAGTTTACTCAGAATTATCTGCTGTGGGAATCATTAAATACTCTTCAAATTAAATTTGCAAACACGATTTTGCAAAGTATGACTCAGGGGAAATACATTCATTTTGGAAATAAAGGATTTATCAAGCAAGGTTAGAATAAGTGTTTCCAGGTATATATATATTCAGTCTATAAAGTTGACCATTAAAATAGGATGGCTTATGCAATGCAAAGGAGAAAAAGGTGGGTCAGGAGTCAAGACTTGGGTTCTACTTCTTACCCTGTATTAACTCAAAAGATAGATATATATTTAGGCAAAGCTCTTAACCTATTCTAGTCTTATTCTATAAAAATGTACATATCTTACAAACCTAGGGTAGAGAAGATGAAATGAATTAAATATATTTTTGATACATAAATATATCAAAACCAAAATACAATGCAAATCAAAATACAATTACATCTAATGCTTAAAAAATAAACACTTTAAAGACTTATTTATTTGAGAGAGAGAGAGAGAGAAAGCATGAGCAGGGGGAGCGGCAGAGGGAGAGGGAGAGAGAGAACTCCAGGTAGACTCCACACTGAACATGGAGCCCAATTCGGGGCTCGATCTCACCACCCTGAGATCATGACCTGAGCTGAAACCAAGAGTTGGTCGCTCAACCAACTGAGCCAACCAGGCGCCCCAAAAATAGTACTTTAGTTCACATGTCCTTTCTCACTAAATCCAGAAATCTTCATACTTCAGTTACAAATAGAAAGCATGTGGTAGAAAAATAAAGTCCTTTAAATAGTGTATCCAAAATTTGTACTCTACTCCAATGAACAAGCTATATAAACTAGGTCTAACTTCAAAATCTTTTTTGGATCCATACGAAAGTAAAATAACAACCAACACAGAAGAAAAAGCTTAGAGGAATATGTTTCAAAATTCACCCTGAAATTCATATAAGAATTCCAAACTTTTGTTCATCTGAACAATATTCCTTGATAGAATATTGAGCAGCAATGTTTTCCTACAGAAGCTTCTTTAGCTTATTTTCCCATATTTGAATTTTAAACAAAAAGCTTGTTTTACTATGTGAAGAAAAAAATATTTGCTGAAACGGTAATGAATTAATCACCTACTAAAATGCTCCTGAATGTTACTCACACTATTAACAAATACATATGGTGGCTGAAAACTATGGCGTTCATGCACACAGGGGAAGCATAACTAAACCTGCTAAAGAAACAAGAATTCTGTATTAAAAGTGCACAGAATTGATGAAAAATGCTTAAGAAGCTGGCTAGAGATATTGTGGAAAAACAATGAAAAGAATATTATTTTAAAAAATAATTATGAGAAAAAAAGGAGGTGAGAAGGTAAGGCAGCTCAGGATTGGGATGGGAGAAATAATTCAGTCTAAAAAATGCCCATATGCTCTATTAATGCCAAAAATTCTGTTTGCAATATTACTTTTCCTCTTAGCACAGTGACCCAAAAGGATGATTCTCAGTGCTATAACAATGCTTTCATGAACAGCACATAAGTGGAATAAAGCGAAGGAAAGGCAGTGTGGGGGAAGACTAACATAAACCAGATTGCAGGATCTTGTAGGAGTTAAAAATTAAATAGTGTACAAACAACTGATGGCAAAGAAGAGAAAATGAGAACTACAAAAAATGATGTGAGCTCAGCAAATTGTTCATGTTTTAATTACCAACAAAGATAATTTCTGATTTTGATTATACAAGCATTTTAATTACTGATAATTGAGGCTCTCAGCTTTTAAGTGCAGGGAGACTGTGCACATAGATGTGTAAAAATTAAAACCCAAAAAACAAAGTGAGTTGAATAAAGATTCTAATTTCAATTTATATCTGAATAGTTTTGAGGCTGCTTGGTACTGTGAAGTGTTGTGGTAAGGAATCTACTTGGCATGATGTATTGGGGATCTCATTGCCCTGAAAGAGCATATAGGATATGTAATGGTGCTGGGCTGTCGTGGTAAGCTTTGTTTCTCAAAGTCATGAGGCACTTTAAGAAGATTAGAAACATCCAGAATAGTTAGTGCCAAGGACAGTGAGATTGATTTTTCAAGATTCCTAAAAATCATATTCATTTATACATTTATCATGCACAAGGAAGACTCATATTAACAAAATGTCTTCTAGATTATAAGCACCTTCCTTTTCCAGGATACCTCAAGCCTCCAGTCACAGGAGTTCCCTCACTTGTGAAGATGAGAGGTCATGGCCAAAAGTATAAACTGTTGACTCCAGGAAGAGGGCCATTCCTACAAATCACAACTAAATAAGACCAGATGCAGCATGTGTGATTTTGTGCAAGGTGTATGACCCTAGAAGTATACCATCTAAAATAATGCGAAGGAGAACACTATTCTATGGGTGTCAAAAGTCTTAGAGGGAAAGGAAAAAAGCAAGGACACTTGTTCTATCCATAGAACAAATGGACAGAGAGGACAATGGCAGTTACAGACGTTCAAGGAAACTTGAAGAATGAGTTAGGACGTAGGGGCAGTTGCAATTAAATGATGAAAATAAATATATACTGTATAGATGAACCAAATCACTTATATCTTATAATCTTTTTAAGTTTCTTTGGTAGCTTGGATGACCCTATAAATGGGAATCTCTGTAACTCAGAATATAATGTTTTATATGAAGCACTTTTTGAGTCATCATAAGTAGCAACCAATATGGGAATTACTTATCCATAAAGAAAATAGTATTTTTCCTCTAAATCCAACCTCAGGGAAAATATATTATCCCTGAGTCATATAAATATGTCATTATTTTTGTGCAAAAAGTCATATTAAAACAATTATGGCTATTATACAGTCATTACCACTATTTGGGATAATTTGCATTGGCTAGAAAAGCGGGCAACTTGAAATTATATATTCAGTTTATAGCAAACAGTCTCTAAACAACACTAAATAAATCAGAATACAAATTGCAGTTAAACCTAATTGGTTTCCTGTATAGGGTTCATATTTTTTGTATCTAGATTTTACCTACCGTTGCTTCTATAGGTTCTATTGAAGGCAGCAAGCTAGTGAACACCCTGGGGGCTCTTTCTGCTTTGAGATAAATCCAAGTTTTAGTTCTGGGTCTGCCACATACTACTTTTCACTTTGGGTAAATTAGCTGAACTTTGTGTGTCCGATTTTTGTTTTGTTTCTCTCATCTGTAATATCAGGTCAATAGTCTCTACTTCCAATTTGGTTTGAATATTAAAAGGTATTCTGTGGGCAAAATGCACGATATAAATATTAGTCCCTCCTCAATTTCATACCCTTTCTCCCTATTAAATGGAGCCTAACGATCATGATTTTTAATCTTGTTTTATTAAAAGTGTGCAACATTATATGTATGAGAGGACTTTAAAAGGTACTTTTGGATGGAAAATTATTTTCAATTAACTGATTAAGGACTGTTCTACATTGTATAATATCAATATAAAAACTTACATTTACCTCATACATCTTTTCTCAGTATCCTCAATTGTCAAGTGCAGCCAGAGGAGGAGGAGTGAAAAAAAAAAACAAAAAACCTAGATTTTTAAACTGCACATACAAATATATCAAACTTATTTTACTTATTTTCTAGTGTCTAGGGGTGGGGCATGAGATAAGACAGTTGGAAC